>NC_084847.1:52475030-52775030 GCF_033115175.1 Lepus europaeus | reverse complement strand
TTAGCGAGAGGCGCTGTCGTGGGGCCCACGGCTCCACCGTGCAAGGCGCGGAGAGGAATCTCAGGGAGTCAGAGAAATCCCAGGGCAATTACCTTCCGGGGGCGGGGGGGGGGGGGGAGGAGATGCTGGCCCAGATGGCCCGGCCTGCCCCTTGCCACCACCGTGCCAGCCCGCGCCCAGTCCAGCCCCCTGGGGGTGGACGCCGCTGGTGACCTCACAGAAGCCATGGCTGTGAATCACGGCCCAGACCACGTTCCAGGAGTGGGCAGGCCTGTGGGCTCCCCCTCCCCCGCTCCAAGGAGCAGCCTCCATCCCTCCCTCCCCCACCGCCGCTGGACACCTGCCCATCATGGCAGCTTCTTACCGGAACCGGTGGAGGGAGGCCTGGACTTGGACTTGGAAATCTCCCTGCAGCTCAGCCTTGACCCTAGATTTTCTCTGACCTCTAACACCTCCTTTAGGAAGCTCTGTGCTGGGCAGAGGGTAACTTATGTCTCCCAGAAGTTCAAGGTGAAGTTCACAGACAGCGTGGGTGCCCCATGGGGACGTTTTGCTTGGGCCGACGCTCAGCTCCCACCATGCACCCTCGTGGGGCCCAGCTACTGCCCAGAGCTGGCACAGACAGAGTTGGGCAGAGCAGGGACCCCAGCACTGCCCACTGGCTGGGCAGAGGGGCCTCCCAGGCCTCCTGGGGCTGAGCCTCATGGTGGTTGGGGGGTGCTGGGGCGAGGGGCCCCCAGAGCCACGGCAGCCCTGGGTGAGCACAGCCAGGCTGAGAATCGGCCTCTCTTCATCCTGGTGCTCCACCCCCTGCCCAGCCCCCATCTGCACATGTGCTGGCTGATGGGCTGCTGGCCAGGGGTCCCGGAAGTGCTCATGGAGGTGGGAGGGGAGCCGAGAGACCACCCCAGCCCTCGAGTGGCAGCTGGCAGGTGCCGGGGACAGGGAGGACGGTGGAGAGACACAGAGAAGTCAGCCAGAGCGTGTGCTGGGAGCATGTGGCAGGCAGGTGGCGCCGCACAGACACAGGCCCAGATGGGGTAGGGCACTCCCGGAGCCCGCATGGGTCGGGCAGGCCCTGGGGAGCCACAGAAGATCTTGGATCCCAGCAGTTGCAAATGACTCCCCTCCCCGCCAGCGCTCTGAGCCCCTTCCTGGGCAGCAGTGAGTGAAGAGTGATGTTGATCTGCCCCACCCCCAACACGGGGGCGGGGCCCTTTGGGGGACTTGAAGCTCAGCCCCCACAGGACGGAGCGAGGGGGTTGCTGGGAAGGGGGAAGCAGCCTGGGTGAGGCCTGGGATGAGGCCAACAGGAGAGGCAGCTTTCTCTTGCACCTGCTTTGTGGCATCAGCACCAGAGACCCCTGCTCCCCACCCCACCCTCAGGAGACACCCCCGGCCCCTAGGGGCTGGACCCAGCCCAGGAAGAGACCCCCCCAAGATATGGCACAGTGGGAACCCCAGGAGGGCGTCCGGCCTGGCCTTGGCTGAATTTCAGGCTCCGGGCACCCGGCTGCCCAGCCTCCCCTCTCGGCCCGGGGCGGCCCAGACTCCAGGACTTCAGGCCGGGGCCTCCCCCGCCACTCAGCCGATGGCACCGGCTCCTAACGCATCTGCCTGTTTACATTCCCCCAACGAAAAGCAGCTTTGTTTATGGAAAAGAGCTATTTTCGTTCCGCGTTTTCTCTCAACTCCTCCGGCGCGCGGGCGGAGTGGCTGTTGCTCTCTTGGGGATCAGGGAGCCTCCCTAGGGACAGAGCTGCCGGGCTCCCATGGGTGGCAGGGGACTGGGGACACAGCCCCCCCCCGTGTGTGCCGATGCTCAGTGCAGGTCAGGTGCCACCCCAAACATCCACCTGCAGCCAGCCCAGCCCTGCCAGGGGAGTGGTATCATTCTGCCCATTACACAGATGAGAAACTGAGACCCCCACAGAGGAGGCAGCATCTCCAACACCCCATGGAAGCGGCAGTTCCGGGAAGGTGAAGGGGGTAGGAGGCAGGTACTTGGGACCCCCGATTCCTACCGCACAAATCTCATGCCTTTTTCCCCCAGTGCCGTCCTGAGACGGAAGTGGACACGCACGTGGTGGAGAGAGGGGAGCTGGGTGGCCGTGGGCGGGAAGCGCCGTTGCTATGAAAGCCGTAGCAAACATCGGATCCCCTCCTGGGGGAGCCACGCACGCACCTAGGCACCACCGGGATGGAGGACACGGCCATCTCCATTCCAGTCGGGAACCCCGAAGCTCCAAGCCCCAACGTCCCCCCCCCAGACAAGAGGCCCCATGGGCCCAGCTCCCCTGGTAGAGGGCCCCCACAGCCCCTCCCTGCACAGTCCTGCTTCCCCCCTCCCCCAACCCGACCTGCTGAGGCAGGGCTACAGCTGTCGCCATGACAACAAAGGACCAGCAGAGAGCACCACCCAGAGAGGGGGCAGGACCGTCACTCCTCTGTGGACTGGGGACAGGCAGGACCCCCACGCTGGGGACAGCAATGAGGGTTAGAGAGGAGATTCAAGATCCTCCAACAATAGGCCTCACCTGCCATGTCCATTAAGTGCCTGCCCTTGTCTTCCACCGAAACCCAGACCCCGCTCCCATCCCATCCCTCGCAACCTACCAGTATCCTCAGGGCCTCCTGTTGCCTGGACAACCAACCCTCATTCCCTGGCCTTAGTTTGAGGCCAACACAAAAGCATCTCTCCTTCTCACTCCTGGCAGAGATCAGAGGTACCCCCACGCCCCCCGCCCTGGCCTGCAGACTTTCCCACCTGAGGAACTGCACCCCTCTTCCCCGACTCCCTTGCAGCTAGGACTTGGTCATGTGACCCAGGTTCCACCAACTGATGCACCTGCTGGGTTCAGAACAGGAAATGGAGGCCACGTGCCTGAGTGAGCGGGTGAGGCGAGCCAGGAGACAGAGGAGCAGAGGCCAGGAAGCCTTGTGGCATAGTGTGGTGGGAGGAGCCCTCTCCTGCTTGTCCCCCACCCCCAGGCCAGCGATAACCTGCTCAGCTTCTATCTGTACAAAAGGCTTGTGTCAGGCTGGTCGGGTCCTACTGCTCGGCTCCCAGAGGTTTAGCGGCAAATCCGATGGAAATAAAGCAAGGCCTCCCTGATCCTGGGAGACTCAGCCTCCCCACGTGTTTGCCGGGGACACGTGCCCATCGACGAGCGAGGTGGCCACAGCCATTTCCTGAATGGTTTTTTTAAAAAGATATATTTTATTCATTTGAAAGGCCGAGTTAGAGAGAGAGAGAGAGAGATCTTCCATCCACCAGTTCACTCCCCAGATGGCTGCAACAGCCAGGGGCTGGGGCTGGGCCTGGACCAGGCTGAAGCCAGGAGCTTCTTCCATGTGGGAGCAATGGGTGCAAGCACTCGGGCCACCTCCCACTGCTTTCCCAGGCACATTAGCGGGGAGCTGGATGGGAAGTGGAGCAGCCGGGACTCGAACCGGAGTCCATATGGAATGTGAGCGTCCCCAACAGCAGCTCAACCCACTGTGCCGCCAGGGGCGGCTTTTAACCCCACTACACAGGTATCCGTGTCACCTGCTCAGCACACTTCCTGGCACCTCTTGCATTTCCAGGAGCCAGAATTGCACTGTGCACAGCTCAAGCCCTAAGACCGGAGCAGAGCTGGGGTGGGGAGAGGCAGGGACACAGCAAAACGGGAAGGAGAGACAGAAGGACTTAGCCAAAGAGGTGATGGGAAGCGGGCCTTTGCAGCTGGAGCCCTGGGAGGGGACGAGGCAGCTGGGCCAGAGCTGCACCCACACGTCGGTGACCAGTAGTGCACTGGATCCACCTCCTGCGCCAGCTGGGAGCTCCGGGAACGTGGTGGGGGTGGAGGCAGGTTCATCAAGTGCTAGCACAGGGAGGAAGAAAGGAGGAGTATGGGAGGCGACAGCCCAGAGACCCTGGGCGCCCGGGAGCCTTGGGATGCCTGAGGCCACCCTGGTTTCCATCCTGGGCAGAAGCGATGGCTCCAAACTGACAGCACGGGACTAGGGTGGTGGGTCCTTGGGTCACGCCTATAAAAGGCTTTTTCTTTTATTATTCATTTTATTTGAAAGGCAGAGAGAAAGAGAGAGAGAGAGAGATCTCCTGGTTCACCCCCCCCCCCCAAATGCCCACAAGAGCCAAGGCTGAGCCAGGCCAAAGCCGGGAGCCTGGAACCCAACCCAGGACTCCCCGGGGGTGGCAGGGACCCACGTACTGGAGCCACCACCTGCTGCCTCCCAGGGCGCGCATCAGCAGCAGGGAGCTGGATTGAAAATGGAGCAACTGAGGCCGGCGCCGTGGCTTAACAGGCTAATCCTCTACCTTGCGGCGCCGGCACACCGGGTTCTAGTCCCAGTTGGGGCACCGGATTCTATCCCGGTTGCCTCTCTTCCAGGCCAGCTCTCTGCTGTGGCCCGGGAAGGCAGTAGAGGATGGCCCAAGTGCTTGGGCCTTGCACCCGCATGGGAGACCAGGAGAAGCACCTGGCTGCTGGCTTCGGATCAACGCGATGCGCCGGCCGCAGCGGCCATTGGAGGGTGAACCAACGGCAAAAAGGAAGACCTTTCTCTCTGTCTCTCTCTCTCTCACTATCCACTCTGCCTGTCAAAAAAAGAAAGAAAGAAAGAAAGAAAGAAAGAAAGAAAGAAAGAAAGAAAGGAAGGAAGGAAGAAAGAAAGAAAGAAAGGAAGAAAGAAAGAAAGAAAGAAAGAAAGAAAGAAAGAAAGAAAGAAAGAAAGAAAGAAAGAAAGAAAGAAAGAAAGAAAGAAAATGGAGCAACTGGGCCTTGAACCATGGCACCAAGCACCTTGCCGAATGGTGGGTGAAGCATTTGCTGTGACAAGGACCAGCTGTCCGGTGTATGCATGCCTGCGAGCTCAGAGCTAAGGCGTAGGCCCTGCGCTCCGGGGTTGAGGAAGAGGGTGGCTGGGAAGCCGCGCGCAGTCATTGTCAGTGGACTCTCTGGCCCCTCCATCTCCCTGTCTGGCAGCACGGGGTAACCATTCGTTACCTGCTGGCTCACGTGTTTTCCAAGAATGGTTCAGAGCTGGGGGTGGGGGTGCTCCTTTCCCGAGCTGCATGCCGGGACAATCCCTCTGCATGCTCTCTGTGTCCACACGGCCCCAGAAGCACCGAGCCCATACCGAGTGCCAGCACCCACTTCAAGATGAGCAGAGAGGGGCAGGTGTATGGTGCAGTGGTTACAAGGTCACTTGTGACGCCCGCCTCCCATGTCAGAGTGTCTGGTTCAAGCCCTGGCTCTGCTTCCAGTTCTAGCTCCTTGGTAGTGCACCTGGGAGGCAGCAGGTGATGGCCCAAATGCTTGGGCCCCTGCCACCCATGTGGGAGACCCAGGTGAAGCTCCAGGTTCTTGGCTTCAGCCTGACCCAGTCCTGGATGTGGCAAGCATTTGGGGAGTGAACCAGCAGATAGAATCTCTCTCTCTCTCTCTCTCTCTCTCTCTCTCTCTCTCTGTCTTGGTCTCTCTCTCTTTCAAATGGATAAAAATCAATAAATACAAATGTTTTTCAAAGACCTAAGTTTGTCTTCCTTTTTGCCGTTGGTTCACCCTCCAATGGCCGCCGTGGCCAGCGCGTCTCACTGATCTGAAGCCAGGAGCCAGGTGCTTCTCCTGGTCTCCCATGCGGGTGCAGGGCCCAAGGACTTGGGCCATCCTCCACTGCCTTCCCGGGCCATAGCAGAGAGCTGGCCTGGAAGAGGGGCAACCGGGATAGAATCCGGCGCCCCAACTGGGACTAGAACCCGGTGTGCCGGCACCTCAAGGCAGAGGATTAACCTGTTAAGCCACGGCATCGGCCTGCTCCACTTCTGATCCAGCTCTCTGCTATGGCCTGGGAAAGCAGTAGAAGATGGTCCAAGTCCTTGGGCCCTGCACGTGCGTGGGAGACTTGGAGGAAGCTCCTGGCTCCTGGCTTCAGATGGCCGTTGTGGCCATTTGGGGAGTGAACCAGCGGATGGAAGACCTCTCTCTCTCCCTCTGTCTGTCTGTTACTCTGCCTTTCAAATAAATAAATAAGAATCTTTATATATATATATATATATATATATATATATATATATATATATATAAAACCCAGCAACAACCCTCTCTGAGCTCAGCAGCCCCATCCCCGCCCCCCGCTATGCACTGGATGCTGCTGGCGCCAAGCAGGACTCCCAGGCCAGGCAGACACCAGGGCAGCAGTGTGACAGAGCGCGCCGAGGTCCTGACTGCATTAGAGCGGCTGTCTCTCCCCGCCCCCCCCCCCCCCGAAGGATCCTGAGCCAGACTGTGGTTTTGTGACTTGAAGTTCAAGGCCGTGAGTCAACATAATCTACTTATCGAGACCAAAGGCTGCGGTCCCCGTGTGTGTGGAAGGAACGACTCACAGGTCTCGGCGCCTTCATGTCAGGGGCTGGGCCGCAGCCCGGTGCCCACTGGGGCTGGACTCGCCGCTGGCTGAGCCGCTCCTGCCCCGAGCCCCGCCTGCCCACAACCAGCGGAGCCTGGGAGTCTGCCGCTCCGTGGCTCCTGGTGTGCCAGCCACGCCCAGCCAGCCCGGGTCCACACTCAGTCCTCTGCCTTTGGTGTTCTTTTTCTTCTTCATTTTTTTTTTCCTTAAAAAAGTTGTGTTTATTTTCATGTTATTTGAAAGGCAGAGACCCAGAGAGAAGAGATGAGCAGAGAAAGATCTTGCATCTTCTGCTGGTTCATTCCCCAAATGCTTACAATAGCCGGGGCTGTGCTGGTCCAAAGTCAGGAGCCTGGCACTCCATCCGGGTCTCCCATGTGGGTGGCAGGGGTCCGAGCCCTTGAACCATCTTCTGCTGCTTTCCTAGGCCATCAGCAGGGAGCTGGACTGAAGGTGGAGCAGCTGGGACTCGAACCGGTGCCCTAGGGGATGCCAGCGATGCAGGTGGCAGCTCAGCACCGGTCCCTAGGGGCAGAGATTTTAAAGCAGGCACTCTGACATGGAATGCGGGCATCCACGGTGGGGTCTTAGCCGCTGCCCCAAACACCAGCCCTTGGTCTTGACTTTCTTGCTTAAATTTCCTTTGTGTTATAAAACACAGCTCCAGTGAGAACCCTCCGATCCCTTCCTGGAATAACGACAGCGCTCTCGGCCACAGCTGGACGTGACCCCGAGAAGCCGCTCCGTCCCACGCTTCTCGACTGAACCCCATCCTGAATCCTGATGACCCTGGAATATCCTGTGTCTCTCCCAGGCGCCGGGTCACTGTCACCACGTCACCGTGTCTGTTCCCCACCCCCAGCGCCAACCCATGACACCAGCCAGGCTGTGCCTCTCTGACTGCTGCTCTCACACTGCCACCCCTCGTAGCGGGTACCCAGGGAGCATTGCAAAGGCCGATGTAGACAGAACAAGTTAGTCCCCGTGTCCCAGGTCCTTAACTCTGCCATTTCCCCAAGCATATATCAGAGCAGCTTCCCACTGGGAATATAATAAAACCTGAAGTCTTCGCCTGGGCCCAGGAGGCCCTGCCCCTCTCTCCCGCTCACTCCTGGAGGTGGGATGCCCTGGAGCCCGGTCTTCCCTTGTGGACCCGACACCCCCACCACTTCCTGCCCCAAGATCCCTCCAAGTTCATTTCCACTTCTGCTAGTGCAGGGTCTCATCCATCAGAAACTGACCGCCTGTGACGAAGTACCTGCCAGCTGCCTGAGGCCGTCGACCCCCACAGCACGGCAAGAGGCGAGAGGGTGGCATTGGTGTCCCCCAGCCAGCGGGAGTGTCTCGTCACCGACGACTTCTCCGTTGGGATAATAAAGAACCTGCCACTTTGGTTGGTTTTATTCTTTATTTATTTATTTATTTTTTGACAGGCAGAGTGGACAGTAAGAGAGAGAGAGACAGAGAGAAAGGTCTTCCTTGTCCGTTGGTTCACCCTCCAATGGCCGCTGCGGCCGGCACACCGCGCTGATCCAAAGCCAGGAGCCAGGTGCTACTCCTGGTCTCCCATGCGGGTGCAGGGCCCAAGCACTTGGGCCATCCTCCACTGCACTCCCGGGCCACAGCAGAGAGCTGGACTGGAAGAGGAGCGACCTGGACAGAATCCGGCGCCCCAACTTGGACTAGAACCCGGGGTGCCGGTGCCGCAGGCGGAGGATTAGCCTATTGAGCTGCGGCACCGGCCTGGTTGGTTTTATTCTTGTCATTCAATTGTCTCCAGACAATACACCCCATACCCCCTTCCCCCCTGGGGGGGGGTCAATGCCCCCGCCTGTTCATTCCCCCAATGTCATGGTCAACCCCCTATCCCCACCCCACCCCCTGCCATAGGGTCACGTGATCTAGGATGAGGAGGTCCAAGCATAATTTTACGTTATCCCATGCTAATAAGGATGGTCATTTCCTGCTAGGGGACCTGGTCACTTGGCCACAGGGCAGGAACACCAGCCGTCTCCCCACGCACGACAGGCCGGGGCCTGGATGATGGCGCACACAGGCACCGGGAGCCCCTCAGAGCCCCTGCAAGGCTGGGCTGGGCTGCTGGGGTGCCCTGGAAGGGGCTGCTTACGAAGGACTTGGGCAATGCAGGAAGGGCCCCCTGACATCCCCTCTGGCCCCATCCTGCACCTGTGCGCCTCTCTCAGGGGGGCAAGTGCCCTGCATCTTTGGGATGAGTGAATGGGAGCCAAGCTAAAGCCCATGGGAGCCAGGTGGTTGGACTCCACGGGGGGCCAGTGGGGAGGGGTCCTTGCTGGGGAAGTCCCCTGTGCCCTCTACTTCTTCCTCCACCCCCACCCACAGGCAGGAGGAGAGACAGGACTGGGGCCCTTGTCAGGTGGGATCCAAGGGGCCCTGTGGATGAGCAGGCAGGCAGTGGAGACCCTGGTGAGCTGCGGGATTCCAACAGAAACGCTAGAGAAAGGGAACACTGGCCACGGGCCGCTTCGGGTCCAGTTTCCGCAGGGGATGAAGATGGGTTCAGCCACTCACGTCTAGCGCCTGTCCGCCCAGCCACAGCATCCACGTCCTGACCCGTGTCGTCTGCACCACCAGCTACCAGGAGTGACTCATATGCCCATTTCACAGGCGGTAAAACCAAGGCCCTGGAGAAGGCAGTCATGAGCTAAGAAAGCCAGGCTCTCTCCGTCTGGTCCAGAGCAGCTTCCAGGGTTATGTAAAGCCTCACCCCATTCCCCGCCCACCCCGGGGGGCCTCGGGCCCTCACCCACCTTCAGCACCCAGGGCTGTGGCCGGCTGCTGCTGGAGGAATTCCTGGCCCCCTGCCCTCTCCCTCCCCAAACATTTTGTAAGAAGGGAGAGGCCAGGAACTTGGGCCCAACATGAAGGACATTAGTAGGTGTTAGAAAAAACAGCCAAGTGTGAAGCGAATTCCTGCAGCCTCCCAGGCACTCTGGGAGTTTTCGTTTTGCCCTCCGACAGTCCCGCAGCTAACAAATCAAAGCCAGCCCAGGCCGCAGTGACGGACCCCGAGCTGGAACTGGGTGACACGGAGCCACAGAAGGGGCGGAAGGCTCTGCACTGGCCGCCCGCCCCTCCCCAACTCCAGCTCCAGCTTCCCAGCTTTCTGAGTGGCTGGAGAATCTGGGGTACCCAGGCCTGGGCCCCACCCTCTTGGTGACACTCAAAGCTGCTGCTTGGCTCGGGTGTCTCCGAGAAGGTGGGCCTCCCGCTTCACTCGGCCTTCTTCTAAGATGGACAGGAGGACTTCGTGAAGGAGTGGGCGTTTGGCTCAGGGGTTGGCTCACCGTTTGGGACACCTGCATCCCATATGGATGCTGGTTCGAGTCCCAGCTACTCCAATTCTGATCCAGCTCTCTGCTATGGCCTGGGAAAGCAGAAGATGGCCCAAGTCCTTGGGCCCCTGCCCCCGCGTGGGAAACCCAGAAGAAGCTCCTGGCTCCTGGTTTCAGACTGGCACAGCTCTGGCCATTGTGGTCATTGGAGAATATACCAGCAGATGGAACATCTCTCTCTGTAACTCTGCCCTCCAAATACATAATTTTAAAAAAATTGCAAAAAATGCCTTTTAGGAGGACAGCTAATTGGAGTCCACAGTACTTTTGCACCAAAATAAACTTCTCATTCCAGTCTCCACGAGCTTTTGGAAGCACCCTGGTGCCAGCGATCAAGTCCCGCCCTAGCCCTACCCACCGGAAGCCCCTCTGAGTCCCTGCAGGAAGACAGCCCAGCCCACAGGGCCCAAGAACCTCGCCCAGGGGCGTCGGCATGGCGCTCACATCCTCTCTGAGCTGCCTGTTGGGTCTGCAACCTGATGTCCCGCGTGGGAGTACGAATTCCACCGGACTGAGGCACCCGGCATCCAAGGCTCGGGTGGGGCCTGGCTTTTGCGTAGTAAAAATGCCAGCCCAGGCTCAGGCTGTAGAAAGAAAGGAGAGAATAGAGATTGCAGGAGAGGAAGGAGAAGAAATAAAGACCGTGACGTCATTCGGGGACTGGGACTTCCTTCTGACGGGCGGTGGTGACCATGGAAACCACCACTGAGCAAATATTTATTGAGTAGTTGCTCCCAGCTCAGTCTGGACAGGGCAAGGACGGCAGGGGACAAAGTCGAGCCCCTGTTCTCATGGCGCTTATACTCTAGCGCAATTTTCTAAAGGGCCAGGGCTGAGGACTCCCCGGGCGCGAGTGGCGGAAACCCGGCTGGAGCAAGCCTAAGTAAACACGGGGAAGGTGCTGGCTCAAGTGGCCCGAGTGTGGGTCAGGCAGGGGCAGGCTCCAGCCTGTAGGTCCTGCATGTCTCAGGGCTCTGTTTTCTCAGTGGGTCAGCCTGGCTCACGCCCACAGCAGACCCCTCTCTGTAAGGCGGGGATGTGGCTGGTGGAGGCTTCAGACCCACTTGCTCTGCGCTCCATAAACAGAACAGAAAAATGGTTCTGTGCTCCGTGCTATAAAGTCCCAGGGAAGGATTGTGATAGGGCCAGACAGGGTCACGTGACCACCCCTTTGGACCAATCACAAGAACTAGAGCTGTTACAAGAGGCCAGGGAATGGTGTTGGAGAGAGCAAGCAACAGGTGGATACTGTTTTACTCGCTCAGGCTATCAGCCCTGGAGAGGAGGGCAGGACGAAAAGGAAAATACTGCAGCCCCATTTTTCGGCTGAGAAACTGAGGCCTGTTGTGATACTATCAGGTGCAGCCTGCACCTGCCAGACCCAGCCCAGCAACAGCCAGTCCACGGCTGCCCCCATCCCCATGCCAAGCAGAAGCTTGGGACTTGATGCTGCTGGGATTAAAGCGAGAGAAGAGAAAATGGATTTCAGATACATTTCCCAGCACGTAGCTCGGCACAAACCCACGCAGACACAGGGCGGAAGTGTGTTCAGAGGACAATCTCAGAGCCACACGTGATGGAGGCAGAAGGGGTCTCAGCAGGAATGTCACCTCCCCGGGGCGGGGGGGGGGGGTGTGCTCGCAAAACTCACCCAGGAATGTCACCTCACCCAAAGCCAGAATAGGATACTGAAGGCTCCCGTTCACTGGGGCTGGGTGTGCGCCCCGCACTGGGGGATCTCTCATTTCCCACCCCTGGAGGCCCCCTGAGAACAGGAAGAGCCCTGCTCACTCCCTGCTTCCCCCACCATGCCCTCTCCCTGGGGAAGAGACCATCTGATTGGTGGATTTGACAGGAGGCGGGGTCCTGGCTCCTCCCATCCCGACCATACCTTACTATTCCCCATTTTCAAGACAAAGACGCTGAGGTTAAGGATCTACCACCACCCAGCTCACGAGAGGGAGAGCCTGGGCTCTGAGACTCTCTGGAAGTGCTGCTTCAGGTCTCTGCGGCCCCTGGCTGGCTCCCTTCGAGGGACAGACCACAGAGGAGACCAGCCAACATCACCACCGACAAAATTCAGTCTCAGTGAGGACCGGAGCTTGGTAACAGCGCACTCCTGGTGACCCACGTAGAAGTACCAGCGCCTGCCCAGCAGAGTTAGCATATGACCATCCGAGGTCAAAACATCCAAGGGCCAGGTGTCGGTGAGGCCATTAGGACACCACTGGGGACACCTGCCATATCGGAGTATCTGGCTTCAGGTGCCAGCGCCACCTCCACCAGCAGGTGTTCGCTCCTGCTAACGTGGATTCCGGGAGGTAGCCGTGATGGCTGGCTCCTTGCCATCCACCTGGAGACCCGGATCGAGTTCCAGGCTCCCGGCTTTGGCCTGACCCAGCCCTGTCCGTTGTCTGTTGCAGGTATTTGGGGAGTGGACCAGTGGATCAAAGAGCTCTCTCTCTTCCTTCCTGCCTTTCAAAATCATAAAAATTTAAACCAAAAAATGCAAAGAATGTCTCTCAGAGTGTCAGCCCCCCCCCCCCCCGGCAGCCTGGTGGAAGGGGCGACCCGGGAGGGCAGAGCGCTGGAACCCTCAGCTGGGTGCCCCCCGATGTGGTCTCCCCAGCTGGCCAGGGACTGGCTGCTTGGCCCACCTTGGCTTCCCCAGACCCACGGCTGACTTGGTGCTGAGGAGGGGACATAGGTGTGGGGTGAGCTGATTGGATGAGGCAGCATGTCAGTCAATGAGTTAGAGCCACATGTGTGTACCGAGGGTCTCTGCACTTGGCATTGAGATTGGAGAAGAGGATGAAATGGACACTGCCCCCCCCCCCCGGTGGAGCCGTGTCTGGAGGGGAGAGGTGACACCACACCAACGGGGCATTGAGGAAGACCTCGAAGGCTGGGGCAGGGGACCCGCAGGTGGTCTTCAGTACAGTGGGAAGCCACAGCCCTGCTGTGTGGGTGGAATCGCAGCAGGTACAGGGGCCCTTGCACGGTCCGGGCAATGATGGTGGCAGCTGAGACGGGGGGGTGGAGCTGGTGGGAGGCAGCTGCGTTAGGGGATGTTTTGGAGAGCCACACTATGGGATGGCACAGTGGGCATGCCAGGTGAGGGGATGGAGGTAGCCAGAACGACTCCCAGATCGGGGTCTGATCATCGTTGGGGGGGTGGGGGGGTTTGCTGATGCCTCCTGGCAGAGTCTGTGCTGAGCATGGAGGGGAGGAGACACGTGAGCACAGGTGTCAGGGTCTGGCCCTCAGGGACAGAGCCTGCAGGGACAGGGGATGGGAGGCGGAAGGCAGGAGCAGGCCGGTGAGGGACTCTGTCCCCAGGACCCCATCCTCTCTTGCTCCTCCCCTGCCCTCTGGGCACACCCAGTGTGTCTCCGCCCCCTCCCACAGCCCCCTGTGCTGAGACATCTCCCATCTCCCTCCCGGCCACCTTCCGGGCCTCAGATCTGTGTGTGCCCCTCTGTTCTCCGTGCCCCATCGTGGCCTCGGGGCCCCAGTCGCCCTGCCTCCAGGCCGAGCACTGGACAGCAGCTCTGCAATATTTCCAGCATCCTGCACACACTAGGTGCTCCATCGGTGTTTCCTGGATTGAAGGGAAAAGTGCCTCTTTCCCATTCCCCAACCTTATTACATAAGACCCAGGGTCCCTCGCTCTGCTGCTCTCCGAGCTGGGGAGGGGTCTCTGTGCCCCCTGGGATTGTCCCCTAGGCAGGAAGCAGCAGCCCTGGGAGGAAATCTCCCTGGCAGAGCCAGGACACAGTCACCACCCTCCACCACCCGCCCGCCCGACCTCGCGTCAATGCAATAACGGATTCTTACCCACTTGGCTTCCGGTTAGTTTGCTCTCCCCCCCTCCCCCACCCCCACCGGGGTGTCCCTTATCTCCAGGTTCCTCGGGGCTTTTGTGCTGGGCTGTTCTTGCCCTTCTTGCTGCCCCAAGGTCTGAGCACCAGGGGACCCTGTCACCCACCTGCTAAGCATCTTTCTAGGGCGCTCGGGGCACAGCCCAGCCCCAGAACCCGGGCACATCCCCTTGGGCCTTGCCCTGGTCAATGTGCCCATCTCCTTGGCTGTCTGGGGCTCCGTTTGCGCCTGGCCATGCCCACTCCTCCCAGACATGGGAGCCCCAAGCTGAGCTGTTTGCCCCCCTTCCCATCTGCTCCTGCCCCCGAGGCCCGTCCACCTGCGGGACACCTCCCTCTGCATCGTCACCCTGGGAAGGACTGGGGTCTGGCCTCCTGCTTGAGGCCAGCTACCCTCCCGGCCCACCCCCCGGGGCCTGCATAGATTCCAGGCCTAAGGCTGACCCAGAGCTGACCAACCCTGAACCTCAGCCCAAACCCTCCCAGCAGGTGCAGCGTCCGAGGCCTTTAAGGAACTGGTACAATAAACAAGCAGAAAGGGACAGCCGGCTAGGTTCAGTCCCTCAGCAGCCTGCCTGGGGCTGGGCTGCCCGGACTCTGACCATGGAGGGAAAAGCTCTCCCGAGGAGAAGCAGGGATGCCCACAGAAAGACCGCTCGCCCTGTGCACCTGCTGGTGAGCTGGAACCAAAACACAGGGCAACTGCTGGATGGAATCCTGACTCCTGAGGAGGGAGGAGAAGGCACGGGAGCCCCCAGAGGGCTCTCCTGGGGCCAGGGCTGTCTTGCTGCCCCCTGCCCAGCCGGGCAGGAAGGAGAGAGACAGCTAGAGATGCAGAGAGCCTGGGGCCCACACTGTGCAGACGTCTGCGAAGGAGACCACGTGTGCCCAGGGCTGTGGGTAGCATGCACACAGCCAAGTCCAGGGAATGACACGGGCACTGCTCTGTGTCAAAGCCTCGCATTCATTCCTTCAACGAACACGCTTGGAGCACCTCGTGTGGATTCAGTGCAAAGACTACTGACCGTGGAGCCACGGGCCTTGCTCTGCTCTGTGGCCTTGCTGTTTAGGTCTCTTGCCTCCACTTTCCCCATCTGTAAAATGGGACGCCCACCTCCCAGGCCAGGCCAGGGTGAGGATAAAGCGTATCAGTGCATGCTAACGGCGTGTGTTTCTGGCTTCACCTTCCCAACGAGATCTTTCCGAACTTTCCATCTCCCGATGGCCAAAGACCGGCTGGACATACCTCCCCAGAGAGAAATCCTAGGTCTTGGTTAGCACCCACTGCGCCCCTCTTGGGCACATGGGGTGCTGGGGGCAGGGGTCCTGGGGACACTGTCCCTGCGCCCGTCTTCTACATCTCTCTCCTTCCCATGGCCCCCTCCCTTCTGTGGGTTTGCAAAGCCAGAGACCCCAGGCCCAGCTCTGGAGGGGTGCTGGGAACTTGGGGTCACCTTCATAGTACCCGGAGGGACAGGAGGATGAGGAGGCTGGACCACAGGCTAACCACTCCCGGAAAGAAACTTCGGGGGGAGGGCAGGGGGCGTCGCAGAGAAGGGGCGTTAGGAGGGAGGAGCCTATGGATGACACAGAAGTGAGAATGGATGGATCTGCCCCTGAGAAAGAGGGTGGCGGTCATCTGTCCCCCGAGAAGGGACAGCCCCTAGCGCTTGCAGGCAGGGCTCTTCTTAAACCAATCGTCCAGGAGCTGGCGCGGAGCCTCAGAAAGTTAAGCTGCCGCCTGCAGTGCCGGCATCCCACAGGGGCACCAGTTCAAGTCCTGGCTGCTCCACTTCCCATCCAGCTCTCTGCTAATGGCCCCTGCACCCACCTGGGAGACCTGGATGGATCTCCTGCATCCTGGCTTTGGCCTGGCCCAGCTCTGGCCATTGCAGCCATTTGGGGAGTGAACCAGCAGGTGGAAGATTCTCTCTATCTCTCTGTAACTCTGCCTTTCTTTTTCTTTTCTTTTTTTTTTTTTTTTTTTTTTTTTGGACAGGCAGAGTGGACAGTGAGAGAGACAGAGAGAAAGGTCTTCCTTTACCATTGGTTCACCCCTCAATGGCCGCTGCGGCTGGCGCGCTGCAGCCAGCGCACTGCGCTGATCCGAAGCCAGGAGCCAGGTGCTTCTCCTGGTCTCCCATGTGGGTGCAGGGCCCAAGCATTTGGGCCATCCTCCACTGTACTCCCGGGCCACAGCAGAGAGCTGGCCTGGAAGAGGAGCAACCGGGACAGAAATGGCGCTCCGACTGGGACTAGAACCCGGTGTGCCGGCGCCGCAGGCTGAGGATTAGCCTAGTGAGCCGCGGCGCCGGCCAACTCTGCCTTTCAAATAAATAATTTAAAAAACAACTGAACATTGGGAATGATTTGGGCTCTCAGGAGACCAAGCCTCACCTGCAGGACACAACTGGCTATTGGAGATAGAGGGCTGGGGGCGCCAGGACGGAGGTGGGCAGCTTAGGGGACACAGAGGTGGCCCCATGGACCCGGCGCTGACCCCGGCAAGACCGCACGCAGGACCGCAAGTGACCAGAAGGGAGGCCCAGGGCGTCCCCACTGGAAGGGCCCTGGCTGCACGCACCCGGACGCAGCGGCGGCTCCTACGGGCGTGCTCCGCGCGCGCCAGCCAGGGGGCGCCCTTCCCCGCCGCCCGGGCCCGGCCGCCCGCGCCGCCCAGGGGTCTCCCCGGAAAGCGGCTGCGAGCGAGCCCCGGGCGCGCGCCCCCGCCGCCGCCGGCCGGCCGCGCGCTGCCCCAGGTGCAGGGCGCGCAAATGCGCTCCAGCTGTGCTCGCCTCCCGCGGCGCGGGCGGCGGCGCGCGTCCCCGGCGCGATCCAGCCCGCGTTTTCCGGCCCGCCCGCCAACTTTTTCAAGCTGTAGTTATTTGATAATGATTTTTTTTTTTTTAACCTCTCCCAATAATTGTTATCCTCTCCGCCCGGTGCAACTCAGGTTAGGAGCGCAGACGGCCGACGCCGCCTTCTCCCGGTGCGGCTCCGGCCGGCCCCGGAGGACCAGCCTCTGCCCAGCCGGGGGTGAGGGCCCCCCGGGACGGGCCGGAGCGACCCCTGACCACCCCCCCCAACCAGGCCTCTGCCCCACCCCCACCGCCCGTTCGCCGGTGGGGGTGTCTGGCAGGTGGCGGAACAGAGAGCTCGTGCTGGGCTCCGAGTGCACCGCTACAAGCATTTATTGGGCGCCTATTGTATTCCCAGGCCCTGGAAAACAGCCGCTGACCTCTGTACATGGCAGAGGGGCCATGACCCCTTACCTGGCCCGGTGAGAGAGGCTGCTCCGAGGAGGGGGCCTGGGCCTACCCCCTCTCCCGCCCCAGGACCTCCACCGCTTCCTTTGGCCTCTGCCAGGGGGGTCACCCCCAGCCGGGGTGAAGGCTTCTCAGTGCCTCGTCTAAGAAGCGGGGCTCCGAACATGGGGGCTCACAGGTGGGAGTGACTAGGGCCCAGGCAGGTGTCAGGCAGACAAGCCCCAGAGGGGGGCGCTGAATCCCACTCAGGGTTCCCCCCTCTCCCAGCCAGCCGCAGGTTGGTCCTGGCTGGGGAGCAGCCCAGGTGGCTCCTGCCTCCCCAGCAGGGGTCACATCTGGTTCTTTTTTTTTTTTTTTTTTTTAGTGTTTATTATTTTCAGCTATTTGAAAAGCAGATCAACAGAGAGACAGCGGCTGCTCCTTGGTCCTCAGCCTCAGTGGTTGGAGGGGGGCCCACTGCTGGGGGCAGCGAGCCCCCCTCAGCCCCCACCGCACCCCAACTTCTCAGGGTGCAACCCCTCCTCGCCCACGTCCAGCGGCCAGGCTCAGGGGCACACTGCGCTCCCAGCCATGGCAGGCACCAGCCTGGTGAACCCCAGCTGAGCTCCAGGGTGGAGGTCGCTGGTTTCTTGGAGGGGCGTGGGCCCCTCCCCCTCAGGGCTCCTCCTCCCTCTGCCCCTAGGGCGTCCTGGCTCCCAGCTCCTGCCTCAGCCTGGCCGGTGCATACTGGCAACTGTGCGCTGCCCTGCGCCAGGGGAGGCCACAGAGACCCTCGCCATCCCTCTTTTCCTGTCTCCCTGGGTCTACTTGGGCACAGCGCCACCGCCAGCCGCCTGCAGGCACCCGGAGCCCCACCACTGCACTAACAGCTCCTCCTAGGAAAGCCGGCACATAGTCTCTCCCTCTCCCTCGCCCCCTCCCCATCCCCCTCCTCCTTTTCTCCCAGCGCCTCCACTTACCCGTGGACAGCTCACCCTGAGTCACTGCGTATGCCACCCGCAGAATCAAAACCGAGAAGAGATCAAAAGGTTTCGTTGATGTAGTTACCCAACGTTTTCCAATCAGAAAATCTAGGAAGAAGCTGTTTTGCTTTGGACATACGTCTTAGCTCCATGCTTTAGAGTTTAGTATTCCTTTTCAATACTTTAAAAATCTATTTGAGGGGCCGGCGCCACAGCTCACTAGGCTAATCCTCTGCCTGCGGCGCCGGCACCCCGGGTTCTAGTCCGGGTCGGGGTGCCGGATTCTCTCCTGGTTGCTCCTCTTCCAGGCCAGCTCTCTGCTGTGGCCAGGGAGTGCAGTGGAGGATGGCCCAAGTGCTTGGGCCCTGCACCCGCATGGGAGACCAGGAGTAGCACCTGGCTCCTGGCTTCGGATCAGAGCAGTGCCAGCCGCAGTGGCCATTGGAGGGTGAACCAACGGTAAAGGAAGACCTTTCTCTCTGTCTCTCTCTCTCACTGTCCACTCTGCCTGTCAAAAAAAAAAAATCTATTTGAGGGGCCAGCACTGTGGCATAGCGGGTAAAACCACAGCCTGCAGTGCCGGCATCCCCTATGGGTGCTGGTTTGAGTCCCGGCTGCTCCACTTTCGATCCAGCTCTCTGCTATGGCCTGGAAAAACAGTGGGAAGATGACCCAAGTCCTTGGGCCCCTGTACCTGCGTGGGAGACCTGGAAGAAACTCCTGGCTCCTGGCTTTGGATCAGCCCAATTCCGGCCATTGCGGCCATTTGGGGAGTGAACCAGCGGATGGAAGACCTCTCTCTGTCTCTACCTCTCAAATAAATAAATAAAACTTTAAAGATCGGTAAGCCAGAATCAGAAGTGGAGTCAGGCCTGGAACCTGGGCTCAGTGACACGGGAGTTAGGTGGTGGTAGCCACTGTGTCAAACGCTGGCCCCTTTTCATTTTAATTCTTCGTGGTGGGTGGATCGTGTCATTTGCTCAGTATAGGCCCAGATCATGACTGCCTCCTCCAGGAAGCCTTCCAGGCCCTGCGGACTGAGTCAGGTCCTCTGTCCACTCACAGCCCCTGGGCTCCCCCACCACTGCCGCCTTCCCCCATCCCCACAAACAGTGTTGGGATGACCTTGTCTGTCCCTCCCCGGCCCCGTGGGTCCCTGGCCAGCCTGGGTGAGTGTCCCCAGCTCCTCCAGCTCTTTCAAAAGCCGCCACACACACCCCCCCCCCAACCCAGGCGGCGGTGGGACCCTCCTAGGAGCCTCGGAGGAAATCCCTCTTTTCCTGTCTCCCTGGGTCTCGAAGGAGGGGGCTCCCGCAGGCGCCTCCCGGCCCTGGCCAGTGTGGAGGAGGGGTCGGGAGGCAGGGCAGGGGGCCCCCTGTCTGCGCAGAGGCAGGATTTATCTGGGCGCGGGGAGGTCCGGGAACGCGGAGCCCTAGATCATCATTAGTTCCATCAAAGAGGTGCCTCTGATCCGAGGCGCAAGACGCATGGCGTTCAAATTGGAAACAGCCTGGCGGGGCCCGGGAGCGGGAGCCGGGCTGCGGAGGCTGGGGCGGCCCCGGGGGAGCCCGGGACACTGCAGGAGACCCACGGACGGTCACAGGAAGAGGGGGCGGAGGAGGCGGAGGGAAGAGCAAACACTGCACTGGGGCTCCGGGGAAGACAGCCAAGTCTGCGGCCGAAGCCGCCCCCTCCCCAGGAGGCTGGTGCGGGGGAGAGAGGGCGGCTCGCCCCTCCCACCACCTCCTCACCCCGCCCCCGCAGCAACCCCTGGGAGACCCCAAAGCCTTGCAGATGGGGGGGGGGGGACTGAGGCTGGGAGGGGGACCTGACATCTCAGGGTCACCCCAGGGCACTCAGCAGAGCCGGAGGTGCCGCCCCACTGCCTGAGTGTCCAGGGGTGCTAGGGTTCGCTGTCCTCCTGTGGCCGTACCCGGCCGGAGACGCTCGGCTGAAACCGCAGGTGTACGGCAGAATGGCGTAGGCATCATGGCGCAAGCAGCCGGTGACCCCCGCTTCTCATCGTGGGGGACCTGGTTGGAGTCCCGGCTGCTCGGCGCCCCCCTCCCCCCAGCTGCCTGCCGTCGCATTCCGGGAGGCAGTGGTGATGGCCTGCGTCCTTGGACCCCTGCCGCCCACGGGGGAGACCCAGAGGGCGTTCTGGGCTCCTGGCTTCAGCCTGGCTGTTACCGGCATCTGGGGAGTGAACCAGCTGATGGACTCTCCCTTCCTCTCTCTCTCTCTCTCTCTCTCTCTCTCTCTGTCTGCCTCTCAAAAAAAATTTTTTTTTTTATTGAAAGTCAGAGTTACAGAGAGAAGGGGAGGTACAGAGAGAGAGAGAAGACTCCTCCATGCACTGATTCACTCCCCAGATGTCCACAGCAGCCAGGGCTGGGCCAGGCCAAAGTTAGAATTTTTTTTTTTAATTACTGGAACATTTTTTCCAACATCATTTTATTCTGAAAGTGTTCAAATCCACAACGCAGTCAAAAGCATGTTACAAGGAATGAATATATACATATTTCTTGCTAGATTCTATCACTAACATTTTATTATATTTTTTATCTGTCCATCTACCCCTTCCTCTATCCAGACATAAACCTGTCATGACTTGATTTGATTAGAAAGGCAAAGAGACAGAGAGAGAGATGTTGCATCCACTGGCTCACTCCCCAGACGCCCACAACAGCCAGGGCTGGGCCAGGCCAAAGTCTGGAGCCCAGAACTCCATCCGGGTCTCCCAGGTGGGTGGCAGGGGCCCAAGCACTTGAGCCCTCCCCTGCCGCTTCCCAGGGTGTACATTAGCAGGCAGCTGGATTGGAAGCAGAGGAGCTGGGACGTGGACCCAGGTGCTCTGCTGGGGTACATAGGGGTCCCAGGCAGCGACTTCACCGCTGGGCCACCACGTCCACCCCCTACCTTGGTCCAGTTTCCATGTGTCCCCCTGGAAGTGTAGCCCCCAGATCGCTAGGTAGATGGTGTCTGGGAAGGGATTAGGATTGGGTGAGGGTGCAAAGACGGGGCCCCCAGGAGAGGCAGAGAGACCCGAGGCAGCAGCTTGCTCTGGCTCAGTGCGGGGCGCCCCCTTGCCGTGTTAGGGCGCATGCAACAGACGCCAGCGCAGCGCACTTGAACTTCCCGGCCTCCAGCGCTCTTTAGGAACTTCCCGGTCGGTCGCTACTACTGTGCTGTGGTAACAGACAGCAGGCCAAGCACACAGAGGCTGCGCTCAGCTGGGGAGTGGAGCACCCCACTCCCGCGCTCCTTGAGTGAGTCTCTGGGGGAGCTAATCGGCCGCTGCAGCCTTGCGTGATTCCTTTGAGGGAGCTGGGGCTTCAGGGGCTGGCGTTGGGGCACAGAGGGCTAAGCCGCCACCGCCTGCGACGCCAGCATCTGGTTCAAGTCCCGGCCTCTCCACTTCCGATCCAGCTCCCTGCTAATGCACCTGGGAAAGCAGCAGAAGGTGGCCCAACTGCTTGGGCCCCTGCACCCACGTGGGAGACCTGGATAGAGCTCCAGGCTCCTGGCTTCAGCCTGGCCCAGCCCTGGCTGTTGCACCCATATCGGGAGATGGATCCTCTCTCAAATCTTGAAAGAAAGAGAGAGAGGGAGGGAGGAACAGGAGCCCAGATCTGATTCTGCGGAGTCTGCTCTGTGACAGCTCGGTGGGGGCCCTGGGCTTCTCCAGACCTCAGTTTGTCCATCTCTGAACTGGGAATAAAAGAACACTCTCTGGGAAGGTGATCGTGAGCCTCAGGTAAGCTCACAGGCCGGAAAGCAGCCCGTGAGCCGCCACGCGCAGCGCAGGTGCCACACCTTGTCACCAAGAGTCTCAGCCCAGATGGCGATTTTTCTTGTCGAAACTCTGGCAGCGCTGGGGCTGCCCAGCTCCAGCTGTCGCGTCAGGAAGCACCGACGGCACCTGCGGTGGCCTGCCAACGCTCCGCTTACTTTCTGGGGTTGCGTGTTGAGTGTGACGACTCGCGCAGGCGGCTGTAGAGTCCTAAAAGGGAACCCCTCGCGGCCTCGGAGGGGCTCCCTCCAAATTCCCTCTATTCACAGAAGAAATACACTTGTCATGACTTCTTAATGATAAACACTGTTTTCCAAGAAATCAAATACGCCTAACTCCGGATTTCAGGTACGTTCGCGTTTCCTCAAGCCGCGATAAATGAGCAGATAATCATTTGTTAGTGACAGCTGCATGAGGAAATCAATATTCTCCCCCTAATCACACTGATTTCAGATGCATTTGGCTGATTCTGTGTTTCCAGGGTTTTGATAGAGATTTTTTTTTTTCCTCCAAAACAGAAACTCCTTGTGCTACGTGAGTGACTGTCCCCTGCCAGACACAGGCACAGATCACGCTGGTGACAGCAGGTGTTCCCAGGCCTTTCCCTACCTCCCCTGGAATCTGACACCAAGAGTCCAGGCACTGGGGCTGGTGTGTGCTTAACCCTCCCCCTGCAGGGCCAGCATTCCACGGCACACCACATGGGCGCCCGGTCGTGTCCGGCTGCTCCACTTCTGATCCAGCTCCCTGCTGAGGCGCCTGGGAAAGCAGCGGAAGACGGCCCAAGTGCTTGGGCCCCTGCACCTGCATCGGAGACCTGGAAAAAGATCCTGGCTCCTGGCTTTGGCCTGGCCTGGCCCTGGCCATTGTGGCCACTGGGGAGTGAAGCAGCAGATGGAATCTCTCTCTCTCTCTCTCTCTCTCTCTCTCTCTCTCTTCTCTCTCTCTGCCTTTCAAATAAATACAGTAAGTCTTTTAAAATAAATAAATACATCTTAGCTTGGGGCAGGCACTTGGTGCCTTAGGCTCGCCCCCTGGTCCCAGCTCTGGTCCCAGCTGCTCTGCTTCGGATCCGGCTTCCCGCTAAAGTGCCTGGGAAGGAAGTGGACGACAACCCAAGCCCTTGGGCCCCTGGCCGACTCAGGTGGAATTCCAGGCCCCTGGCTTTGGCCTGGCTCAGCCCTGGCTGTTGTAGCCATTTGGAGAGTGATCCAGCAGCGGGGACTTCCGTCTGTGTGTCTCTGCCTTTCAAATAAAATGAAAATAAACAAATAATTTTTAAAGTAAACTTTAGCTTACCCATCATGAATTTCAACTATTTGAGGGTATTTCAAAAAGTTCATGGGAATTAAAAGATGTTTCCTCTGGCACACACACAGGAAAACCCATGTCATCCGTGTCTATGAGGCATCTTCAAAACGTTCATAAAATATGCATATTATAAAAAAGTATGCATGGATTTCAATAAATTTTTTTGCACCAAAATAAATGTATAATTCCATTTCCACAAAGATTTTTAAAAAATATTTATTTCATTTATTTATTTGAAAGACAAGAGTTACAGAGAGAGGTAGAGACAGAGAGAGAGAGGTCTTCCATCCGCTGGTTCACTTCCCAGGTGGCCACAATGGCCAGAGCTGCGCTGATCCAAAGCCAGGAGCCAGGAGCTTCTTCCGGGTCTCCCATGGGATGCAGGGTCCCAAGGACTTGGGCCATCTTCCACTGCTTTCCCAGGCCATAGCAGAGAGCTGGACTGGAAGAGGAGTAGCCGGGACTAGAACTGGCGCCTATGTGGGATGCCGGCGCCTCAGGCCAGGGCATTAACCCGCTGTGCCAGAGCACCGGCCCGCACAAAGGTTTTTTTTTTTTTTTAAAAGATCTGTTTGTTTGAAAGGCAGAGTTGTAGAGAGAGAGGGAGAGGCAGACAGAGAGAACTTTCATCCACTGATTCGCTCCCTAAATGTCTGTAACGGCTAAGGCTGGGCCGGGCTGAAGCCAGGAGCCAGGAGCTCCATCCAGGACTCTCACGTGGGTGGCAAGGGCCCAAGCACTTGGGCCATCATCCACTGCTTTCCCAGGATGCATCAGCATGGGGCGGAGTTATATTAGAAGCCAGGTAGCCAGGGCTCTAACCGGCACTGAAACGGGATGCAGGCGTCCCCATGGGCGGTTTAACCACTGCGCCACCTTGGGGGACTCGCATCTCGGTGTCACTCAGTTGCAAGGCTGGGAGCAGCCGTGGCCCCCTCCTCAGAGCCCATCGCTTACCAGAGCAGCTCACAGAGCCCTAGAACACATTTGATCTGCCCGACTCGTCTCATAAGGACGCGGTGGGAGGTGCAGGGACTCAGCGGAGGCGCCAGCGCGGGGCCCTGCCACTCAGGGGCCCCTCCCAGCTGCCCCCAGGGAGTCCTTGCTGGGCCTGTGGTGGGGAAACAAGGAACAAACCCAGTGCCTGGACCAGGCTCAGACACATGGCCATTGGCCATGTTTTTTTGATTTATTTTTATGATCTATTTTAATTTTATTTTTGCTATTTTTACTTTCATTTTATATTTATTATTATTTTTTATTTGAAAGAATGACAGAAAGAGGCAAAGAGAGAGAGAGATTGATCTTCCATCCACTGGTTCATTCCCCAGATGGCTGCAATAGCTGAAGCTGGGTCAGACCAAAACCAGGAGCCTGGAACTCCATCTGGGTCTCCCACATGGGTGCAGGGACCCAGGGACTCGGGCCATCTTCCACCACTTTCCCAGGTGCATTAGCAGGGAGCTGGATTGGAAGTGGAGCAGCCGAGACTTAATCTGGTGCATATGTGGGATGCTGATGCCACCGGGGGCAGCTTCCCCCAAAGCACCGCCTCCCCGCTGGGCCCTTGGGTGTCCACACTTTAAATAACAGCCCAATTACATGTCCTACACACCCAGTTTCAAGAATCCTGGCACCTGTCGCTTTGAAAAGGGGGTGGGATTCCCAGGGAAGCTGTCAGTCTATGTTGGCCGCCCCCTGGAGGGCTGGGGCTGACCTGGGACTGGGAAGTCCTGCCTTTGTCCCCTGGCCTCACCGGGGAGACTGTCCTCATCCTGACCCCAGCAAAGCAGTCCACGGGGAGGGAGGCACCCCGCGCAGCGCCTGCGGTGGGTGGAGCTGGCACCGGGGAATCTCAGGCAGCAATGCGCTCCTGCCCCATCAGCCCCCTGACGCCGCCTGGGGCTGGTCTCTGCATCTCCTCCTGGAACCGTCCTCACCGTCCCTCCTCTGCCTGGAGTCCCTTCCTCCCCAAGAGGACCGCCACGCCGCCACCTGGGCGGTCGTCCACAAAATCACCTCCATTGCATTTGTCCCCCATCGAAACCCTGGTGACACTCATCGTCTACAGCGTCTTTGAGACTCCCCTCGTCTCTGAATGAGGCCACTTATACCCGCCCCCGGCCCCGCTCCACCGGCTCCGCTGTCACGGCAGGTGCAGTGCGGTGCAATGCTTAGGGACTCAGGCGCTGAAGTGGGACCTATCAGGGCCAGCCGCAAGCTTTCGGGCACATGAACTAATGGAGCGAGCTGTTTAACGTCACTGTGCCTCAAACTCCACACTTGTGACAATGAGACTCATAAGGATGTGCCACTCTTCGGGCCGTGGTGGGGGCTGAAAGATGGAGTATGGGTTAAGCCTCCTCTCTGCTGCCATTACTGGGTTCAAGTTCAAGCTCATAGTGTCATGCATGCCCATCCACGCTTCTCACCTGACAAGCAAAGCCCAGGGGTGGGGCCGGCGCTGTGGCGCAGCGGGTTAAGCCACCACCTGCAGTGCCAGCATCCCATATGGACACCGGTTCTGGTCCTCGCTGCTCCTCTTCGGATCCAGCTGTCTGCTGTGGCCTGGGAAAGCAGTGGAAGATGGCCCCAAGTCCTTGGGCCCCTGTACCCACATGCGAGGCCCGGAAGAAGCTCCTGGCTCCTGGCTTTAGATCTGCAGCTCCGGCCATTGCGGCCATCTGGGGAGTGAACCAGCAGATGGACGACCTCTCTCTCTCTCTCTCTCTCTGCCTCTCCTTCTCTCTCTGTGTAACTCCAACTTTCAAATAAAAAATAAATAAATAAATAAAAAGCCCAGGGTCCGGCATTGTGTCTAGCCCTGCTTCTCTGTTTCCAACCCAGCTCCCTGCTAAAGCTGGAAACGAATCGGAAGATGGCCCCAGTGCCTGGGGATTCCCAGATGGAGCTCCGGGCTGCTGACTTTGGTCTGGCCCAGCCATGGCCATTGCAGCCATTTGGGGAGTAAATCAGTGGATGGAAGATCTCTCTCTCTCCTGCACACTTTCTCGATCTCTGCCTTTCAAATAAATAAATAAATCTTAAAGGAAGGAAGGAAGGAAGGAAGGAAGGAAGGAAGGAAGGAAGAAAGAAAGAAAGAAAGAAAGAAAGAAAGAAAGAAAGAAAGAAAGAAAGAAAGAAAGAAGGAAAGAAAGAGAAAGAAACCAAAGTCCAGCTGTGGAGTCCTCGGCCACCTCCTCCCTCCTCCATGTCCCCTCCACCTGCTCCCTACCACCTGGCCTCGCCCTCAGCACCGACTCCCGCCGTGTCCGAGGCCCCAGGGCCAGTTGGATGAGTCAGTGGATAAACTTTCACCAACGGGGATCCCAGGAGATGTCTCCGCTCTATCGTCTGGGAATAAGCACTGAAAGCCACATGATAAAGCAGCAAGCTGATTTCTCTTTGGGTAATCTTTCCAAAGCCCACAGGGGGAGATCGGCGTTTCCACAAGAAGAAAGTGTGTATGAAGGAACACACACACACACACATTTATCAGAGAGATCAGGAAATAGGAAAGCTTTTTTCTTTAATTAGTCATTCTGATCAGGTAGCTATGGAAACAACTGAAGATCACAGCTCAAAGTAATCATCTGTTCCCTTAACAATGCACCGTCAACAGGGGCGTGGGGCCGGAGCACCCATCCCTGCCCCAAGTGCTTCTGGGATTGCACCCCCCCTTCCAAGGTAGCTGCAGTACACGAAAGGTGTAAGATTGGGATGTTTGGGAGTCGTGGGAAGTTCTGGAACTCAGTGAAGGAATGTTCTAGAACTCGCTCGGGATGGCGGCTACCCAAGTCAGAACGCAGTTAAAGGGAGAGCGTTCAGCCCAGCAGTCAAGACACCAGTGGAAACACCTGTGTCTGTGTCACGGCGCACACACCTGCGTCTGTGTCACGGCGTACACACCTGTGTCTGTGTCATGGCGCACACACCTGTGTCTGTGTCACAGCGCACAGAACCTGGGGTTAGCCCTGTCTTCAACTCTGGACTCTGGCTTTCTGCTGATGCACACCCTGGGAAGGCAGGGACGATGGTTCAAGGGATTGGGTCCCTGCACCCACAAGGGAGACCTGGAAGGAGTCCCTGGCTCTTGGCTTGTGGGCATTTGGAGAGTGAGCCAGTAGATGGGACTCTCCCTCTCTCTCTCTCTCCCTCCCTCTCTCTCTTATTTTTAAATGCAGTTCATGGGGTCAGTGTTGTGGAGCCACTGCCAGCCATGCTACCATCCCATATCAGAGAGTCGGTTCGAGTCCCAGCTGCTCCACTTCCAATCCAGCTCCCTACTCATGCTCCTGGGAGGGCAGCAGGGGGTGGCCCAAGTGCTTGGGTTTCTGCCGCTTACATGGGAGACCCGGATGAGCTCCTGGCTCCTGACTCCTGGTTTCAGCCTGACCCAGTCCTGGCTGTTACGGCCATCTGGGGAGTGAACCAGTGGATAAGCTCTCTCTCCGCCTCTCATTCGGCCTTTCAAACAAAGAAATAATTTTTGTGAAAATGCAGTGAAAATGGGTACATGTTCCCACGTGTAACTTATACCTTAATAAAGCTGGGGTTTTAAAATCCTTGAGAGGCCAGCGCCGTGGCTTAACAGGCTAATCCTCCGCCTTGCAGCGCTGGCACACCAGGTTCTAGTCCTGGTTGGGGCACCGGATTCTATCCCGGTTGCCCCTCTTCCAGGCCAGCTCTCTGCTATGGCCCGGGAAGGCAGTGGAGGATGGCCCAAGTCCTTGGGCCCTGCACCCTCATGGGAGACCAGGAGAAGCACCTGGCTGCTGGCTTTGGATCAGCGAGATGCACTGGCCGCAGCGGCCACTGGAGGGTGAACCAACGGACAAGGAAGACCTTTCTCTCTGTCTCTCTCACTATCCACTCCGCCTGTCAAAAAAAAAAAAAAAAATCCTTGAGAGGCAGAGAGCATGGGTGGTCCTTACCAGGCCCACGGGGATCCCAGGCCAGGGATGGGGAGGGGGACAAGGGGGTTGAACAGGGCCAGGCTCACAGGTGGTGGTGGTCTACCCTCGCTGCAATGGTGGCGCCGCCTGGCCACACAGGGCCGGCCCCCAGCCTACTCCCACGAACTCTTTTTTCACTCAGGCCCTGGCTTTTGGACTCACCCGTTCCTCTCTGTGTTGTCCAATTTTAGCAAGAATCCGGCTGAGCCAGTTTAACCAGAAACCCCCAGCCTGCGTATCTGATCACCTCAATCTCTGATCAGATTCCTGTCCACCGCACCCCGCCCCCACCCACTTCTCCCCACCACCCCAAGTGATGGCTGCTCCCCTGGCCTGGCCCGGCCCGGACCCCGGCTAGGCCGACTCAGCCAGGCTCCTCGGGGACCCCCAATGCTTCCTCCTTGTCCTGTTGTCATCTCTCAGCCCGACCCACACTCTCTCCTTGGCTATAACCTTCCATTGTCCTACTAGTGCCCCCACAGGAGCAGTGGTCCCCATACCTCTCCCAACAGCACCCCCCTTTTACACAATGCGTTCGCTTTTCTCCCCAAACACTGGCTCCTAGGTGCCCTCCGGCCCCACCCCATGAGGCCGGGGCGTGGCGAAGTTTGAGTGGCTCTGGAGGAGCTCCGAAAGGGCACACAGCTGTGAATCAGAAGGCGTCCCCCCTCCCCACAAAAGCAAGAGAGGTGTGCAGGGTGGAAAGGCCTGCACGGCTCCCCAGGCGGATTTTGCCAAGGCCATCCCATGCACGTCCTCACGTGAGGCTGGCTTAACCCTGCAAGACAGGGCCGGCGTTGGCTGCAGTGTTCAAGCCCCACTCCCCTCCCGAGTCCAGCTCCCTGACCCTGAGCTTGGGAAAGTGGCAGAAGACGTCCAAGTGCTTGGTCCCCTTGCACCCAAGTGGGAGACCCAGTTGGAGTTCTTGGCTCCTGACTTTGGCTTAGGCTCAGCCCTGGCTGTTACAGGCACTTGGGGATTGAACCAGGGGGTGGAAGCTCTCTCTCTCTCTCTCTTTCCCTCTCTCTGACACTCTGCCTTTCAAATAAATAGATAAGTAAATCTTTAAGGAAAAAAAAAAAACCGTAAGAATAGTGTTTTTCATTTGTACTTCTCTGTCTCCTTTCTTATTTAATCCAGCCCATGGATTCTTATCCCAGAATCCCGAATACCAGGATCAGAAAGGTTAAATAACTTCCCCAAGGCCACACAGCCAAGAGAGGAGTGCAGTAGAGAGGCCCGCGCCAGGTGCCGGGTTTGGAGTTCAGCTGTCTAGAGCCAGCTCTGGGGTCCCCACCAGGGTAAGTGCCTAGGAAGTCCCTGGGGTCCCAGGCCCGGCTCCACTCCTGGAATCTCTTCCCCTGGGATGTTGTCCCCCAGCTGGGGCCGGCGCTGGTCACCTGGGTCCGTCCACGCACCCAGAGCAGGTGGGGCCCCAAGCCGGGGCCCGTGAGGTCACACCACCTGGCCATACTCCTCCTGGTTTCCCAAGACGATTCCCAAGGTCAAGAGAAAAAGAGGCCGTGACATGGCCACTCAGGCAGGGCCATGCTGCCGTCCTAGTGCCAGGCAGCTGGTGGACACTGGCCCAGGGAGACGGTTGGGGGGGGGGGTCTGTGGGCGGAGGGATGAGGGGAGAAACGTAGGCACACGCCTGGGAAGCCGAGCAGGGAGCCCAAGTCTTGCCCTTGCTCCATAACCTTGTGAGCTGGGTCCCAGCCCTCTCTCCGGGCGGGGGTGGGGGCAGCCTGGGGGAACCTGCCCCGCCCTGCACCCAGGGGGCTGTCAGGTCCCAGGAAGATTTTCAGGAATTCCAGCAGGAGGTGGGGGAGGAGAAACAGGGCCCGGCCTTCCTCAGCTCCCAGCCTAGTACCACACTCAGCTGTCGCCACAAAGGCCCCCGAGCTCCGCCTCCCATCCCTCTCCCGCACTCTGGCCTCAGCCCACCCTGGCCTTGGGGTCTGAGCCTCAAAGGGGAGGTGACAAGCTTGTCCTTGGCCTCAACTGGGGTCAGGGGTCACAGGCCATCAGGATCGGCCTCAGCTGGGGTCAGGGGTCACAGGCCATCAGGATCGGCCTCAGCTGGGGTCAGGGGTCACAGGCCATCAGGACCGTACCCTGGAAGCTTCATGCCAGCCCTAAAACTGCCTCCTTTTTCCTGAGGGAGGGGCTCCTGCCCCACTGAATTTTCCCCTGATGATTGCGAGCCCCCCAACCACCCCACGCACAACTGAGCTCCCACACCTCCCAGCTCCTTCTCAGGAAACCCCGGAATGTTCTAGAGAACCCAGCGGTCACCTCCCTTTTAAATTCACAGCCATCTCCTAGGTCACAAAAGGCGTGAGCCAAGCTTTGAAGAATGATACGATTTTTTTTTTTTAAGGATTTATTTTACTGGTGCTGGCATTGTGGCATAGTGGGTAAAGTTATCACCTGAGACGCCACCATCCCATAGGGGCACCAGTTCGAGTCCTGGCTGCTCCACTTCCACTCCAGCTCCCTGCTAATGGCTTGGGAAAAACAGCAAAGATGGCCCAAGTCCTTGGGTCCCTGCCACCCATATGGGAGACCCCGGTGTAGCCCCTGGCTCCTGGTTTTAGCCTGGCCCAGCCCTGGCCATTGCAGCCATTTGGGGAGTGAACCAGCAGATGGAAGATCTCCCTCTCTCTCTCTCTGTTACTTTGCCTTTAAAATAAGTACATAGATCTTTTTTTTTTTTTTTTTAGATTTATTTGAAAGGCGGGGTAGTGACAGGCAGGGAAGGAGGAGCCAGTGTGGGATGCCACACTGCAGGTGGCCACTGCTTAGCCCACCGCACCCCAACAGAGGCCCCAGGGATAGGGATGGAACCCAGCATCGGCGTGATGGTGAGCACATGGTTGGCCTAACACAGACAGAGAGGAGAGGGGTTTCGGGCTGGAGGAGCACACGGCCGAAGCTATGAAGTCAGAAATGCTAGACCTAGACAGAGGCGATGGAGGGTGTGACAGCAGTGAGCGTTGCCAAGCTGAGTGGCAGAACTGAAGGCCTGGGCTTCCCACAGGCCCAGGGAGATGGCCGAAAGTTCATTAGCAACGTGGCACGGGGGCCCCCTGACTCAGAAAACTCACAGGTGGACAGTAGGGGTGGGAAGAGGAGCAGGGGCCACGCAGGGAGGCCGTCCTGCAATCAGGGGTGGGGAGGGGGAGGAATGACAGAACATCACACAGGGACATCACCACCCTTGCTCTGTGACGTCACCACCCTTGCTTGTCCACAGGGGAGGAGTGACTACCAGGGTTCCACAGAGCTTTGACCAGAACAGGATTTTTATTTATTTTATTTTATTTTAAGATTTATTTTATTTATTTGACAGGCAGAGTTACAGAGAGAGGTAGAGACAGAGAGAGAGGTCTTCCATCCACTGGTTCACTCCCCAGATGGCTGCGATGGCCGGAGCTTCGCCGATCCGAAGCCAGGAGCCAGGAGCTTCTTCCGGGTCTCCCACGCAGGTGCAGGGGCCCAAGCACTTGGGCCATCTTCTACTGCTTTCCCAGGCCACAGCAGAGAGCTGGATTGGAAGAGGAGCAGCCGGGACTAGAACCAGCGCCCATATGGGATGCCGGCACTTCAGGCCAGGGCGTTAACCCGCTGAGCCACAGCGCTGGCCCCTATTTTTTTTTTTTTTAATTGTTGATGTATTTATTTATTTATTTATTTGAAAGGCAGAGCATCGGAGAGAGAAGCAGAGACAGACAGAGTGAAATCTTCCATTCGCTGGTTCAGTCTCCCAATGGCCACAATATCTGGGGCTGGGCCAGGCTGAAGCCAGGAGCCAGGAGCTTCATCCGGGTCTCCCACGCGGGTGCAGAGGCCCAAGCGCTCGGGCCATCTTCTGCTGCTTTCCCGGGTGCAGTAGCAGGGAGCTGGAGCAGAGGCAGAGCAGTCAGGACTGGAACCAGGGCTCAGATACGGAATGCCGGTGACACAGGCAGCGGCTGCACCTGCCGTGCCGCAGCGCTGGACCCCAGAGATGGGCTTCAAAGACATTTTTGCAGCCCCGTCTGTCTTTCTACTGCCCGAGGCTCTCTTGGGGGGACAACCCCAGGGCACGACGGCACCCAGGAAGTGTTAAACAACAATAACCATTGGCTTGGCCTGATGGGTTGCTGGCTGAGGTCGGTGGCAGGAAGCAGGCAAAACACAGGCAAAGGACAGGCTGAGGGCTCGAGTGTGGTTTGGGGTGGGATGGGCGCTGATCCGGGGGCCCCGGGCCGCCCTTGCAGGAGGACAGCATCGAGGAGGTCTGGCTGGATCTCGCTCATCTGATCGGGGGGGGGGGGGGGCTCATCCCTGGAGGCACCTGCCCGAGATGCAGCAACTGAGAGCCCCTCGGGATCAGGAGAGCTCTCGAGACCTCCCTGGTCCACGGGGCTCAGGTGTGGGCATGCAGAGGTGAGGGGGGCTGGGAACCGCAGACTCCCTGGGGGGCCCTGGCTGGGCCGGGAGGAGCCCCCTGGACACCTGCCACCCTCCCTGCCTGGCACGGAAGCCTGGAGGCCACCGGCTGCCCCTTGAGCCAGGGGGCTGCACTGGGGCCCTGGAGCTCCTCAGGCCTCCCCGCCCCCCACCCTGTGTCTTGGCTTTGTCATCTGTGAAATGGGGGTGATGATACTTACCTACCTCATCGTCGAGTTATGAGAATTAATTAATGTTTATAAAGGCTGCGGAGCTGCACAGATGAAAGGCCGTGTGGAACTACAAAGTATCATTACGGTAATTACATTACACTATTATATCTCGGGCCAAGGCTTTTCCGCAGCCTCGCTTATTACTGGGAATGGGTGATGGGAGGCAGATAAAGCCCAATCTCTCCCGACCATCGCTCCAAGCCAGCCCCGCTCCAGATCTCAACCCCGGGGAGATCCCATCAGCCCTGGGAGACGTGACAGGCGTCTCCAGCCCCACCATCCCCCCGGGGCCAGCCCATGAGAAAGACCGGCCTGTGGGTTTCTTCCTGGGAGCAGCAGTTCTGGGGAGAAGGGGTCTTCAGGGGTCTTTCTTAAGAGGCCGCACCCCATACACAGCCCAGTCTGACAAGGCTCTGCCTGGGGGAGCCCGGTTATGTTCACAGAGAGGGGGTCCCTGTCCCTGTGTCCAGCGTGGCCTCATGGGGCAACTGCCCTGTGCGTGCGTATCGGGTCTCCAACGATCCTGGCGCTTGCCCACCCTCACCCCGTTCCACAGCACCCCAATCTGACCGGGTAGGCGAAAGCGAGATCAGAAAGAAATATAATTACCTTTTTACGAGCTTATGACATGGCTGTACCCTTCCCGCCTGCCAGCTTGTCCAGTCACTCACAAATGATGATATACGTGCTATAAATTATATCATTATCGACCTATAATTACAGGCAACATCTATCTGAATCCCCCTGAAGGAGATTGAGGCTCCAAGATTACGTACCCTCGCCCCTCGGTCCCTTGGGAAAAAGCCCGCTGCGAGAGGGGAGGTTGCCGATTTCCAAATATCACAGACACTCGCTTAAAACAACACAGACGCGCCCCCTCCCACCTTCCAGCGCGCCCCGCACCCCCGGGCTCCTCCAGAGGCACCGGCTCACCCCACAGCATGCACAGAGCCCGAGAGCTTGGCAGCAACAGATCTGGACAAGTGAGGGCAAACTCAGGGGAGGCACGGCCCAAGCGCCCTGGCTCAGGGAGCTACAAGGAAAAGCCCGCACGGCAGGATCCCCGGGCCTGGCGGGACTGGGAGACCCGTCTCCCCCCTCCCCCTGCCAGCGGCATCGGAGGACACCCTCCAGGGTCTCGCAGTCCTCAAAGCCAGCCTCGCTCCACAAGAGCTCGTCCTTGTGCCCGGCAGTGGTCTTGCGGCACCTGCCGCCCACGCCATCGTGCACACGGCCCACAGGGCTGCCCCTGGCTGGCAGACAGGCTGTGCATGGCTGAGGCAGGCAGCTTCGGGTCCCGAACTCAGTTCTTTGGGTGACCCCTGGGTCAGAGGGGGATCGTGAGTTGGGTGTAGGAAGCGGACAAGGGGCGCTCCTGCTAGGACACACTGCTACCCAGTGCTGGAGCCACCCTCCCCCCCTCCCCCAGCCTTTGATGGCTTCCTTGCAGCTCTGGGCCAGGCTGGGGGAGCAGAAACCCTGGTGTCAGAGAGCTCAGGGAGCAAGGCCCATGCATGGTCCAAAGAGCCCCTGGACGGGACCCAGGGCCCGGACAGAGGGAGGTTGGCGTAAGGTGGGATCCGAGAGGTCAGCAGGAAGTAGGAAGTTTCCAGGTGGGTAAATGGGAGAAGGAGATTTTGAGCAGAGAGAAAGGTGGGGAGGGGTGGACAGGGAGGGTCTGTCCAGGCAGCAGGGAGCAAGCTGGCCAGGGGTGGGGGGAGAGGTGCAATCCACAGGCTAGGCCCCGCCCCATTTCCCCTCACCCCCACCCCCCCACTTGCATTCAGAGACCCCAGGTGGATCCCCTGACACACCCCCCCACCGCTTTGCATTTCCTCCTGGGCCCACCAGGCGGGTCCTCTATGGGGACACACCCACCCCATCCCCAACCAGCCCCGGTCCTGTCCACATGGCGGCAGCTCCCACAGCAGGACCCAGGCCCCAGGATTCGCAAGTGGCTCAAAGCAGCCCGGAGGCTGCTCCATCTGGCTGGCAGGCAACCCCAACTGCAGCTCGTCCCCGAATCCCATCTTGTAAAAAATCATTTGCACATTTGAATTCAGAGTCCCTCGGAACAGTATAAACACCACCATCCCGAGGACCGTAAAAACCACGTTGAGCATTTATGGAAACTCAAACATGTGTAATAACATATGGCAGAGATTTCGCCCACTGCATCTTTTCAGCGTTGCACGGGTGCACGGGGCATCTGTGCTTAAAGCGTTTGAATGGAAGCCTCAGAAAAGAGTGGGAGAAGGGAAGGGCTGTCGCCAAGGCTGCCCCGGCGGGCTGGCCACGGAGAAGCCCCCAGGGCGGAGTGGCCAGGGCTGGGGGCTTCAGCTCAGAAGCAAGGCTCGGGGCTGGGCCTGGGCGCACACTCAGCGCAGCCCACCCAACTTCCTCTCTGTCTTCCCTCACTTCCCTCTTCTTACTCAAAGGAGCAGATGGGTTTTGGGAAGTAGAGACAGCAGCAGCAAACTCCCCTAGCTCAAGCCCATGATGGAGCCTGGGCAGTGTGTGTGTGTGTGTGTGTGTCTCAGACCAGGGGTCTCACCAGCTTCTACCTGGAACCAACAGCCCCATGTCTCTTGTCCAGGCTCGTCCAGGCTCGTCCAGGTGGGTGCAGCCTCCCCCCCCTCCCAGCCCCCTCTGAAACGGTCAAGATGCCTGTCTGTGGTTCTAGCGCAAGTAGGTCCTGCTCACCGGGCCCCGGGCCTCCCGCCAGGCTCCCTTTCCAGGGGAGGAAGGCCCAGCAAGAACGTAAGCCCCTTACAAACCTGGACGCCTGGGGCAGGCGCTTGGCGCGGCCGGTCAGCTGCTGGTTATGGCGCCTGCATCCCACACCAGAGTACCCAGGTTCGATGCCCGGCTCCAGCTCCTGGTCTCCAGCTTCCTGCTAATGCACACCCTGCGAGGTAGCGATGATGGCGTGAGAGATCGGGGCCCTGCCGCTCATCTGGGAAGCCAGGACTGAGCTCCTAGCTCCTGGCTTCAGCCCCCCGACCAGTGTGGCCATCTCGGGGGTGAACCGGTGGTTAGGAGCTCTCTCTCTCTCTCTGTCTCTCAAATAAACAAAACAATAAGTAACTGGGCACTCCCTTGGTCTGCAGTCACTGAGCATCCCCCAACACCTGGTTCAGCCTCTTTGGCACTCGGGAGCACCAGCAGGCCGCTACATGGGGCTCTAACCTGATTTCCCAGGCCGGCACACGCTATGGAGCCATAGTCAGGAGTTAGCTGTCCCTCTGGCTTGCCTGGAAGGAGTGAGCCAGCCTTGCAAACAGCTACAGGCCCAGGGCCAGTAAAGTTGAGACTGCGAGTGACGTCTGTATCCCACAGGGGCACAGGTTCGAATCCTAGCTGTTCCACTTCTGATCCAGCCCACAGTGAATGAGCCTGGGAAAGCAGTGAAAGATGACCCAAGTGCTTGGGCCTCTGCTACTCCCCTGGGAGACCCGGATGGAGCTCCTGGCTCCTGGCTTTGGCCTGGCCCAATGCTGGTGTTTTGTTTGTTTGTTTGTTTTTATGGCAGTGGTTTAATTCCTAGAAACCCAGACAAGAGACTTGAGGTATCCATTCCTACAGGAACTAGCCGTGTCTCCTATTCTGGCCAAAAAAGGCTTTGTTTGCTCGGATCCACCAGCACCGGCGTGGTGGCTTTCGATGCACGTGTGCGCACCCCGCTGCACCCCCTTGCGTGTGCTTCTCCGTTTGGTTTTCTAGCGATCCGGATGCTGGGCAGCAGCGTCCACACAAGTCTCCTCCTGTCTGCGGCGGGGCATACGCTGCCACCGTGCGACGCCGAGGGGCGCACGCGCGTCTCAGGAGTCCTCGCGTGGTGAAAGTTGAGCCGAGAAGCCCGCTCCTAGAGTTGTGTTCAGAAGACTTCCGGAAGGCCGGTGTCGGCAGGCTTCCTCCTGCGGGGCTCAGCAGAGGGCGAGCAGGCGGGAGTGGGGCCACCGGCCTGGTGCAGAAAGGTGTGGAATCCGCCAGATCTTTCTGAGTTCCAGCTCTCATTAGACCTCACGTGGCCTCCCAGGAAAGGGTGTGCTCACCAACACGCCAGGCACCGCAGGAATCTTTCTTCCCTTCGATTTTTATCAATTTGGCTGTTTATAAAATAGATTGATGGGGCCGACGCTGTGGCGCAGCAGGTTAAAGCCCCACCTGCAGTGCCGGCGTCCCATATGGGCACCGGTTCAAGTCCCGGCTGCTCCTCTTCTGATCCAGCTCTCTGCCATGGCCTGGGAAAACAGAAGAATTTGGCCCAAGCACCCGGAACCCTGCACCCACGTGGGAGACCCGGAAGAAGCTCCTGGCTCCTGGCTTCGGATCAGCACAACTCTGGCCATTGTGGTCATTTGGGGGAGAGAACCAGAGGATGGAAGATCTGTCTCTCTCTCTGGCTCTGCCTCTCTGTAATTCTTTCACATTTATTTAAATCTCTTTAAAATAAAGATTGGCAGTCCTGGCTTAGCCTCCAGTTACACCTGCACATGAGCCAGCGGTGCCATCCATCGTGGTTGCAATAGCAGCTCCATGGTGCTCACAATAGCCAGGGCCTCCGGCCTGGCAAAGGACAAAGTGCACTGCCCTGCTCGCTCGCTCACTCTTTCCTCTCCTTCTGAAAATAAGACAAAAAAAAAAAAAAAAAAAAAAAGCAGCCCGGACAAGCCTCCGCCAGCCGCCAGGAGACGAATCGACACCCTCTTGTCACCATCCTGGGCTTGTGCCGCGAAGAGCCGGCGGCCCAGGGCTTGCTTTGGCAGAGCAAGTGGGGTCGCTGATCGGCCTTGCAACATCTTTGAGAATGCACCGCTCCCTGCTCGGATTGCAGCCGCAAGGTGTGGAGAGGCCGGAGAGGCAGGCGGCTTTCCCAGAAGCACAGGCGCGGCACAGCTGGCTTCCGTTACCCGGTGTTTCTCACGCCCGCCATCCGCGATGGAGCCCCTACACGTCCCGGGCTTCTCCTCCAGCCTAGCTTGGTAGCCTCTGGCTGGAAAATCCCGACTTGGATGACCTTCCAGAATGTTCTGTGGCAGAGCCATGCAGTGGCCTAAAGACCCAGAGATAAATGCATGGGAAGTGAAAGGACAGCCCTGGGTGAGGGTGGAAGAGGAGGCTACTCGGTGCCCCCTGGGACTTGGGGTCTTTGGGGTGGCCTCGGGGTGGAAACAGACACACAGGTGTTCAGTATGGGTTTGCCAGAGGGAGCAGTGTGAGGTGGAGGTGCCTACTGGGGTCCCCAGACTGAAGGGGGTGTCGTAGGGCAGCCAGGAGGGCTGGAGGGTCTTTTTGCAATGGTTAGCCCACCAGCTGTCACGCCAGGGACATGAAGGAAAAGGTCACCTTGAGGACGCACCTGCCACAGATGAGGTGACCTTGGGCTGTCCTTCCGGGTCTCTGACCTCGGTCTCCTGCTCTGAGAACTTGACCTCCCAGAGGCCAGGTAAGGGCCAAGTGGGACAATGCACGAGTCCGGAGCGGCCAGGGTGCGTGGACTTTGGGGCAGAACAGATTGGCGTCCACTGGGCTTCCTGGAGACCCTCCACCTGCCACCTTCCACTGGGATCTCTGTCACAGGCTGGCCTTGAGACATGCGCGGGACAGAGCGCCCTTGTAGCACTCAGAGGACTCAGTGGTGGTCCACACCGGCCGGCTCCTGGTCACCCCCATCCCTGGGTCCCTCCCTGAGCACGCAGGGACATCTGGTAACCCCATTGTCTGCTGTGTGCAAGGGAGAAAGTGTTAGACGTGAGGGCCAGATGGAGTTTGCCTAACGTGTCTGGTATCTTCTTTGCTGCCTTCTTGGGAATGTAGCAAAACAGCAGCTGTTCATCATTTCATGAATAAAGAACTATGTAAATTTCAGCGATGGAAATGTGTTGCATCTCTCGTGGGCAAAGCATGGTGCGCGTGCCCGCTCCGTCTCTATTTTCATCTCGCGTGCAGCTCCGGGTTTTTTCTGAGCTGCGTTCTCTTGGCGACTGCTCACTTTGAGAATCAGGCTCAGCTGAGAGCACGCGGCTTTCCTTCCCGCCGGAGTTAAGACGCTGCCTTTGGGGTCAGCCCCCGGATTCCAAACTCTAGTTCCATGGCCTCTGAGTGGGATATCAATTTCTGTACTTCTTTTCACTGATCTGTAAAATGGGTATAAAGCTGCTTGTTGGGGTCTGGACAGGATTTGGCTCCCAAAAGTCTTAGACTCAATCTAATTGCGGTGCCTGACAGGAGAGCCTAGTGGGGGGGGGGTGTTTAGGTCACAGGGGGCTCACCCTCTGAAGATACTGCTTGCAGGGTTGGTTATATAAGCCGCGGAGCCCACAGGGAAGGGACCCAAGATGTGAAGTGCCAGGACCACGCGTGACTCCGATGGCTTGGAAAGGGGAGTTTGAGATGGACTGCAGGCGTCCCTGGCAGGTGGAGGGAGAGGCCTGGGGCTAATTAGTTAGGGTGCAGCATGCAGGTCCTGTGCGGGCTTCTGTGAGCAGGTGCATCTCCTGGGAACCTTGTGAACCCGGCCCTCAGCTTTTTGTCCTTGGTACTGGCCCCAAGGCCACGCTTACGACTTGGCTGGTTGTCGATGTCTCTTCCAACCCAGGTTCCTGTGCTGCTGGGATCCCCTGGTTAGGTGGTAATGGGCTTCATTGCCCAGACGGTCCTGGTGGGCTTGGGAGAAAGAGCAGGAGGAGGCTGGAGAGCCTCCCTCCAGGGGGCGTTCCTCCTTGGCCCCCTATGCTGGCTGCTTAGACAGATGCTTCTCTCTCTGTCTCTCTGTCAAGATTTATTTATTTATTTGAAAGGCAGAGTTAAAGAGAGAAGGAGGCAGAGACAGAGAAAAAGGTCTTCCATCTACTGGTTCACTCCCCAAATGGCAGCAACAGCCAGAGCTGAGCCAACCTGAGGCCAGGAGCCAGGAGCTTCTTCCAGGTCTCCCACGTGGGTGCAGGAGCCCAAGGACTGGGGCCATCTTCCACTGTTTTCCCAAGCCATAGCAGGGAGCTGGATCAGAAGTGGAGCAGCCGGGACTTGAACCGGCATCCAAATGGGATGCCGGCACTGCAGGTGGCTGCTTTACCTGCTGAGCCACAGCACCGGCCTCAAATGCTTTTCTCTTGTGATTAACAGAGGGAGCTTGGCTGCTTCTGCCCCTCCTTGGTGAGGCCGCTTGGGACGTCTTGGGGTTGAACAGCATCCGAAAGCTCAACCCAAATGGCTCCCCTGGGGTGTGGCTGCAGCAGTTGGTTGACGTTGGAGACAGACAGAAGTTCTGTCCTCAGCAGAGGCGAGCAAGAGAGCAGGTTACGTTCAGGGGCCATTGTGCCCACAGCTGTCCCAGCAATGGGATTTGTGACTAAGACTTTGCTTCTGCCCCGTTGTCCTTTGCTGCCTCCTACCCCCCATCCACTAATGTCCACCCCCACCAACACCCAACTCCATCCCACGGAGTCACCCTACTCCAAAGGTATCCCTCCTCTGGCCAGGTACCAGGGCTGGCACGAGCAGCACAGGGATTAACCAAGCACAAGGTTCATGCTACACCATGAAGACACCATCAGTACAGGGCTAATCAGAGAGGGTTTCCTGGAGGAGGTGAGGTGGACCTTAAATCGTGAAGATGAAGATCATTAGAGATAGGTCAGAGGTGAGGGTGGGAGAAGGGTCGTGGATGTACCTCCCAGAGAGATCCCCATAAACCCACCCAAGACGCAGGAGGGGGACACCACTGGCAGGAACGTCCAAGCACACAGCCCTTTTGGGAAACAGCCTAAGGTCCGCAAGATTTGTTCCCATAGGCAGGTTCAGAAGAGCGTTATTTACAGGGGTCAAGCAGTGGCGACAACACGATGCCCGCAGCCGGTGAACAGGGACACAACACGGGAATATTACTCAGCTGTCAAAAAGGAACGGGGCAGTGACCATGCCACAGCATGGGTGAACCTTGAAACCACTGAAAGGAGGCCATCACAAATACCCCTGAGCCACTGATAGCAAGATGTCCAGAGTGGGCAGAGCCACAGAGACAGAAGGAAGACGCGCAGCTGTCAAGGACTGGCAGTCACGGCTGGGGAGGACTGGGGAGTGACTGCCAATGGCACAGGGGCTCCTGGTAGGGTGACAAACATGTTGTAGAACTAATTGAGGCGATGGCTGCCCAACATGCTGAGTGCATGTAGTGTGGTGGTCTCCTACTATCCCGGGACCCCACCCAGATAGCAAGAGCCAGGGCTGGCGTTGTGTGGCACAGCGCGTTCAACCAGCACCTGCCACGCCAGCATCCAGTGTGAGTGCAGGGTAAGTCCCGTCCACTCCAATTCCAGTCCAGCTCCCTGCTAATGCCCCTGGGAGAGCTGCGGAAGGGGCTTGGTTTTGATCCCCGTTGGCCACCAGCATCCCAGCAGTGGGGGGCCGGAGGGTGTCCGTCCCACAGGGTGGTGGGCAATGCTCTGGTCCTCCACGGTGCCACCACTCTGAGGGACAGGCTGCAGCCTCCCCCTCCCCCCGCCCCTGGGGGGTGGGCCTGTGCCCTTGACCTCACAGCACAGAGAACAGGAGAGAAGCAAACGTGGCTGGAGAAGACCACAGTGCGGGTGTTCTTAGAAACACCTGCGTTATGGGACGTTGCTAGCACAAGGAAGAGGACGCCAATCCTTGAATTTGCTCCCTTTTAGAAATGTTGAAAAGCAGTTAAGACGTTGCTTGGGACGCTTACATCTCATATCACAGTGCCCGAGTTCGAGTCCTGGTGCTGGTCTCCATTCCAGCTTCCTGCTAACACACACCGTGGGAGGCAGCTGTGATGGCTCAAGTCCTAGGGCCCCTGCCACCCATGCAGAAACCTGGATGGAGTTTCTGGCTCCTGGCTTCATCCTGGCCCGATATTGGCTGTTGCAAACCTTTGGGGAGTGAACCAGTGGATAGAAGGGCTCTCTTGGATTTCTCTCTCTCTCTCTCTCTCTCTCTCTCTCTCTCTCCGCCTTTCATATAAATTAAACTTGAAAAATTAATAAGTAAAAATTGAGATAGACTCCACATAACATCACACTCATTCCTCCTGGTTTTTAAATCTTTTTTTTTTCCCCCTCCCCTCTGCTTGGCTATTTGAATGCATTTGGGCCCGTGGCTCATGCGGGCCCTCCTCCATTCTTTTTATGATGATTAATTGTTTAATGAAGTAGAGATTCAGAGAGACAGCTGGCATGTGCAGGCTCCCTTCCCAAATGCCCGCAAACTGCTGGGGACTGGGTCATAGTGCAGCCAGGAGCTGGCATCTCCAATCCGGGTCTTGCAGGTGGGTGGCAGGAGTCCAGTCACTTGAGCCACGGCTGCTGCCTCCCGGGGTCTGCAGTAGCAGTCCTGAAAGGAGAGAGAGGAAGATCATGGAGAATTTTTCCAACTGCGGGCCAATGACAGCCCTGTGCCACCTCGCCGCCTTTTCAAAGCCACGCTCAGCAAAGTCCGATGTGGCCCTTGCTGGCTGCGGGCACAGCTGGGGGACGCGCCGGCATGACCTGCTGAGAGAGAGGCTCTCTGTCTGCGGCTTCTTTCAGCACGGAAGACGGGAAACTGACTCCAGGGGACTGTCGCAACTTTTTGAAAAAAATTACAAAAATAATACGTGATGTCCCGTCTCACCAATGAAAACAGATGAGCCCATCCAATAGCCTGAGTCACCTGAGAACCACAAGGGAATGCCACCTTCCGATACCCAGAGCGCCTATCTCTAAATCAAATTAAGCAGAAAAACACCTAAAAAAAAAAAAAAAGCTTAAATAATTACGGAGGTGGGCCGAGTTTTTCTTGTGATCAAAACGGTTGATAAGGCTTGTATGAGGAGTGAAAAACATCTCACATAAAAATTTAATCGGAATGTTTTTGTTGTTAAAAATCTCATGTGAATCATGAATTATGACAAACATGACCGGGGAGAGCTGCGAGCAAGTCGATTCAAGTATCTCAGGCATCTGATGAGCTCACGCCCCAGGTCCGGCTTGGCTTCAGGTCCCAAGCTCGCCGAGGGCTCAACGCTGCCTCCAGCCCTCACCGGCTCTCTCACACGGCCGGGGCCGCACGGGGCAGGGGGAGGCGTGCAGCCCATCGTGGGAATGCAGGGTTGAGGCTGTTGAGCTGCGAGTGCGGTCAGAGTGGCTGGGGTCCCTCCTCCATTCTTTTTATGATGATTGATTAAATAATGAAGTAGAGATTCAGAGAGACAGCTGGCATGTGCAGGCTCCCTTCCCAAATGCCCGCAAACTGCTGGGGTCACAGTGCAGCCAGGAGCTGGCATCTCCAATCCGGGTCTTGCAGGTGGGTGGCAGGAGTCCAATCACTTGAGCCATGGCTGCTGCCTCCCGGGGTCTGCATTGGCAGGAAGCTGGAGTCTGGAGCTGGGCACTGAAGCCAGGCACCCCAGGGGGGATGCAGGTGTCTTACCTCCTCTGTTCTTTAAAAGATTGGTTTATTTATTTGAGAGGCAGAGTTACAGAGAGAGAGAGAGATCTTCCATCCGCTGGTTCACTTCCCAGGTGGCCACACCATTGTGCCTTGGGCTGAACCAAAACTGGGCGCCAGGAGCTCCATCTGAGTCTCCCACATGGGTGCAGGGGCCCAGGTACTTGGACCACTCTCCGCTGCCTTCCCAGGTGCATTAGCAGGGAGTTGGATCGGAAGTGGAGCAGCCAGGACTTGAACCAGTGCTCCTATGGGAGGGTGGTGTTGCAGGCAGTGGCTTAATCCCCTGCACCACAGCGCCAGCCCCCTCCTCTGCTCTTAAATACAAGCTGAGACCGGAAAACGAGCAGCATGGAGGGCTGCTCCACCGAGCCCTGCAGCTGCTGGGGCCTGAGCCTGGCTCCCACCTTCCTTCCTGCCTCCACCAAGCCTTTAGACAGCGCGTGCTACGTGCAGGGCCCGTAAGGGAAGAGCCGGCCAGGAAGAGAAAGACGGGGACCTCGGCCTCAAAGACCTCAGTCCCGTGGGAGAAGCTGCACAGTCACCGAGATGTGGCGAGATGGAATCTGGGACGACGTCCACGTGGCGTGCACTGAGCACCAGAGGAGGGCCTTGGCCTTGGCAGTCAGGGTAGCCTCGGGGATGAGGCTGGGAGACTTGCCTTACTCCTGCGCGGGGCTTGTATTGATCCGCTTCCTGCTCCTGCAACGAAATCCCGGAGGCCGGGTTCTTTGTGGGAAAAAAAAAAAAAAAAGCCAGGTTGGTCCAGCTCACGTTTCTGGAAGTTCCAGGGCCATGGCCCGGCATGAGCCTGGCTCTGGGGAGGGCCGCCCTGGCCACGCTGTCTTGCCATGATGGACGAGAGACAGGAAGCCAGAGATGGGGCGGGAGTAGTTTTTCCCTTTCACGAGTACACCAGCACATTCTCATGAGAACTCCCCCACCCCCCCAGCATCTTCCCTTCCCTTCCCTGGGTCCTCTTCCTAAGAACCCTGTCACCTGCCACATGGCCACAGTGGGGACCCTCGGAGGACAATGCACACCCGGACCATAGCAGGATGGTGAAACCTGGAGCTCTAACAAAGTCACCCGGAGCTGGGTTAAGTACGGCAGAGCTCAGCCTCGGGTCCCAGCTGCTCCGCTTCCAATCCAGCTGCCACCCACATGAGAGACCCGGATAGAGCTCCTGGCTCCTGGCTGCTGCCTGCCCAGCCCCTGCTATTATGGGTGTTTGGGGAGTGAACCAGCAGATGGAAGATCTCTCTCTCCATCACTCTGCCTTTCAAATAAATACAAGGAAGGAAGGAAGGAAAATAATTTCCACTGGAGCTCAGAATTGCTACATTTCTTCAGGAAGGAGCAGCTCCAGTTAGACTTGACCAAGTTGCATCCACATCGCAAGGCTGAGCCTTGTTCCTAAACGCAATGGAGAAGCTGAAGTTGAAGGTCACCTGGCCGGTTTCCCGCTCCAGCCCTGGGTGTGCTAGGGTCTCAGCAACAGGCTCTTCTTGGACAGCACCTGCCCCCACCGTCACCCAGGCCAGAACCCGCCATCTCCCCGGGAGCCCCTCTCTCAAGACGAGCCCTTGGTCGCTGCACCTGCTGCAGGCGACAGGTCCCACTGTGCCGGGCTTGGAGCGCCGTGTCTGTGCAGCTTCTTGCTTCAAGCTCAGAGGCAGACAGACCGCCAAGGGCTCCTGCCCCAGGAGCTGCCGGAGGGTGTTGAGCAGGGACAGCTGTTCATGCCTTCATTCATTCCAGTGCCAGGCCCTGGAGGCAGCACAGAGAGGGCGGGAGAGGAGCAGGCCCCTGCATCTGTGCCCCGCCAGGGAGATTGGCAGAAAAGGCTGGCGAGACCTTCCAAGCCGGTATTAAGGGTACCGACGAGAGGGAAAACGAACCGACTCCTGACCAAATTCCGCTCTGCTGAGTAGCAAACATGTTTGCTTTGTTCGTTGTCGCTCACTGAGCTTCAAGGTCAATGTATTATTATTATTATTTTTTTTTTTTTTTGACAGGCAGAGTGGATAGTGAAAGAGACAGAGAGAAAGGTCTTCCTTTTTGCTGTTGGTTCACCCTCCAATGGCCGCTGCGGCCGGCGCATCTCGCTGATCCGAAGCCAGGACCCAGGTGCTTCTCCTGGTCTCCCATGCAGGTGCAGGGCCCAAGGACTTGGGCCATTCTCCACTGCCTTCCCGGGCCACAGCAGAGAGCTGGCCTGGAAGAGGGGCAACTGGGATAGAATCTGGCACCCCAACCGGGTGTGCCGGCGCCGCAAGGTGGAGGATTAGCCTGTTAAGCCACGGTGCTGGCCAAGGTCAATGTATGTTTTTAAGATTCCTGCTGTATCCGCCTGGGGACCGGCAGGAAAGGAATCAAGGGGAGATGTGGAGCAGGTGCGAGCAGGACTAAGGGGCGCCCTAGGCTGGCAGCCCAAGAAGTGGTTACCACCCCTAGGCCTGAAGGCGCAGGCAGGGAAAGGTGCTCCTGGGGCGCCAGGGACAGCTGGAGCCACAGCAGGGCGCTGGCCTGGGGAGAGGGTTGCCTGGACTTGGCCAGGGTGCCGGGAGGATGCGGCTCCTGCCCCAACTCCAGAGTCAGAGCAGGGAGGCAGCGGGGAAGCCAAGTCCCAGCCTGTGCTCCCCCCATCCTCCCATCCCGAGCTGGGACCAACCTCCCTCCCAGGAGCCAAACTTAGTGTGGCACAGGGAGCCCAGCCACTTCCCTCCCCCAGGGCAGGACAATAGAATGAACAGAGAAGTTAATTTTGTGGCAAAAAGCAACTTTTTTTTGAAATGCAAAGTAGGCGTTGTGGTACAGCAGGTCAGGCTGTTGCTCGAGACACCTGCTTCGGGTACCACAGTGCCTGGGATCGAGTCCTGCCTCTGCTTCCCACCCAGCTCCCTCTAATGTGCCTGGGAGGCAGCAGGTGATGGCCCAGGTGCTTGGACCCCTGCCACCCACTGGCCCAGCCCTGGCTGTTGAAGATATTTGGGGAGTGAACCAGTGGATAGAAGAGAGTATGTGTGTGTGTGTGTGTGTCTTTCTATCTTTGTCACTCCACCTTATAAATAAATAAGCAAATCTTTTAAAATTTTTTTGAAAATTATTTTGAAGGGTCCGGCTTTGTGATGCAGCCAATTAAGCTGTTGCTTCCTATGCCCCTATCTCATATCAAAGTGCCAGTGGGAGTCCTGGCTGCTCCACTTTCAGTCCAGCTCCCTGCTAATGTGCCTGGGAAAGCAGTAGAAGATGGCCCTGGGCCGGTGCTGTGGCATAGTGGGCAAAGCCACCTCCTGCAGTGCCAGCATCTCATATGGGTGCCAGTTCGAGTCCCGGCTGCTCCACTTCCAATTCAGCTCTCTGCTATGGTCTGGGAAAGCAGTGGAAGATGGCCCAAGTCCTTGGGCCCTGCACCCATGTGGGAGACCTGGAAGAAGCTCCTGGCTTTGGATCAGCCCAGCTCTGACCATTGCAGCCATTTGGGGAGTGAACCAGTGAATGGAAAACCTCTCTCTCTCTCTCTCTCTCTCTCTCTCTCTCTCTCTCTCTCTCTCTCCCTCTGCCTCTCTGTAGCTCTGCCTTTCAAATAAATAGATAAATATTTAAAAATGAAAAAAAAAATTAAGAAGATGGCCCAAGAGCTTGGGCTCCTGCCACCCATGTGGGAGGAATTCCAGAATCCTGGCTTCCACTGGCCAAGCCCTAGTCATTGTGGCCATCTGGGGAGTGAACCAGTAGATGGAAGATCTCTCTCTGTCTCTCCCTCTCTCTGTCATTGTGCCTTTCAAATAAATAAATCCTTAAATTTTTTTTAAATCCTTTACAGCAGGAATCTTCAGCAACTTCATGGAAAAGTAGCATTATGAAAAAAGCTATGAAGAACTTTTCACACCCAAAGAAATGTATCCTTTAAATTCCATTTTCTGTGAACTTGTAAAAATTTCATTTCATTAATTTGAAAGGGAGAGAGACGGAGAACCAGATGGACAGACGGAGACATCTCCCATCCATTGGCTCACTCCCCAGAAGCCTCAACAGCCAGGGCTGGGGACTCCACTCAGCTCTCCCACGTGGGTGGCAGGGACCCTGGTACTGGGGCCATCACCTGCTGCCTGCTGGGATGCACCTCAGCAGGAAGCTGGATCAGAACACGGAGCCAGGGGCCGGCGCCGCGGCTCACTAGGCTAATCCTCCGCCTTGCGGCACCGGCACACCAGGTTCTAGTCCCGGTCGGGGCACCGATCCTGTCCCGGTTGCCCCTCTTCCAGGCCAGCTCTCTGCTGTGGCCAGGGAGTGCAGTGGAGGATGGCCCAAGTGTTTGGTCTCTGCACCCCATGGGAGACCAGGAGAAGCACCTGGCTCCTGCCATCGGATCAGCGCGGTGCGCTGGCCGCAGCGCGCTACCGCAGCGGCCATTGGAGGGTGAACCAACGGCAAAAGGAAAACCTTTCTCTCTGTCTCTCTCTCACTGTCCACTCTGCCTGTCAAAAAAAAAAAAAAAAAAGAACACGGAGCCAGGACTGCAGCCAGGCACCCGGATGTGCAATGCAGGTGTCACAAGTGGTAGCTTAGCCAGTGAGCCAAAGGCTCATTCTTCTTTAAAAAAAAAAAGTTTTATGCATTCCTTTACTTATAATGCCCACAACAAGCAGGGGCTGGACCAAACCAAGCCAGAAACCTGGAACTCCTTCAGGATCTCCCACCTGGGTAGCTGCCACCCATGCACTTGAGCCATCACCTGCTGCCTGCCAGGGCGCACTTGCGCAGGAGAAGAGCTGGGATTCGAACCCAGGCACTCCGGCACCGCTCCCAACGCCAGCCCCTTCCCAGTCTGCTTACCAAGTGGGCGAGGGCGGGAGTGGTGCTGGTGGTGGCTCCCCTCCATCCTGTCCCTATCGATCCGCCCGACAGATAGCTGCCAGGTGGCCCGTCCCTGTGTGCTGTGACTGCGCAGACATAATGCGTGTGCATCTGGGTCTTAGCGAGAGATCACGGAGGCTGAGTAATGTTTGGACGGAGGGAAAAAAATGATTGCATTAAGCAATATGATCTTCAGCAATCGACAGCTGGTGATACGGGAGCTTTCCATCTTCTGTTTTGTCTCCGGCTGAGCGGCTAAGTCTGGTGTTTAGCTGTATTTTGTATTGATTTTCAGAACGACAAAGAGCATCTCCGGTGCTGTCAAACAAACATGCGATTTATGAAATGAAGTTACGCCTCGCTGCGATGAAGGCCCTCTTCCTCATCTATTATGGATATTTCGTTAGCGATCAGTCAGAAACTTCTGACGCTACGGAGTTTGCCAGTGAGAACTTTCTTACCCATTGCCTTAAAGCAGAAGTAGCATCCCCATAAACAAGACAGGGGGATACGTGTGTAGGCAGGGAATGGCGTGCAAAAAAAGAAAACATAATTTCCAAACATATGCAATTATGAAAAATAGAATAACAAAGTAGGCAGTGTTTCAAATTAAGTTCCTAAATGTACATTTCATTTAAGCTTCATAAAGTATCACTTATATTGCAGTAATACCATTGAATTATTAAAAGTCCTATCCGAGTGGATTAATGATCTTGTAAAAGATGCTCGCCTCAATTCTGACTCTCCCTTGCACTGCGTAGTCCCTCGTTATGAAGACAATTCCTCATTCTAGAATGGATTCTCTGCTGTCCCTCAAACGCCTGCTGTTCGCTCATTTTTAACGCTGTAAATTATTTACGTCTGAAGCTTGGATGCACTGAGCCAGACAGAGACCACATCACAGGCACGTTGCTTTAGGTTTTTCTCTCTCGCCTCCTTTCTCTCCTCAGGCTCAAATTTTATTTATTGGGGAGGGGAGAGGAGAGGCAGAGAGAGAGAGAGAGACCATCCACTGGTTCACTCCCCAAATGCCTACAACAGCCAGAACTGGGCCAGGCTGAAGCTGGGAGCCAGAAACTCCATCCCAGTCTCCCACGTGGGTGGCAGGGACCCAGGCGCTTGAGCCGTTACCTGTTGCCTCCCAGGGTGCACTTGGGCAGGAAGCTGGAATTGGGGTTGGAGCCGGGACTCAAACTCAGTCATTCAGATATGGGATGTGGGGGGGTACCAGGTCCCAAACACCCGCCATACTACACATCTGCCCCGGGCTTAGGTAAATTTTAGAGAAACATCGCTCATAAAGATTTACAGCCATGTCGGAAGGAGGAAAAACCAGTCCTCGACGTGTACTAGGTACCTCACAGGCACCGGACATACGTTATCTTAATTACGCCTCACAACGAGTCCACGAGGCAAGTATTATTGCCCCCATTTCACAGATGGGAAAAGAGAGGCTTGAAGAGGTCACACAGCGGGAAGCCACTGAGCCTGGTCTGATGCTCCTCATTTGGTTTCACCCCTTCGCACTAAACATGGACTCTTCCCATCAATTCACGTTGCTAAGGCAACTCGCAATCATGACTGACAGTAAGTCTACATATATATTGTTCACATGAGATCCCACAGCATTGTGATTCGACTTCTGTCAGCCACCTTAAGTGACCCTAACCTACTGACAGCAATGGGGCTTATCTCGCCTGGGACACACTTTGGGAGTTGTGAGATCTAAATTGATCATCTGGGGGTGAGCGTTGTGGCGCTGGGGGTTAAGCCACCGGGGACCCACGCATCCCGTATCACAGTGCCTGGATTCCAGTCCCCGCTCAGCTTCTGAGGCCAGCTTCCCGCTGAAGTGTACCCCGGGAGACAGCAGGTGATGGCTCAAGTACTCGGGTCCCTGCCGCCCACGTGGGAGACCCCAGATTGAACCCTGGACTCCTGCCTTTGGTCCAGCTGCAGCTGTTGCAGGCATTTGCTGAGCCAGTCGGAGGATGGAAGATCTCCACGTGTGCCTCTCTGCTTTTCAATCAATAAATCTTAAAAATGAATGGGTGGAAATTCAGTCTCACAGACAACCAGACGCAACATGCTGGCAAAGTTTCTGTCTGTGTTTAAAACACGCCTGTTTGGTTTCTGCTGCCAGTTGTGAGTGTTCTTTTCTCCATGGTTCTTGTTGTCTTGGCCTCAGGACATCAAACAGATCTCAGCTGCTCCTTGGGACAGCAGGTGGGTGGGAGGCTGTTCTTACTGGGATTGCAGCTGGAGAAGCCCCGGTGATGCACCCAACCACCACGGCTAGCAGGTGATGGGCGCCTGGGAACGGCGAGCCCATCACCAAGGTCACGGCAGGAGCCATGTGGGCCTGCAGGGTGGTGGGTGGGGAATGACAGGTGGCCCCTCCCGGGCTGTGAACTCACAGACACAGTGAGGAGGTCGGCAGTGATGCCCAGCTCCCCAGCGCGATTTACTCCAGCGCTTGGGAGACAGAGACCAGACCTTGACCCAGACATCCCCAGGCGGACCAAAAGTCAAGTGTAACCTGAGAATGCCTCTGAGGACAAGGTGGCTTTAACTTCAGCATCCTCCAAGAAGGCCTGGGGTCCCCTCCTGTCCCTGTTGGCGGGCGGGGACGTGCCAGAGCGCCCAGTTACGGACGGTGCCGCTCAGAGAAAGACAGGGCGACCGAGACAGAGCAGTCCTGTGCACTGAGCTCCTGGCACAGTTTTCCTTATCATTAACATCTCGCATAAGCACGGTAGGCTTGTTCCGAAGAATGAGCCACTTGAGGCTTTGTTACTCGCTCAAGGCTGTGGTCTGCGAGGTGGCTCAGCTCACTCGGAGCTGTGCGGGTCTGACAGCCGCACGTGATGTCGCGTACCTGCTGCTACGGTGGCACCCCGAACAGTTGATCCGTCTGACACAGCAATGCTAGTGGATCCCACTCCTCAGACTTTTTCTTTTAAGAGATGTATTAATTAATTAGCTTTTCAGGGTCACAGCAAATGCATGCTAATTGCTACAACGCAGTCTGCATCCATTCTCATGTGTGAATACAAAGAGAACAGATGAAAAATAGAGACTGCTTCATGAAGTTCCGTGTCACCCTTGCTTGCTCTGGGACCGTGCTGATCCTCTGTGTGTCATTCCAGTTTTAGTGTGTGGGCTCCCCAGGGCTCCTCACCACCCTGAACTTCAGCAAAAGTGATATTCCAGGAACAAGAAAATAAAACAAGTATTATACTCCCCATGGGCTGTGCACATGGTAGGACATGGATCTGGGCAGGTGCGTTAAGCGTTGTGATGGCCATGCAAAGAGCTGGCGCTGTGGCACAGCAGGTAAAGCTGCTGCCTGCAGCGCTGGCATCCCATATAGGCATCGGTTAGAGTTCTGGCTGCTCCACTTCTGATCCAGCTCCCTGCTAATGCGCCTGGGAAAGCAGCGGAGGATAGCCCAAGTGCTTGGGCCCCTGCCACCCACATGGGAGACCTGGATAAAGCTCCTGGTTTCTGGCTGGCCCAGCCATCTGGGGAGTGAACCGGTAGATGGAAGATCTCTGTGTGTTTGTGTGTCTCTCCCTCTGTAATTCTGACTTTCGTGATGATCAAATACTTGTTTTAAAACAATGACAAAGGTCCAGAGACACAGGAGTGTGGGAGCTGTAGAAAGAGAGCGAGGCTGGAGAGGTGCAGTGGAGGATGACCTAAGTGCTTGGGCCCCTGTCACCCATGTGGGTGACCTGGATTTGGGTCTGGTTCAGTACTGGTCGTTGTGGCCATTTGAGGCAGTGAATCAGCAGGTGAAAGATCTCTTTCTCTCCCTCTCTGTCACCACGCCTCTGAAATAAGTAAATAAATAGGCACATTTGCAAAACAAAAACAGAATTGTTCTGTTTAGCAAATAAGGAAGTGCGTGGACAGAGTTTAAGATGGAGGACCCCGAAAAGAGCATCTCAGAGCCAGGCTATGAATCCAGGCAGCCTGGCTCCAGGAACCCTGCCCTCAGCTTGTCTCACGGGATCTGATTTTCCGCACAGCCCTGTGGGAAGGCTAAGCTACGGTTCCCGTGGTAGCGGTGCGGACTCAGAGAGGCTCAGTAACCAGCTCAAAGCTGCCCAGCTCAGAAGCCACACATGGTGCCTGAGGTTTGCACTGGGGCCTGTCTGTGGGACGTCTGAGCCTGGGCCCCGCTGTGCCCCGAGGCGCCGAGAGGAGCCGCGCGCTGGCTAAGCCGGCCAGGACTTGGTTCACCTGTGGAGTCACCGCAGCTGTGGTTGCAGGGAGCGCCATCTAAGCGAAGCAGGGGCAGGAAATTGGGTCTATTGTTTGAAACCAGAGGTGCAAACCGGTCCCTCACTTTGAAGTGCTAAGAACAGATTCCGCAGGGAGTGGAAAGACATCGGATCCTTGAGCCGACCGGGGCGGAGGGCAGGAAGGGCAGGGGCGGCCTGGGAGAAAGTGGGGCAGCATTTGTTTGAACAAAACAGATCTTAAATAGATCAGGCTACAGCGGGGCTGGAGGGTCCTTGTCCTCCCCCCCCCCCAAGGGAGCTCATTTATGGAAGGAAAACAGCCTTTCAAGGTTGGGGGTGGAAGTGAGCAGCTTGACAGTAAAATGTAGACCAATTCCGAAAGAAAACAAAACCAAACCCCACCACCTGGTCTGACTCGGTTCGCAATAAAACGGTATCGGAGCTTGTGTAAATGAATCCTGCCTCCCACTCACGGGTCGGTATTAAGCGGAGGAAGCCGGGCGGCTAAGATACCAACTCGGAATTAGCTTGCAATTGCTTTCCTAAACTGCTGGCTAGGGACTCTGATAGCGAATCCATGACCCCACCCTCCCAGGCACCGCTGCAGCGGCAGGGGATCGTTAATCAGATCCTTCCCCCAGACGGAGCAGGCAACCAGACTCCCCTCCAGTGGAGCGGCGAGAACTGTGGGCAATTAGCAAGTAGATTCCCAATGGTGACTGGCCAAACGCGCCCTTCGCCAGCCGCTTAGCTTGCCAAACGTTCCGTCTTCCTGCACTTAAAGGGGACTCTGCGGCTCTCCCCCGGGGTTGTCTCTCATTTGCAATCGATGTCTCACTCAAGACCAAGGTCAAGTTATCAATCTTTATTATAGATGCCCTGGGCCAGGGTGTCTGGAGCCTCCGCTGCCACAGAGAGATGTCTGGAGACGAAACCCCCGCCACCAAGGACGTCTGGCCAGCAGGCTGCTGCCAGGTAAGACAGAGGGATTCCTGAAGGGGTCAAAGGGCATCCAGGTGGCCTCTGACCAGGTGGAGGCCCAGGTGTGACAGAGCGGAGCAGGTGCGTGTGTGTCTGAAGGACACACATAGGAAGCCTAGAATTGGGGTTGCCAGGGTACAAGTCACCTTGCAGGTGTCTCTCCGCCTCGCTGAGCCTCAGTCTTCTTATACATAGAATGGGAACAATGTTTCCTGCCCTGCACACCTGCTGGGAGGATTCCAGATAAAAGTTATGTCAAGCTCAACAGACACTAATTGTTGTTCTTAGGTGGTTATGCAGGCTGAGGTGACTCTTCCGGGTTGAGACTTCTGATGGGGCCCCTGTAACCTCAGGAGGTCAGGAGAGAATGGCACTGGCATGCACGGCTCTGGCCCCAGGCCCCTGCCAGGGTTCCCATCAATTTGAGAGACACCTGACCGCAGACATTTCCAAATGGCAAAGAACTCTAGGAGAGACACAAGGCTGAGTCGGAACGGGGCTGGGTTCCTCTGACCCAGAGACTACAAGGGCAAAACCTGCCCGTCACAGTGCCAGACCTGCTGTGCAGCTGGGCCTCGTGTGGCCTTGACCTCCACCGAGTATCATTTTCTTGTGCACATCAAATAACCTGCAGCACGTTTCTAAGGTCTCTCCAGGTCAGGAGCTACGGTATTTTATGGGGTTTTAGAGCCGCTCTTGCCACCTTGCCTTCACACCTGCTGGAGCACAAACACACTGGTCCACACACATGCACACACACACGTGTGTGTGTGTACACACTCCACCACCATGGCTAGCAGCCTGATGCAGGCTTCAGGACCAGCTGCAGTTTTGCATGGACATGATTTCTCATTGCATTCGGGAAAGCACAAAACATCTCTCCTTTGTGATGGGTTGAGGTCTCAGCTCTGATGTCTGTAATAAAAGGTCCTGGGGATGCAAGCCAGGAACCCAAATGTTAGCCCCGTGGCCTTTGCCACCGTCAGACCTGCGGAAGACACTTTCCATCCTGGTAATAAGTGGTTGTGTTGCCAAAAGCAGAGATGGCCGAAGGATGACGGTGTTCCAAGGCACGAAGAATGAAGAATGCATGTTGGGAAAGTCCAGCCTTCTTACAACTCCTGAGGACTTGCGGCAGGGTGGGAAGGTGTGTGTGTGTGTGTGTGTGTGTGGGAGTCCTCTTGTTCCCTGGGGTTTCGAAGCCCTCTGATGAAGAAGGGGCAGAGAACAGGGGTGAGAGACCCGGCTCAGTCTCCAGATTTGGGCACAGCAGGGTCTCCGTAAATGCTAGTTGGAGGCAGAAACACACATTTGCAAAGGACTGGGAGGGGGCAGCTGAGGTCCCATCATTTAAAAGTGGCAGGGAAATGGAGCAGGTCCCTGGGAATTTGCCTGAGAAATCTCTTTCCGTGAGAGGACAGCTTTGTGGCATACCCGGCCTCAGTCTACTTGTCTGTGAAATGGAACTAAACACCGGTGGGGTTGCAGAGAGACGTGAAGTCAGAGTTTGTGGTGGTGGGGGGAGCGGCGACGCAGTTGGGTGAGATTAAACAATACACTTACTAGGCACTTGCTGTATGCAGGGAGAGCACTAAGCATTTTGTGTGGATGTTCCTTTGTGTTCTGGAAACCGAGGTTCACAGAGGTTGGGTCAGAGACAGAAGGTCCAAGAGTTAACGGAAATTTCCTTTTTAACTTTTTTTTTTTTTTTTAAGAGTTTATTTTTAAGGCAGAGTGACAGGGGCAATAGGAGTAGGAGGATCTTCTACCTCTTGGTTCACTCCCCAGATGCCCACAACAGCTAGGGTTGGGTCAGGCCTAAGCCAGGAGCTGGGAACTCCCGCCTGAATCTCCCACATGGACGGCAGGGACTCAGCCACTTGAGCCATCGCTGCTGCCCACAGGGTGTGCCATGGCAGGGAGCTGGGTCGGAAGAGGAGCAGCTGGCACTCTGACATGGGACACAGGTGACCCAAGTGGTGGCGGCTTAACCCTCTGTGCCTCCGCGCCCGCCCTGTTCTCGGGCAGAACTTGCCTCGTGGTTATCTGCCTCACCAGCAAACTCCCTCTGCTGATCTCTGCCCCTTCCACGCTGGCCAGGCCAACAAGGCCAGGGGCTTTTTTCTTTTTCTTTTCTTTTTTTTTTTTTTTTTTGACACAATGAGCTAGAAATGCCGCCCCACTCCCCAGGCTATTGCCACATACCACACAGGCTTGCAGCACGGGGGGCACCTTGTCCCTGATTGCCCTCGTAGACGGCAGCCAGCCTCTCGCGTCTCCCGCCCCTAGTCTTCAAGATGCCAGCCTGGGCCTATCTCCTGGGCGCCCAGCCTCTTGCCAGCTCAGTTTTCCCTCCTTGGGTGGCTTTAGTATGTGCTGCGCCGTGTCTACTTTTTTCTGGCTCCAAATATCCTCCTCTTTTTTCTTTGCCCCTCACCCCCAAATTCTGTCCTGTCTGGGACCCTTTCATTTCTGGAATCTGTTGCTCCTCCAAACTGAAAGGAAAAAAAAAAAAAATTTCGGTGTAACGCACAGAGCGTATGTCCTCTGTTTCTGCTTTGTGTGGAGTCTGACACAGAGCTTTGTCCAGCAGATCGTGTTTCCTGATTGGACAATGACCTTTCCAACATGATGGGTGACACCCTTATCTGTCCCCAAAAGACCTCTGGAAAAAACACGGGGACTTGGCCCAGCCGCAGCTTGGCACGTGGCTGAGTGTCCTGCAGCCGTCTCCGGCTTGACCATAACAACTTTGGTTTCTCTCCGGTGCCTTTGTGTGTTCAACTCACTCCAATTAGTGCTAATAGGACAACACTTTGCACCTTTATAGGATCTTTCGTTGGACAGCTCCAGAGCATTTTACAAGAAAGTATTAATTATTCCCATTTTACAGGCAGGAAACCCGAGGCAAAGTCAAACTGTGACTCAGTGGCGAAATTAGAACATGCTTTTCCTTGTTTTCAGTTGTCTACTGGAATCACTCTTCCGTGCCACCCCTTGTAGGTTAAGTTACTGTTCAAAGAAGCGACATATTGGGTTCTGCTCTAGCCTAATATGAGACACTATTTGCATGCATTATAAAAGTATCTGTGCTCACTTGGAAAACATACACCACACAGAAATGCCACAGAAGTCACCCAGAAACGTATTGTGCGGGGATACACACTGTGAGCGTTGGAGCCTGTTTCTCTTTCGGCATTCTGTATGTAACAGAATAAGCTCGTTTTTGTGGTTAGCCTCATACCATATCCTGTTTTCTTCTTATCATATAACAAACATTTCTCCTTGTCACTCACTACAAATTCTACTGAACCAAATTTGTAACAGCTGCAACATACTTTCCCATTTCTTTAAGAATTCTGATATTGCTGCACCTTTCGTTTGCTCCGTTCTGTTGTCTTTTGGTTTGGCTTCTTATCAGACACACCTCTGTGAGGAAAAGGCTTGCTCTTTGGGTTGTTTTTTCTTTAACGTGTGTGCTTCTCAGATTGTATGCATGTGTGTGTGTGCGAATATTTTCATGGAAATCAGTGTCTAAATTAGAGGCCCACAGAAACCAAGTGTCGACCTCCTCTGAGCTCCTGCCCTGGTTGAAGCTCCCTACTTAACCCTCCAGAGACATCATAACACAGACTCTCAAAATCTGACACGAGATCAGATACTTAGCGTGACGGAGCTACGAGGAAGGAAAACAGTTTTCTACTCACTGCTACACATATCAGCTTCCCTCTTTTCCAGTAGAACCACTTTTCAAAAATCTTACAAACTATTCTTACCCAGGGAAAAATAATATACATTCTGACAGCATTCATGACAAAAGAAAAATCTAATTACATTTCATGAAAACAAATCTTCATTCAACTCCAACTGTAGGAGTGCAGAGATACAGAGCTGACAGAAACACAACCATCCATTGCTTGGTGCTGTGAATGTATCTCAAGTTTTATTTTTAAAGACCCCACACTGTAAGTGCTGGCACAGGGGATGTACACTGGGAATACTGGATGGCGAGTGGGTATTCTAAGAGTGATATTAATAATGAAAGCTCAACAGAGATAGAAAGCCCATGGCTCTTATCTCTCAGGAGGAAGGAGAAGGAATTAAAAGGTTTTCGCTATAGAAGTTGAACTTTACGTTAAGCAGGATAATAATAATATTTATATAGTGCTTTACATATTTCAAATCCTTCCAAGCTACTGAGTATGCACACGATTAATTTCTAGTGATTCAGCAATGACATCAGCGGGAGTCACATAGGATGCATTTATTTCAATACCAGACGGGGAGCTATGTAATAGGACATTTACGTGGGCGTTTGATGACCAGGAGGAGGTGAAAAGGGAGACATGAGAGGTGCTATTTTAATCAACCCTGAATATCAAGAACATTTATATTAGTATGTAAGTTTGGTATATAGAGAGAGACAGAGAGAGAGAGAGACTAGAGCCCCAGGTTCATGGCTGGGGGGAGGGGGTGGGTCTGGAAGTTTGTGTGGTCTAGAGGCTGCAGGTGGGACAGGAGATTCCCGAAGTCGTGAGTGCCGTCCATATATACTTGGATGTATGTTCAAAGGCGCCTGCATTTGGAAGACCAAGCTGTGAGCATTCGTGTCTTAGGACAAGTGGAGGAGAAGAGAATCATTAGAGAGGTGTAGAAAGATATACCTGAGCAAGTATCACCCACATGTGCTGTCCAGAAGTGGAAGGCAAGCACACGTGGCGAGCCAGGAATGAAGGGGGCTCGGAGGCTGATCGGCGCTGTCACCAGAGACAGGCTGGGAGGGTGAATAGGAGCGGCTGCTATTTAGAAATCATTAAAGTTGCTTCTTACAAGTTTGGCAGGTTCTTGGTACAATTATATAACTACACATCCATTTGGCGTGTAGAGATAAATTATGTAGGGTGCGTGTAATTACATGTAGCAAAATGTCTACTTTTATTCCGTGGGTATTTACATAGCACAGTGAATAGTGTACTTAGAAATAATTAACATAAAGCATTATTCAAAAAACAAGACAATTAAGAGTAGTTTGGTTTCCTTGAGCTCAAAAATAAATAAATAAATAAATAAAAGAATCTAGAATCTTCCTTCGCTTTATTCCTATACTCTATGCCAAACGGTTCTGGAAGGTACTTGCCCCGGTTGCCCAAACACAAAAGGAAGAATAATTTCCCTCTGTTATTCATAATCTCTTGATGTAAGGAAGAGATCTTTTCAAATCTAAAGTGGCTAAAACTTCGGTCTGGCTTCAGCTAGTCCCAAATTTAAGCCCAGTGTCCCTGAGTGAAGACCTGGATACAATTTGGAACTTGTGTTCTTGCAAAATTGAAATTCCCCACCTGACTTAGTAAACTGTGTTTCGTTTAAAGGATTCGTTTTTTACCATGAGTCCAAATATCCACATCTTCGTGTTTGTGAATAAACCATGATGGAAACCTTTAGCATTAGGTATTGTTTCCCCGGGGGTCTGAAATGTTTCTTGTTGGAAACTATTTGAAACTAGATCTAAATTCGGATGTAAAATGTATCCAGAAGATGCTATAATGAAACAAACTACACCTGCATGTGGGCATAGCAATGAATTATGTCCTGTAGGTGGGATAGGATGTAACAAAATGAGTACTTTTATTCTCTGAATGTTTGCATAGCACACAGCCAGAGTTTTACAAAGAATGTCCTGACATTTCCTTTGAAGCCAATCACACAGGTTACAAGATTTCCATATTTTTCACCTTCTTTATAGTGGGGTCAAAACTCTGGATTATTCCCTAACTTTTCCTGGAGATAGTTTGGAGGTGAAACTGAATTTTTTAAATTTTGGTGTCTATTTAAAATACGATATAAGAACCTAAAGACTCACCTATGAAGGATACAGGGTGGGCTTTTATTTATTTATTTATTTACTAAAGACTTACAGTGTAATTCCAATTCTGGAGACATTCTTGGTGGTCGGTTCCTTTGAGTCAGGTTTGTGTATCAGAAGAATGGCGACATTTGAATCTTTAGGAAATGACTCATTGGGTTTCATGTTCTTGGGGCTATCAAAGGAAGATCAATGTAGTAATAAGCTACACATTCGATATTTTGGAGAATTTGCTAACTTTCCCCTTAGCGTCTTTAGTAAATTGTGTGTAGATGCCAAGAGAGAGGAGAATCCACCCATCTTAGCGGCACGGGGAGGGGTAAGCTCTCCAAAGTACTTTTCAGTTTTCTGTAAGTTACAATAGTACGATCACACCCCCAATGTGGCCTCTCTCTCTCTCTCTCTCTCTCTCTCTCTCTCTCTCTCTCTCTTTTAAGGCAAAATAAAATGAATCAGAAAAGAACATGAGCGATTCTGGCTCCTGTATTATTTAGTTGCCTTATTTGGTGCTAAGCTGTATCTCAGTTAAAGATACAAACAGCACCTCGGTGGACCTTGGCATCTGACCACTGGGGACTTGATTGTGGAAGCTCGTAGTCCCCATATCTGAGGGGACCGTGAGCTTTCTTCCCCTAAAGGGAGAACCTGAAAGTCAAAAAGTGGCCACACAAAGTGACCACACACCCGGGGCTGTGCTCCATCCTAAGGAGACTTAGTTAACGCAGTGTTTCGGGAGGCCATGATAATGGCTGCTTTATCTTCGTAGGTGCCTGTGGAGATCTCTGCACACAGAGCACAGCACACAGAGCGTGGAGCCCCTCTATCTGCAGATCAGTGGGCCCTCGTGAGCTTTGGCAATGCTGAGGCCGAGCGCCCACGTGAAAAGAAGGAAAGAAAAGGAAATAGAATAGATGGGACTTGCTCTTAGTCTATGTACTTGCTCAAGAAGAAGAAAACGTAGCTTTAAAATTTTTTTTTTAACAGATTACTTCACTCAGCATAATTTTTGATCAGCGGTTTAGCTTGCGTGATTTTAACATGGTAATATTTTGTGTGGCTGGTAAACGTAGGCTCAACACGCCTCTCCCCCAGACTGTAGACAGCAAGACTTCTATAACCCAAAAGTTGGGTAGGAGTGATCTAAATTTTATTTAAAGAGACTTCAAACTGCAGGCCACTCGATGCAGAGTTTCTCTACATGGTTCTCTTGCATGTAAATAATATAAACATAACCAGAAATGTAACAAGAACATTTAATAGTCGTCAAACTTATTTTTAAAATATTGCCATGGATTCAAAACCCTGAATTCCAACCAGATGTACTTCTGGAGTATTACACAGGTCATATATATTTCACTTTTTTGGTTCAAACCCAGGGGATCGACACGATAATTAGATTGGAAACATCTGCACCAAATCCAAACCATTCCCCTGATCCTTCCCCACGGGAGGGAATTTTTTTTTTCTTTTTTCTTTTTTTTTTTTTTTCTTCTTTTAAAGCTCCTGCACATTTTGTCTAAGCACCTTCCGGGCAATTCCTAAGGGCTCGCCTGCCTGCCACCGCACACGTGCGAGCGGCGAGCAAACTGCCCCCCCAGGCGTGGGCCGGCGAGGCCAAGAAGCGGGATTGCAAGGCGTGGGGGCTCCGCCGCCGCTTCCCGCGGGGAGCCCGGCTCCGGGACAGGGCGTGGCCAGCGCGGGTGGCACGTGCGCCCGCGACCCGAGGACCCGAGTAGCCGGGGCGCCGCTGCCCTCTGCTGGGCGGCGCGCTCGGAGCCGCAGCGCGGCGGCCGGCGCCCCCCGCACGCAGCGCGCAGAGTGCGGGGCTCCCGCGCGCTCCCACCCACCTGCGCCCTGCCCCTGCTTGGAGTCAGGGGTGCCGGGAGCGGGGTCGAGGGGTGCGGCCGCAGAGTGGACCCGCCCCCTCCGGACCTCAGGGGCCTCCCCTGGAAGAAGCCCGCCGAGGCGAGATCTGGGGACGCGGGTGTTCCCCGCACGCTCCACGCAGGGACGCGAAAACGCTCGATGCTCGGCCGAAACGCAGTTCGAGTTCCCACGGCCATGTTTTAGTTTTGCATGGGGTGCAGAGTTTATTTACGTATCATTTTCAAGATTAAGGAATTTTGGGATTTGTTTTAACTAATTACACGTTAAATGGAGTGCGGGAGAATCACACGTGTGCGTAATCAATTCAACACGACGATCGCAAAAACGTGGGCTTTGGGTTTCTGGGAAGAAGGAAATCAAAAGGGAATTGAGTTGTTGTTTTTTTTTTTTTTTTTTTTTTTGGGCTTAAACGCGGGGGTTTCTGTAAACTTGGGAGCACGCTCGCCAGGGAGCGAGCCCACACTTTCCCAGTCGGTGCGCGCAGCGGCGCACAACCCGAGATGGAGTTTCTGGGCCGGTCCCGCCGCAGCGCTGCGGGGACCCGCGGGCCGCCCAGACTTTTCCTGTCTTGGCCCCAAAACGGGAGCCGCGACCGCGGGGCTGGGGGGCGCGCAGGGACCCCCCGCGGCCCCGCCGCCGTCTCCCGGGGCAGCGACCAAGTCGGGGGGGGGGACAAGGGCCGGTGTCCCCCGCAACCCCACTGCCCCAGACCTAGAAATGTCCGGTGGCCTCAGCGGCCGAGTCCGCGCCGGGACGCCCGGGCAGTGGGGGGGGGGGTCCCCGAGGCCGCCGCCCCCCCCCCCCGCCGCCCCTCGCAGGTGAGCGGGGCCCGGCGTCGCTCTGCCGCGCTGCAGCGCCCCCTCGGGGCCGGGGCCGGGGTCGCGCCCGCCGCCGCCGCCGCCGCCGCCGCCGCCGCCGCGGCCGGGGCTGGGGGCCCGCGAGGGGCGGGGGTCGCGGGCCGGGCGGCCGCCCGCCCGCCGCGGGGGAGGGGCGGCGGCCGCCGCGGCCTGGGGCTGCGAGCGCGGCGCGGGCGCGGGCTCGCCATGGCGGCGGCGGCGGCGGCGGCGCCGTGAGGAGGAGTCGGCGGCGGCGGCGGCGGCGGCGGCGGCGGCTCCAGGCCGGGTTTTGGCGCCGCCCGCTTGGTGCCTCCTGGCGGCTCCTGAACTCCAGCCCCCTCTCTATCAGCCTCTCACTCCGTCTCAATATGTCTCAAGATGGCGGCCAATGTGGGATCGATGTTTCAATATTGGAAGCGCTTTGATTTACAGCAGCTGCAGGTCAGGCTTCTCCCCGCTCGGCCTCGCGCCCGGGGGTGGGGGCTGCGGGCGGCCGCGGCCTCCCCCGGGGGTCCCCGCCCGGCCGCCGGCGGGGGTGGGGAGGGAGGGAGGCCGCGGCGGCGGGGAGGCGGGGGGTGCGGCGGCGAGCGGGGCCGAGGCGGGGGCCGGTCCCTGCCGCTCCCCGGCCCCCATCGATAACTCGCGTGATCGGAAATTGATCCTCTTTGTTCAATTCATCGATCAGCCCAAGATGGCGCCGGGAGCCGCCGCCGCCGCCACCGCTGCCCCCGGTGTCTGCCCCCACCCGGGGCGCCCCCCCCACCCCGGCCCTGCGCCGCCGCCGCCGCCGCCGCCGCCGCCGCGGGACCGGGGAGGGGGCGGCCCCGGCGGGCGCGGGCGCGGGCGGCGGCGGCGGCGGCGCCGGGAGGGGGCTGCGGCCCGGCGGCGGCGGTGGCGGCGGTGGCCGCGGCGGTGGTGGCCGTGGCGGCGCCCGCCCGCGCCCCGCGCCCCCGGCCCCGCCGTATTCCCCGGGAAAGTTTGCGGGGAGTTGCTGTGGGGGGTGAAGCGCCTGCCTCTCCAGGAGGAGCCGCCGGCGCGGCGGAGCTGGGGCTGGTGGCGCTGTGGTGCCGCCGGCTCGGGGGAGGGTCAGAGCGGCCACCGGCCAGGCGGCGGCGCGGCCCGGCTCCGGCCAGGCGGGCGGGCGCCCGCGCTCCCTGCCCCGGCCGGCGCTCCCGGCTGTCAGCGGCCCCTGCCGCGCCCGGCCGACCCCGGGGGAGCAGCCGGGGGCCACCCCGCGGACCCCTCGGTCCGCCCGGCTCTTTTGTGTGCCTGCGCGAGTGGCGCGGACCTGGCCCCCTGCGCGGCCGGGGACCCCCGCGGGGGCGCTTCGGGGAAACTCGGCGCGGGGCAGCGGGGGCTTCCCGCACGCTGGGCGGCGGGGGTCGCGGCGTCCGGGACCGCCCGGCGGGCGCGGGTGCCGGCGCGCCGAGCGGGGCTGCAACTTTTTCCCCGAGCGCAGGCCCCGCGCTGCGCCCCGGCGCGCCGGGTGCCGGGCGAGGGGCGCTTCCTCCCGGCCGCGGGTCCGGGTGGCCCTCGCCGGCTCCTCCGGCCCTAGCGACCTCGGGGGGGGTCCTGCCCTGTCCTGCGGGCGCGATGGAGCGCGCGGTGGGGCCGTTCCGTGGTGCCTCTCCGGCTCCGGTTCTCCAAAGCGAAGCCCCGGGGCCCCCGCTGGACTGTGGCGTGCGGGCTGGGGATGCGGGCGCCGAGCCCCAAGCGCCGCGCGAGGATTGTACCCCGGCTTCGCCGCCGCCGTGCCCGGGCGGCGCGTTCCTGCCTGTCACCCCCCAGCCAGAGGAGCGGCGCGCCCGCGGGGCTGGGCCCCCGAGTGCCAGCTCCGCGCCGGCCGTGCCTGGACTGCCCCGGGACTCTGCCGGGTGGATGGTGTGCGTAGCCGGAGCCAAGTTGAAGGTGAGCGGCGCGGGGGGCCAGCGCCGGGGGCGGGGGAGGCGGGGGAGGCGGGGGTCCCGCAGTGTCCCTGGGAGAGGGCTCCTGCGCGCCGCTGGGAGACAGACGTGCGTAAACTTGGCTGAACTTGGCTGGTGGCGGTGACCTTTGGGAGTACAGCAGAGGCAGGCTCGCGTGGAGCGGATTGACACGCACACGCGGAAGCCGGCAACTTTAATTGTTGGCGCCTGCTCCAGCCCCCGTGTCCACGTAAGAACGATAAGGCAGGCTCGTGGTCGTTGTGAAATGTCCTGGGATTTCTCTTCTTAACGAGCAAGAAGACTATGTGAAATATGCATTTCCGATAAGACTGAAACTTAAAGGAGTCTGAGTATTTATTGAGTAAAATGGATTACTCCAAAGTGTCTATTGTGTAAATTAGATTCCGGACTGTAGAGAACACAGCTGAATGGCATTTTTGATAAATTGGTCTACCCTGTTTTAGTAAAAATAGCTCCCTTTTACCATAATTTAATTCCTGTGCTCACTGTAAAACCCGTTGTGGAGTTTTTAAGAGACAAACCTTGATTTTTTTTTTTTCTTTCTGCCCTCTGTGTCCCAAAATGTGACATCCTGGCTTCGTATCAATGAAGTTTTCTTTTTTAAGCGTCCTAGCAAGAAAGGCCTGGGAATTGGCTCGGTTTGTGGGGAGTTAACAGGTTTCACGAACTCTGTAACACCCCACCGGGGTCTGCCTCTTCTTCAGGGAACCCTGTACTGTGGCTCTCCGATTTGATTCAAAGTTTCCCGGGGCATCTTATTTCAATGAACTTTATGTTGAGCTTGCAAAAAATAAAATAAAATAAATAAAAGAGGAAAAAACTCAGACAACGCCCCCAAAGCAAATTGCATTTATCCGAGCATCATTCTCCTGGTCTGGCCTCCAGGGGTTTCTTGGGGCCGCTGCGTGGTGTGTTTGGAAACTAGAGTTGGGTGTGGAACGCCACAGTTCAGGTTGAAGGCCAGCTGGGGGCCCCCCCGGGAGGCCTTCCGGGTTGGCGTCTGGTTCAGGGTCCCCTCTGTTCCCCGCGGGCGGGCTGCCGTTTGAGTGAGAAGTCCTTCGTTTTCAGGCTCTTCTCGTTTTTTTCCAGCCCTCCCCGTGCTGGGATCGGGTTGCCCGCAGAGCCCCGCATGGGCTGGGAAGAGGCTAGGTCTCGGCTCGACGGAGCCAGGTGAGAGAGCCGGCTGCCCGCAGCCCGGCGGCGACCCGGGGCTGCCGCGCCGGGGGTTTCTGCCCTGCTCCGCCCGCCGGTGCTGAGGCTACTGCCGTGGGGGCGCTGAGTGCCCGGTTTCGTTCCCCTTTTCGTCCCGGTGGTCTGCGGTGTGGAAGCTGCAGCTGTGTGGCCTTGCCAGGACAAGTTGGACAAGTTTTTATCCTACCCCAGACGCGTGTACAGAACCAGGCTTCACCTACGCCCCCCCCCCCCCAACTTTAAATAAGAACAACAGCACTGTAGAAATTTAAACAAGCCCATGTTATTCTGCTGCGTGTTGGTGAGACTTTGGACTCCAGAGGACGGGGCCTGCCCCGGCCTGGCTTCCCGCCCCAGCGTTATTTCCAGGAGGGGGGAGCGGGGGGGGCACTTTCCCCTTGAAAGAGCCCCTGCAAAAGTGAACCTCAAAACTGGCTTCTGGCTTCTTTGGCTTACTCCCACCCGGGGAGTGTGTGTGTGTGTGTGAGCGGCCGTCCGTTGTAATGAAAATATCCCATGTAGTACAAAATGAGTAAGCAAACTGGCCTGCCGCCTGCTCCCCTCTTTTCTTTTTCTTTAGTTATTCAGTGTCGATGTCTTTGAGACTGGTGGTGGGAGGGGGTCCTTGGCAGTTTTTTTTTTTTTTTGCCTGTGTGAAACTAGACATTTTTAATGATGCAGGCAGTAGAAGGGGTATTGAGTTAGTGCCACAGCTCCTAATGCAGTTGGCTCCTGGAGACCCCTGGCCTGTGTCCCCTGTTCTGTGTACCGTGGTTTGTCAGTTGTTAGCCAGCATGAGAAAGTTGGAAAGGGGGCAACCAGCCCAGTGCCCGCAGGAATTACCGTCATTCTGATCCACCCAGCTAACCTTGCGAATGCTGGTGGCTGACCCCGCCAAGCCCCAGACCTGCCCCAGACCTCCTGGTGTCCGGTGGGAGCCACAGACATGGTGCTTTGTGCTCTGTCCTCTGCCCCCCCCCCGGGGGGGGCGCCAGAAGCAGTGAGCCATCAGAACTGTTTCCCAGGCTGTCCAGAGGTTCTATGTCCTGGAAGGGAAAACGAGGCTAGGGTTAGGAAAACCCAGACTGTTTCAGCTCGTTGGTACAGCCAAGGAACCCCCCCTCCCCCGTGCAGGGAAGGAGGGACGAGCATGTTGGTGGAGAACGGGCACATGGTTTTTTAAAGGCGAAATCCATTGTATGAAGAAATCCTAGCGAGGGAGGCTAACTTCCTGCCCTTGATACCTGGGCTGTGGCTCCCACGTGCGGCTCGCATCAGTGTCACAGACTTACGAGGCAGGTGTATCTGACCGACGTTCCGGTGGACGTCACGCCAACCTGCCGGACATCAGGCCTTGTGGGGCTCGCCTAAACCCGATCTCGAATCACTTACCGTCTCGCAGTCTGAAATGCGGCTCTCCTTCTGCAGTCTGATTTCTATTAGTCCTTGTCAACAACAGACAGTTGCCTATCCAGACCTTTTGTTTTGTCTGAAGCTCTTCGTTATCAGAGAGTGAGCGAGCAAGCCAGCGAGTTTTGGTTTCAGCTGAAATACCCCTGCCTCTGATTGTTTAAACCAGACCCTTAATCTTATTTTAACATATTTAGAATGTTCAAAAAACCCGGAAGAATTGTTTTGTATAAGTAGCAAGTGGATGTAGTTTAAACACTCAAGCAATTCTGGTATCTAATTGGAAACAGGTGGAATTCTTGGAATCCTGCGTCGAGCCTTACCACAGTGAAGCCCGGGGACGCTTTCTCGCCGTGGCCGCTGGGCTCCGCACAGCTGTTTGCCCAGGGGCCCCAGGCCTCTCGGTGTGCCCGCTCCTGTTTACCTGGACGCGCCAGCCGTGCCTGCGAATGCCTGGGCCCAGAGCAGAGGGCGTGCGCGGAGCACGGCGTGAGGCGGGAACTCTCCACGGCAGAAACCAGACGCGAGAGTGACCTTCCATCTCCAAATGCCACTTCTCAGGGCCGGGAGTGCGTCTGTGATCCCTCACTGGGCAGACCTTTTGTGGCCGGAGTGCTGGGCGCGCAGGTTCTGCGGTGATAATGGCAGTGGCTTGGAATTCGGAGGGAAGTTCCGTCCGGAAAGCGGGGCGTAGCTCCAACAGCAGCACGCACACATACGTCGTGGGTATTAACGTCTTGGCCAGGGGGGGACCTCAGTAAGACACTAATGACGGGGCCCTCCGAGTCTTCTGAGTCATTTTTCCCGTTGCAGTTTGTGAAGCGCGTTCCTGAAGACCAGGCGACAAGCCCGCTGGGAGCCTGTTTCGGTCTGTGTGTAGGAGCTTGCCACAGAGGACCGCTGAGCTTTGCGTGGAGCTGCGGAGAGCCCCTGGCCCCCGCAGGAAGTGACTGGCGTGGGGGCTGCGGGGCGTCCTGTGATGCTGTTCTGGTCTGGGTTGTGACCCAAGAGATTCTTGCTATTTGAAGGGCAGAGTGACAGACAGAAGGAGACAGATCGGTCACCCTCAGGTTCACTCCCGAGTACCCATGGCAGCTGAAGCCGGAGCCTGCTGCTCCATCTGGTCTCCCACGAGGGTGACAGGGACACAGTGCTTGGATGCCTCCAAGGGTGGACATTAGCAGGGAGCTGGAACGGAAGTGGGGACAGGACTCAAACCCAGGCACTGTGGTATGGGGTGCAGGCATCCCACGGTGGGCAAGGTAACCGCTGTGGCAAACGCCTGTGCTGGCCTAGAGATTTTTGAGAAAAAAAGCACAAGGACCCAGTTGAAAAGCAGAGGAGGGTGAACAAGTCCTTTTGAAAGACAGCTAATTTGTTGCAAACCCTCTCCTTTATAAAGCAAACAGTGCTGTGTTAAAAATGATGATCACTCTTGCTGTGACTGAATTCCGAGGGGATGACGTGAGCGCACAGAATAAAGGTGGCCGCCTTCTTCCTGCTAATCCAGAGGCTCCTGGTGTAGGAGGCCCAGGGCAGTCGGCAGAACGTTCCCTGTTTATTGGAGCCCTGGACCGTGAGGTGCCTGGCGCGTCCCGGGCAACTCCCCAGATCGGTTGGACTCCCCCATTCGCCCGCCCAGGGGTCTTCCCACGGGGAAGAGTAGGCAGACAGGAGACCGGAAGGGAGGGGGGATGGGAGTCTTCCACCTAGAGATTTGGAAGGGGGCAGAACAACTAGGGGGGGAAAAATTGCCAGGTGGGGAGATTCAGGGCGGAGGAGTGAAACTGACCGGCATCGGCTTGGTTTGTAAGAAGGAGTTGGCAGTGCTGGCAAAGGGGCTCACAGCTTGGGAAAACGCAGGAGCCGCTGGGTCTGCCCACGCGTGAGGTCCTGGGTGCTCCTGACGGTTGGTGATGTGCACGGTTGCTCCTTCCTTGCCTCCCCTTGGGTGTACCTGCGCAGGGTGCGCTCTGCGGACAGCTCTCTATTCTGACTGTGTTTATTTGATAAGTGAACGCAATCCACTTTTTTTTTTTTTTTTAAACTCTATGGTTGTTAGGTGTTTGGGGTTTGGCTAAAGGAAAAACAGATTGGCAAATCAGCTCTTTCTTAAGTGGCGATTGCAAAATTGTGAGGAATAGGACGCCATTCTTACTGTCATTAAAAATTTACTTGGGTGTTGACAGCGTCTTGCTGATTGTGAGCCGTTCAGATCTCGGCTGCCCACGCCGGCGCCATGCGAACAGCCTGTGGGACACAGCTGCCTTGGACTCCTTCGTATTCTGTTCTTAAGACCAGCAAGACTGCGAACTCCCTCTGGACACCTTTGTTAAGTTGTTCCCCGGAGAGTTTACTGCTACCCCTCCCTCCTGTGTTTGGGGGGAGAAATCACCGTTTTGATAAAAATCATTTGATGAGAGCTAACCAGATGACGCCGGAAGCCGCGAACACCAGCCAGGCCCATGGGCTGAGCGAGGGCCATGCCGGCAACACCCTCGAGCCCAGGCAGTGCCAGCTGGGCCTCTTGTGCCACCTCAGTCTCCCTCTCCCGGCTTGTGACAAATGTGGTTTTTTTGTTTTTTTTTTTTAAAATGCGTATTTGTGGAGCTCCATCATTATTTTGAGATTCTTGGAAGAAAGATACTATGTAAATGAAAATTAAAAATAAAATTCTTGCCAGAGGGAATTGTATATTTAAGTTTTTTTTTTTTTTTTTTTGGACTAAGGGCTGGCAGAGACTTTTGTTCTGGGAGCGTTCTGTTGCTTTCGCGGCCATTTTTGCATCGTCCTGAAAGGTGCGGCAGATAATGGTGCCCCTCCTCGTACCGCTTCGAAACAGCCCAGGGAGCGCAGGGTCGCTGCTTTAAACCAGGAGAGAGGCGCGACTCTGCTGGAATCCGTCTTTTTGCCTGCACCTGGGCCCGCCCCTCCACAGTAACGCGTGCCATCACGTGGCCCGGCCAAGTAGGGGCCGAGTTCAAGTGTGGAGTCACGTTTCTGCTGGATCCCAGAGCCAGGCAGGAAGCCCAGGCTGCCCCAGGACACCCCTTCCGGGTGACCGGGTCCACCACAGACCGTGCCCTGTGTGAGGGCCTCCCAGGACAGGCGAGGTGGCGGGGCGCCTCGCGGAGCTGTCCTGGCGGGGGTGCCCAGTCCCTCCGTCTGCCCTGGCGGCACAGTCAGCATTGTCGTGGGGTCCGGATGGGAAGGACGTGAGCAGTGATGGTGGACGTAAATGGTGGCAGGAGTTAAGACGTGGTTTGCAGTTGCTTCCCGTGGCTCTGTGTTGGCATGTAATTATGCTGTCATCCCAAGACCAGCCAAGGCTTTGATGGGGTGTGTGTGTGTGTGTGCACGCTTGTGTGCACAGTCTGGGGGCTGCTGGCTGCGTGGGGGAGCCACGGTTTACTAACGCACGCGAGCGGAGTGCCTCACCTTCCCTTGTTTCAGAGCTGTCCTTTCAAAACAGGTCGCCGTCTGTTGTACACGCGGCTGCCAGAGCCGCCTCCCCACACCATGGATTTCATCGTGCGTCCCTCTCCCCAAACGCCGCCGCGGCTTGGCACAGGCTGGAGACCGCATTCCTTAGGCCAGCAGAGTTCCTGAGGGTTGTCTCCACCTTGCCCAGCAAGGGCGACCCCAGGATCCTGCTCCTTGCCCCCTCCCCGCCCTCTGTCCACCTGAGAGCCAGGCCTGAGTCTGGGCGCTCCTCTCCTCCACCCCCGTGCGCCAGCCTCCCCTTTGTGGAAGGTGGGACGTGGCAGCTTCCTCTGGGCAGGAGTAGAACATGATCGTGATGGTGCCGAGGTGACCCCCATACTGGACAGACACCACAGCGTCCAGCTGCCCTGACCACGCAGGCCCCCGCCCGCCGCTGCCTACAGGGTGTTGCTATGCACCTGCCGTTTGGCTTGGCCTCGGGGCGGGCAGTACCCATCACGATTCTTGGCACCTAGGAAGTAACTGCCGCCTGAGAGCCGTGGGGCTGCTCCAGGGAGGCCGGTCTGGTGTGTTCTGTTTCAGGACTGGTTCAGCTAATTCCTTTAAGAATGCAAACTTAATTCTTTTTAATGTTGTGCTGGGTAGGCAGGTTCTGTAAGGATGGCCGTGTTTGGGGAGCTCTGATAGGACAGGCGTTTCCTTTCCTATTTCTTTTACTTCAGTCTGTCTTTGCGAAGTAACAGATGCCTTGATCAAAACGCAACCGATTGTACCTGTGCCACATAGACCGTCAGGAAGAAAACCCACATTTAACAAAGTGGAATCGGGCAGAACAATTCTTGGGCTGAGATCAATTCTCCCACTCTGCTCGCGGCCGGAATGGGAGGCAACACTTGCTCAAAGGGACCCCACAAATGCGAGAGAAAGCCGGTAGGGAGAAGCACGCAGGTTTGGGAGTCGGCGCTGGAGCGAGACTCGTGCCTACACCGCCAGGGCTGGCGTGTGGGTCTGGCGCGTGTCTGGGCACAGGCACAGCCCGCTCGGGGCCAGACCCACTGCGGAGCGGCGGCCTTCACAGCCTGCGTGCGCTCACTGCTGCTTCGTTTGGTCCAAGAAAGTACCTGCGGTATTTTTGCCGCAGTGACGTCGCTGTCTGGCCGCACAGGCATTTGCACAGATTTGGGGAAGTGAGGGCTGCAGTGGGGGGCTGGGAGAGCCAGGATATACCTCCGACAGGGGAGGGGGCCTGGCCTTTTCAGGGCCAGGGTGGAGGGAGGGGAGCCACCCCAGGCAGAGGAGGAGGGGGTGCTCCTTTGGGGATATGTGGGGTTTGGGGGACTGGTGGGAATCCCAGGGCTTGAGCCCCCCAGGGAAGAGGCGGCACTGCAGGGAGGCAGGGCGGAAGTCTGGAGGAGGAGTTAAAACCCTGGAGGCTTGGACTGGCGCTTGGGATTTGGCGCGGCTTTCAGCGCCGTGGGGTGAAGACCGGTGACAGGGGCGAGCAGGGAGCACTTGGCACAGGTCTGGGTTCTGCGTGTCGGAACCAGTTTTACACCCGCCGGGGATGAGACGGGAACTTTTTTAAAAAAAATTTATTTTCGGGCACTGAGACTCATGTCCCCTGGGCGTTGCATTGGTTCTGCCTGTGGGTTTACACCGTGTCATCCACACACTAGCCCTGGGGGCAGGCAAGCCCCCTGCACGGGCGGACTCCCGTGGGGCCCCATCCAGGCCACCACCGCGGGCGGCTGGCAAGTGACGGTGGAGCCTGGCTGGGAACTTCCCCAGCTGACTTCAGACTCAGCTCCAGCGAGAAGCGTTCTCCCCGACTGAGGCACGCTGCCGCCAGCGCCTGTCTGATAGGCGGGTGCGGCCAGGGTGACGGCCTGTGGGAGCCCTCCTCATCACCTGGCCCGCCAGCCATCTGTTGGAGGAGTTTTGGGTATGTTAGGCAGTGAGAGGCCCAATGGCGGGGCCCTGGGAGAGACCTGCCCTGTCCAGCAGCCGTCCCGTCTGTGCTGGACGGGGGGCACAGGTGCCCTTACGACGACTTGAGTCCTTTGTAGGTGGTGATGTTTCTATTCAACCCAGTGGTCAACCCCAGGTCCCCGCTCTCCAGGCCCCTGCAGCGACACTGGGTTCCCGGCAGTGTCAGGACAGCAGCCAGCACTCAGGATCACGTGATCAGCCACGCAGGACGGTGACGCCAGGTGTGGGCTCAGCCAGGAGCTGACTTCACAGTGGTGGTGGTGGGGGGTGCGTGTCCTGGGAGAAGCAGCCCGATGACGGGGATGCTCCTTGGATCCTAACTTACTTTCTTCAGTGAGTTCTCATTGGAGAACGGAGCCGTTAGGCGACTCTGGGTTCAGGTGAGGTTTTTGGTGGCGATGTGTTTTATTCTCTTGTGAAATTGTTAAGTTGAAAGAGAAAATACGCAAAGGAGCGCTCTGGTCTTGGTAGCAGTGTAGCCCCGGTTTTCTTTGGGGCAGTTCATTCCTTGTTTCTTGGTGGTTCTCCATGGTGCCTGATGGAGGTCTGGATTCTGTTCACACCCCCTCTCCCCCAGGGTACCGGGCAGAAGAAGGCCCCCTTGCTCCTGCCTGGCCCATCAGAGGGCTGCTGGACTCAGAGCTGTGAGGGGCTGGGGGTGTCTGGGGGTGGGTGGGCTCTGCCCTCTTACTCCAGTGAAAAGCAGGGAATGTGGGGGAGGGGGCCGTGCCCAGGGAACGGCTGGAGAGGGGCAGCCAGCCCAGGGCTCAGCTTGGCACCTACGGGGGTCCACTGCAGAGCCCCTATGAAGGGCAGACCAAAGCCAGGAGGAGGCTAAGAATGGGGCGTGGCCCAGAGGGCGTGGCCATCATGGTCCTGGGGCGGGGCCGGAGCTAGGTGCTGAGCTTGGTGTGCACGCCGGGGGCCCTACATTTCCGATGCGGGGATGCTGACCATCGCGGAGGTGGGTAGGGGGCTGGACATTTCAGCCGGCCACCTGTGTGGCCGCAGACACTGGGGCTGGGCAGCAGCATCGGGGAGGGGGGGGTCAATCTTCAGTGACCTGTTGAGTGCCCAGGAGGCCCCATGCAGACATCTACCTGCCTGGGACCGCCCCCAGGTTTATTAAAAACAAGCAGGGCCACAGAACGGAGCTTCAGCACTGGATGTGACCCAGACGTGGGGGAGTCAGCCCGAGTTTCTTTATTCGCCCCTATTTGCTTTTTGTTGTAACCCTGGTTTCATGATGTAATTCTAATGGAATTAAACTTGAACACTTCAAAATTATGTAATTAATTGCGTTCGGCTTCACTTACAATGACTAATTATAGGGAGACCTGGTGGCGAGTCAGGTACGTACTGGCGGGGACCCCGTGCCTGCCAGGACAGCCACTTCCTGTCGGGCACCGCACCCGGCTGCCGTGTGGCCTGCCCAGTGTCCTCTGTTGCTGAACTCAACAGGAAGCAGTGTGTGGGGCAGGGCCGAGGGCGGCGATGGTAGCTGGGAGACCTTGGACTTGTCCGAGGTTGTGGCGAGAGACCCCTGCCAGGAAGGTGAGTTGGGGAGGCTCCTGGGTTCCTGGGGATGGGAGGGAGGGGCATTGGAGTGAGCGTGCAGGGTTCAGGGGCTGGAAAGGCAGGGTGCTGAGAAGGGAGGGCGTTAGAGAACCGCCCTGGGGTGTGGGAAAAGGGATGAAGGAAGTCGGGTTAAAACGAGTAACAGTGTAGTCGGCTGTCCAGGGAGCCGAGCCATCAGACCCTGAAACGGAGCTGTGTGTCCGCAGACCTCTCCGAAGGTCTACATCCTTTTTTTGCAAACAGGGAGGGTTTAGCTTGTGATAGGAGGAGGAGGGTCTCGCTGGGGCACCCAGACCCCGGCAGGCTGTCTCCACTAAAGCCAGACATGTGGCGTGTCCCTGCTGGGCGAGCTGCCCTAGGATGGGATGTGCTGTCCCCACTCGGCCACCTGCTGACAGCCCTACATTCCACACGCCAGGGCCCAGTGGTGGGGGGCGCTGGTGCCCAGGCGTGCCATTCTCTGCCCAGGGTCCTGTTTCTGAGCGATGCCTCAGCGTTTGAAAGCTTAGGGCAACTTTGCAAGACTCTGTTCTGAAAATCACAGCTGGAGAGGTATTTGCAGTGCAGGAGCCTGAGGATTCTAGAGCGTGGAACGTGTCCTGTGTTTCCTGCGTGGACCAGGGCCTTGTTTCACACTCAGAGCCCTTGTGGGTACAGACACTTGGGTTGGGCCATTAGGATGCTGCTGTGCCTTGTGGATTTTTTTTTTTTAACCGATTTTATTTATTTGCCGTTTCATTTGTTTATTTGAAAGGCAGAGAGAGAAAAATTGCCCATCTGCTGCTCACTCTCCAAATGCTGGCAACAGCTGGGGCTGGGTCAGGCCAAAGCCAGGAGCTGGGAACTTAATCCAGGTTCCCACACGGGCAGCAGGGACCCAGCTCCTTGAGGTGTCACCTGCCGCCTCCCAGGGTGTGCATTAGTGGGAAGCTGGGGTCGTGGGTGGAGCTGGGACTTGAATCCAGGTATGTCCGTGTGGGATGCTGCTGTCCCCAGCACTGTCTTCATTGCTGCCCCAGATGCCTGGCCCAGTTTTTCCGTCGTTTAAGGGACTTGAGGACTTTTGAGAGATTTTTGGTTTGGGCAGTGCCAAGGTGGTGGAGTGCTCTTGAGGAAAAAAAAAAAATATATATATATATGTTTTGATCATTGTGGTTGCTGTGCTGTTGCAGAGTGGTTCCTTACACAGTCCCTCTGTTCTCTCTCTTTTAAGATTTCTTTATTTTTAAGAGTTCCACAGAGAGAGGGAGAGACAGAAAGAGATCTCTGGCCACTGGTTCACTCCCCAGATAGCTGGGGCAGGGCCGGGCTGAAGCCAGGAGGCAGGAGCTTCACCTGGGTCTCCCACATGGGTGGCAGGGGCCCAGATACTTGGGCCATCTTCCTTTGCTTTTCCCAGGTGCATTAGCAGGGAGCTGGATCGCAGGTGGAGCAGCCGGGACACAAACCAGTGCCCATATGAGATGCCGGTATCGCAGGTGGTGGCTTTACCCATTATGCCACAACACTGGCCCTAATTGCTTGTTGTTGTTGTCATTTTTTTTTTCTCTCTTTTTTTTTTTTTTTTTTTTGGACAGGCAGAGCGGACAGTGAGAGAGAGAGACAGAGAGAAAGGTCTTCCTTTTGCCGTTGGTTCACCCTCCAATGGCTGCCATGGTAGCGCGCTGCGGCCGGCGTACCGCGCTGTTCCGATGGCAGGAGCCAGGTGCTTCTCCTGGTCTCACATGGGGTGCAGGGCCCAAGCACTTGGGCCATCCTCCACTGCACTCCCGGGCCACAGCAGAGAGCTGGCCTGGAAGAGGGGCAACCGGGACAGGATCGGTGCCCTGACCGGGACTAGAACCCGGTGTGCTGGCGCCGCAAGGCGGAGGATTAGCCTGTTGAGCCACGGCGCCGGCCCAAAGCTCTGATTTTTAGCGTATTCGGGGTTATGCAGTCATCAGCGTCGTCTGGTTCTAGAGCATGTCCAGCATGCGTTCTCTGCCCTCCGGCTCCCCCCAGCTCCTGGCAGCCAGGGATCTACTTCCTGTCTCTGGATTTGCCCATGTGGGGGTCTCACGTCAAGACGGACTCCTCCGTGGCCCTTTCTGAGGGACTTCTGCCGCACGGGCTTCGGGGTGGGTGCACGGTGTTGGGGTCACCCCTTCCTTAGCTGGTAAGCAGCGGGGGGTTGTGCCGGTTCTGGGGACTGGGAGCCATGCACCTTTGGGTGGGTGGGTGTTTTCAGTGTTCCTGGGTGTGCTCAAGAGGGTCGTGCCAAGCGAGGGGAGGTACAAGTGTTTGCCACCGTTTACTTTCTGGGCTCTTCTGTGTAACTCCTGCTTGCTCTCCGTGCTCCTGGTCACGTCCAGGCAGGGGTCCCCTTCCACTCTCCCGCTGACCCACTTCTCGGAGCTCTCACGTGGGGCAGTGTTTCCCCCGGGATCCTTGCTCTGTACAAGTGGGCTTTGTGGAGGTGGCCCTGGTGCAGCTCTGAATGAGAGCCGACCTCCCCCTTCCCGGCCCACCAGCAAGGAACCTCTCTCTGTGCGGGGCAAAGCTGGAAGCTCACCTAACGAAGTCTGGAGCCGGGGCCGTTTCGGGTGCGGTGGGCGGTCTCAGGGAATGGCCGGTGGCACTGCTGTGGCACATGGTTCTGCCCTGGGCTGAGCTGCCGTGGTCTGCCTGTGGACACGTCCCTGCCATCGCTGTCAAAGCAGGGCGCCCAGCCCACGACAAAAAGAAGGCAGGCACCTGAGGCTTGGATGGCAGGAACAGCGTAGGGGAGCCAAGATGTCGCCACTGACTCCCGGGTTCTGGGACACGGCTCCCCATGGCTGCGGCGGGGGGTGGCTCGTAGGCAGTGGTTGGGGATGTGCCGGCCCTGAAAGGCGGATTTGGGAACGGGAGTTGTCAGCTCTGTCTAACAGCGAGCAGAGCCCCACTCGCCAAGCCAGATGCCCCCTGCTAAAGCAGCAGTTCGAGCGGCTAATAGCCAGTTCCGGGTAATTAGAAGCTGGTGTGAGTGTTCGTGCAGTCGGCAGCCTCCCTGCACTCCAGCAAAACGCCAAGCCTCCTTCCGTCGTGCTCCTGGCCCTTTTTGGGTGTCACTTCCGACAGGTGTGGCATCGTCCCCCTTTGGGGCTGTCCTCAGTTCAGCTCATGTGGTGTTGAAAGCCGAGAGCACGTCGCCAGGTGTCTTCCTGTGTCCAAGGTGCTGGGATCCATCAGCCAAGTTGTGAGGATTTTAACCGATTTCTACACTACGGGCAAGAACCAAATCCTGTTCCCTGCCTGCCTTGGGATTCCCGGGCGTGCGGAGCAGGCGTGCACGTGTGCGGTCACGCCTCTCAGTTCACGGACACCAATCCCCTGTTCTAGGTCCCCTACTGATTAGCTGCTCTGTCCTCAAGGGAGCTGAACAAGGTGCGGCCTGCTGGCAGCTGCAGTAGTTTTACATCAGGACGTGGCCTGGGGCTGTGCACACTTCCTGAGATCCGTCCATGCTCTTCCCTCTAAGTTTCATTCGTTACTTGTGATGGCTGCATTGATTCGACCTTTTTTTTTTTTTTTCCTTTAAATTATTATTTTTAACCAATCTGAGAGTGGCATAGCTCCCTTCCACTGGTTCACTCCCCAGATGCGTGCAACAGCCTGGCCTGGGGCCAGAGCCAGGAGCCAGGAACTCCGTCCAGGTCTCCCACAGGGGTGGCAGGGACTCGGTTAGCCAAGCCGTCACTGGTCTCCCGGGGTGCCCATTGGCTGGAAGCCGGCGTCTAGAGCCGGAGCTGGGACTCAAACTTGGGCACTGTGGTGGGGGCCATGGGCGTGCCGGCCACTCCTGCACCTTGATTCCATCTTGAGAATCGTGCCAGCCTACACCAAAGGTCTCCATGTGAAAAGACAAAGGCACCTGCCTACGGAGGTGTTAGCCTGTTTGGGCCCCTGTAATAGCATCCCGTGGGCCAGGGGCTTAACCCCGAAGTTTGGAAGCTGGGAAGTCCACCAGCCAGGCGCTGGCTGATGTGGGTCCCAGTGAGGGCGGTCAGACGGGGTCACTGCGAGGCAGGGAGAGGGAGGGAGGGAGGGAGAAAGGTGCGGTAATCCCGCCATGAGATTACCTCCCGGAGGTTCTGCCTCTCAGTCGTGGTGTTGAGGGCTGGGGCTTCAACAGGAAGGTTCAGGCCATGGCACTGTGCCAGCTCACGTGTCCAGCTCCCCAGGCCTGGTCACACCCCAGCACCACGCCTGTGATCGATGGGCGTCTGGGAGCCGGCATGCTGTGCCGGGGGAGGCCGTCCCACCTGCACCGCGCCCCTCCCCATCAGTGCCCTACATTTCCCATCAGCCCCTCCGTGGGGATTTTTTTTTTTTTTTTTTTGGTCATTCTAATGGTTTTGAAGTGGCACTTCAGTGTTGTGTCATTTCTCTCTGGCCACCAGGAGGGCTTATTCATTCAATGGCCCCATTTCGTCCTTGTCAACGCTCCACACACGCCCTTTCCTAAATTGCTTGGTCATCTACTTTGTCCCTGTCATCTCCTCTTTCTTCTGCAAGGGTAACTTTTCTCCCCAGTGGATTTTGCACACGTGGGAGGCTCTGTGGATGTGCGCTGCTGCGCCTGCTCCGTGTCTGTCGTGTGTTTGTGGATTTGCCCGCGGTGGGCCTCAGGAGGAGCGCTTGGGTTTCACGCAGTCAGGATCTGTCCCTTTGACACCTCGTGCTCTGTGTCACTTTAATCTTGCTGGAGGGAGACCTCCCCGCTCCAGGTCAAAGGGTGTGCCTGCCTCCGTAGGCAGGTGTCTTTGTCTTTTCACACGGAGACCTTGGGTGTAGGCTGGCACGATTGGCCCCTGGCCCTCCCCGCCAACTCCGGCTTGGGAAGCTGCCTCTCTCGCACCCCAGGCCCGTGTGCCCGTGCCTTCTGTTCCGCTGCCCTGTTCGTTGTTCTGCACCGATCCCTCATGGCTCAAAGCGCTGGCCCTCTGCTGTGTCTTCCCTTTTGCTAGGAAGGATTTGTTCTCTGGCTTTAACTTTCACAGGATCTCAGCCATTTAAGCTCCGTTATTCTTGTATGTGTATTTCTGTCAAGCCCCCCCACCCCCCTGCCATACACACTAAATTCTGCAGGGTTTTCACTGGCTTTGGACGAAATAGGCAGGTTACTTTGGCAAGAGTGGATCACTAGGCTGTCGCATCCTCGAGCAAGGATATTTTCCCGTAGGTTTTGGCTTGCTTTCTCCACGAAAGTTTTGTGTGTTCTTCATTCGAGTAATTCCTAGTGCTCTACAGTTTGTGTAGTTCTTGCACACCGTGTCTTTGTTTGAAATTTTTTGCTTCTAATTAGTGACTTTGGTGTAGAGGAGAACAACTGGTTTTTTGTTGATTGATTTTGAAACCGACACGCTGACTTCCTATTTTGGCTGGGTAACAACTGGATTCTGTTGCCTTTTCTCTGGAGATAATGTCATTTACCAAAAACTGACAGTTTGATTTGTTCCTTACCCCGGAGTAGGCTGGTTTGAAGCTCAGGGCCTCGCTGGCTCGGTGTTGGTGAGAGTGGCCGTCCTTACTCTCCCGTGCCTGGACGAACGGCCTTTCCCCCTCCTCCCCTGGTTTTTAGAGAGGTTTTTTTCTCTCTCTTTTTTTCTAATTGTAAATAGTTGTTGACCTTTACGAAATATTTTTCCTTGAAATCTGTTCGTGTCTGTGCAGTTTTTTATCCCTTGGTCCATAACTGGGGTCCATTTTATTGCTAATCTGATATTGAATGAGCTGTAACTCCCTGGGATAAACCTTTCTTCCTCTTGCATGTAAGAAAAAAATTGCTGGGCTTAAAGTTTTCAAATGTTCTGTTAGGTCCAGTGGGGCTGTGTTGTCTGCTCATCCGATTAGAACTGAGGTTCTATGCTGTCTGGTAGAATGGGCCGCACATGGGAGGGCCCGAGCCGCGGTGAGCTGGGAGGCCTTGCACTGGCATGTCACTGCCTTTGTTAGTGCTGTTCGGGTTTTCTCTTGCACCAGTTTCGGCTTTTTACAGTTTTCGGGAAGTGTGTCTGTTTCGTGTAGGTTTCTTTCTTCCCTCACTCTGAGTTCAGCCCTAGCTTTTTTCACTTACCTTTTTTTTTTTTTTTTTCCACTTTCATCTCTGGAATTCTCTTCCTAACTTTTTTTGAATGATCAGCCCTTTTACTTGAATTCTTTCTTATTTTCTGAGCGAGGTTCTCAAAGCCGTAGCGTTGCCTCTAAGTATTCCTTGATCTGTGTTCTACACGTTCCGATATGCAATGCTTTCGTTTTCACTCATTTGACAATTTCCTTTATAATTTCCTCCTTAACCCAAGGATTGTTTAATAGCTTATTTTTTGGGGAGAGGGTTCTTGATTTTTTTCCTGTAATGGCTTTTAAAATGTTATTGATGTCTATTTTTATGACATGGGCAGATAACAGGGTCCACATGGTCCTCGTTTTTTGGACTATTTGAGGCCTTTTTGGTGTATTGCACGTGCTGGATTTTGATGAACGTTCCGTCTGTGCTCAGAAAGAAAGTGCTTTGTGAGTAGGAAAAACTTTGCACACGTGTGCAGTGTATTTACACAGTGCACTAGCGCTCGGGCTCTGTGTGGGACATTCCTGTTACTCTGTGCATCTAAGCCTTGGATGATTCGGTTCCTGTGTCCCTAACGACTGCTACATTCTATCAAGTTGCGGCTGCAAGGTTAGACGCCTGTATGCTCACAATCTTTCTCTCGTCCTGATTTACCATTTGTTTTTCTGGTGTAGAGAGAGCCTGCTCCTTCTTCATCCTTTGTGGTGTTTTTCACCTTCAGTTCTGTTTGGTTTCATTGTGAAGATTCTCATGTGTTTTTTTTTGTTTTTTCCTTTTGCTTTTGGTTTCTGTTTCTCTGGTGCAGCTTCTTCTCTGTTGTTGTTTCCAGTCTTCCTGGTTCCCTGGCTGCACGCGCGTCCATTGCCCATGCGTCCGTTTGCTGCAGGGTCTCCTTTTTAAACTCAGGTTGAGTCTGTTTGCTTGTTTGTTTGTTTGTTTGAACTTAGTTGTAAGGCAGAGAGAACTCGAGAGAGTGCTTGCGTTCCCATCAGCTGGTGTACTTCCCAGTGCCAGAGATAGCCAGGGCCAGGCCAAAGCCGGGAGCCAGGAACTCGGTCCAGGTCGTCCGTGTGGGTGGCAGGGAGCCAGCTACTTGGGCCATCAGCTGCTGCCTCCCAGGGTCTGCGTTAGCAGGGAGCGGATTGGAATGTGGAAAAGCTGGGACGTGGACCAGACACTCTCATATGGCTTGTGGGTGTCCTGAGTGGCAGCTCAACCCACGGCACTACAACGCCCACCCATTTATTTTAATTAACCTTATAATGCTTTTTTGGGTTATATTTTCCTCTGCTGGGTTTTTAAAATTGTGCAATCCATTTTATGCTTCTGGAAATCTAACTTAGATTATTCTTGAAATTATTTTTATTCCTGAAAGTTTATTTTCATTACTTGAAGAGCAGAGAGAGACAGAGATGGGGATATTCCATGCTCTGGTTCACTCCCCAGGTGCCCACAACAGTCATGCCTGGCCTTCCTCCTGGGTCATCCAGGCTGCCTCCCCGGTAGCAGAACGCTGGCTTGGATGTGCGGGCCCAGGATCTGAACCAGGCACTCTGGCACGGGATGTGGGCATCCTAAGCAGCAGCTTAACCCTCTTGAACCTGCCCCCTCTTGAACTTCTTAAGACCCATTTTTCCTATCAGTTTTTTTTTTTTCTTTTAAGACCAGAAACTGTTCTTTCATTCATTCGTTCAATTCCTGTCAGTTTCTAAAGCTTTTCATTAAAGCAGCTGTTGGTGAGCATCTCTTTCCCTCTTCCTCTGTTGGAATCTTGCAGCACCGGCCGGCCAGCAGCGTGGTCCGCAGACAGGTGACTCAGCATCACCTGGGCCTGAACTGGAAACTCCAGCTGGGTGTGTGTGTGTGGGGGGGGGGGCGCTAGACTGCTGTAGAAGCCCCCGGGAGCGGAAGTTGCACACTGACGGGTGCTGGAACCTCGCCCATTTCTCTGTGTTCTGTCTGAGCCTCACAGGAGAGGGTCGCGATGTTAGTGATTTAAAGAGATACGCCCAACCCGCCCTCACGGCGCGATAATCACTTAGCTCGCTGTAAAGTTCACTGCCACTTTGTTCTCGCGTGGAGAGTCCGTGCTGAGGACACGACGGCAGTGCCTCTCTGGCTTCTTGCAGGTGTCTGAGTTGCCTTTGTTCCTGAATTCACCTTGATGTATTTGCATGTGCCCTCCTCCCCTTACTTATTTTGCACTTGATGCAGCCTTTTCTTTCCTTTTTTTTTTTTTTTTAAGATTTATTTATTTATTTGAAGGGCAGAGCTACACAGAGAGGCAGAGAGAGAGAGAGAGAGATCTTCCTTCTGCTGTTTCACTCCCCAAATGACCACAACAGCAAGCTGTGCCAATCCAAAGCCAGGAGCCAGGAGCTGCTTCTGGGTCTCCCACATGGGGTGTGGGGGTCCAAGCATTTGGGCCATCCTCCACTGCTTTCCCAGGCCATTAGCAGGGAACTGGATTAGAAGAGGAGCAGCTGGGACTCGAACCAGCGCCTATATGGGATGCCAGCACTGCACGCAGAGGCTTTTTCTTACTACATACACCACAGCATGGCCCCTGATATATGCTTTCATTCTCATGTCTTTTAAATGTTTTTATGTACAGATGTTGGCCCTTCTACTTCTGTTCTCCGTAGTTCTTCATTTTAACTTTGTTCTTTAAAATTTTATTTACTGGGGCCAGCACTGTGGCGTTATGGGCAAAGCCTCTCTCTGCAGCACAGGCATCCCATATAGGTGCCAGTTCGAGTCCCGGCTGCTCCACTTCTGATCCAGCTCTCTATGGCCTGGGAAAGCAGTAGAAGATGGCCCAAGTTCTTGGGCCCCTGCACCCACGTGGGAGACCTGGAAGAGGCTCCTGGCTTCGGATTGGCCCAGCTCTGGCAGCTGTGGTCATTGGGGAGTGAACCAGCGAATGGAAGACCTTTCCCTCTCTGTAACTTTTTTTTTTTTTAAATTTGTTTATTTATTTACTTGAAAGTCTGAGTTACCCAGAGAGAGGAGGAGGGGTGGGGAGAGGGGTCTTCATCCGTTGGTTCATTCCCCAATTGGCCACAACGGTCTGAGCTGTGCCGATCCAGAGCCAGGAGCTTCTTCTGGGTCTCCCACGTGGGTGCATGGGCCCACGGACTTGAGCCATCCTCTACTGCTATCCCAGGCCACAGCAGAGAGCTGGATCAGAAGTGGAGCAGTCGGGTCTTGAACCGGCACCCATATGGGATGCTAGCGCTTCAGGCCAGGGCGTTAACCTACTGTGCCACAGTGCCCACCCCAACTCTGACTTTCAAATAAATCTTAAAAGAACAAAAAAGCTTCTACTCAGCTTGTAGAAGGTGTGAGTATTTTTAAGGCTCTGCCAGCTTTCTGGAATGTTCTGTGGGCAGGCAGAATTGAAGGCCAAGCACCACTCGCCTCTTTGTGGCTTTTGTATTTTGGGGGGCAGGCTTTCGGCAGAAGACATCTTCAACGTGGAAATCCCTGCAGACCCACGTGGGAGAAAGCTGTGCGGGTGGAGGGTCAGATGATTCAAGTTGATTGGAAGTAATAATTATTGGAATTCTCTCAGCCCACGAGACCTCCGTAGGGACCAAATTAGGTTCCGAACTTATCCTGTTAGTGCAGAACAAGGCTCTGTTTAAGGATAACAGCCATTTCTTTTTTTCTTTTTTAATTTTTATTTATTTATTTATTTAGACAGGCAGAGTGGATAGTGAGAGAGACAGAGAGAAAGGTCTTCCTTTTGCTGTTGGTTCACCCTCCAATGGCCGCTGCGGCCGGCACATCTCGCTGATCCGAAGCCAGGAGCCAGGTGCTTCTCCTGGTCTCCCATGTGGGTGCAGGGCCCAAGCACTTGGGCCATCCTCCACTGCCTTCCTGGGCCATAGCAGAGAGCTGGCCTGGAAGAGGGGCAACTGGGATAGAATCCGGCGCCCCAACCGGGACTAGAACCCGGGGTGCCGGTGCTGCAGGTGGAGGAGTAGCCTGTTAAGCCACGGCGCCGGCCATGATAACAGCCATTTCTAGTAGCTTCTTAAATGCACAGCAGAGAGAGGGCCAGCAGGTGTGCAGATGGAGGCCTGGGCAGGTGCTGCCGCCACCTGAGCCGTGAGCCTCCCGTGTCAGGCTCCGAGCTCTGTTTCCTGGCCAGGGTCTCAGTGACTGTTCCAGCGAGGCGTCCTGGTACAGCCGGCCCTGACCTTTGCTGGGGTGTGGGAGAGCGGCAGAGAGGCCCGTGTCAGGGCCCCCACCCCCGATGGGAATGGAACGGCACCGTTGGCCTGAGTTGCACACGTATTTTCCTATCGAGCCTGCGTTGACCTGCCTGTTTGATACATTTAGACGGTCAAGCAATGGTACAGACTGGCTCAGGGAGGATTTTTCCGAAGCAAAGTCAGAGAGTTCACTGCCAAGGAGAGAAGGGCTCAGCGAGGGTCCCGGGGGTCCCTGAAGCACAGAGGGCACAGGCAGCCCAGGGCCCGGGGTTGCCGGGCTGCACTCGCACTGGAAGGTCGCCTGTGGTTGGGAGGGGCTTGGAGAGGAGGCTGTCGCCAGGCAGGGGAAACGCTGCTCCCGGCCTCGTGGCTGAGAGTGGTCCAAGGAGCCAGCCCCAGCCCCGTTCCTGCCTGCAGAGCAGCCCGTGTGGTCCTGTATCCCTGGCTGGCCCGTGTGCCCTGTCTGATGGGCCGGGCGAGCCCAGGGTGAGGAGTCGGGCCTCTCCCTTCTCTTTTTTTGGCTCAGTTGATTTTTAATCATTCCATGTGTGCAAATAATACAAGTTGTAGTGTTCTGTGTGCATCACCTGATGTATCCCTGAACTTAAACTGTGTGGAACCCATCAGATAGGCGAGTTTCCTTGTGGCCACACCCCCTGCTGGCCCGGCTGCTCCCCACCATGTCTCCCCTACCCGTCATCTTGGGGGTTCCACCTGCACCTCCTTTGGACCGCCACCTCCACACACCCCCCCCCCCCCCCCCCCCGCCCTGTCTCCTGAACTCCCTGCCTCATCCCTGGTTAATTTCTCATGTTCTTTCCTGGTCTCCAGTAGCTTCCTGAATGCCCCCATCAGAGTTGGGGGGGACACGGTCTCCTCTTATGGGAGCGTTCTGAGCTGCTCGCTGCCTGCTTCCTGCACGGTGCTTGGCCTGGGTTTCCGTGAACCTGCGCCTCGGCGTGGCCCCGCGTCCTGGCCTCTGGGACTTGCTGAGTCAGTCGCTGCCCGTCGTGGACTGGCCTGCTGATTTCTCTCCCCTTTTGTTTTTCACATCTCTTTTGGTGTTATTTTCTGCAGGAATAGTTCCAGCTTCCAGTCGGTCTGAACTTCTAATTTATCCTGTCTTGTCTTAAGACTTCCTTAGTCATATGGGCACTGTATTCCTCACCTGGGAGACCCAGAAGCGGCTCCTGGCTTCGGATCGGCGCAGCTCCGGCCGTTGCGCCCATTTGGGGGAGTGAACTGGCAGATGGAAGACCTCTCGCTGTGTCTCTCCCTCTCGCTGTCTGGAACTGTGCCTCTCAAATAAATAAAATAAATCTTTTTAAAAAATGTATTGGCCCTCACCAAGCCTAGGTCTATGTGATGTCAGGTGCGTGACTGAGGGCTATGGAAACGGTATCACTGTGCATGCAGACCTGCAGAGCTCTGCTTTACATTTTATTTATTTATTTATTTATTTATTTATTTATTTATTTATTTATTTAGAGGCAGAGAGAGAGAGAGATCTCCCATCTGCTATTTCTCTCCCCAAAATGACTGCAACAGCTGGGGCTGGGCCAGGCCGAAGCCAGGAGCCAGGAACTTCTTCAGGGTCTCCTACGTGGGTACAGGTGCCCAAGCACTTGGGCCATCTCCCACTGCTTTCCCCGGGCCATTAGCAGGGAGCTGGATCGGCAGGGGAGCAGCCGGGACGCTGTTGTCACAGGTGGCCCCAGAACTTGTTTTTTTGAATCCGGGTCCTCAGATCCATCTGTGAGGCCCTCGTTCTCCCCCCCAACCTCCGCCTTTCTCCCGCTGGTTTGACCCTGCTCCTTGTGCTCTTGCTTGGGCCCCAGTAAGCCCTTCCCCCGAATGACCCTTCACCGTCTGCTCCCATGGGAGACCGAGGCCCCAGGGTGCTCACCTGGGGGCTGTGTCTGGGTTGGGTGATGCCGGCGGTCAATCACGCATCTTCCTGTCTTCCTGGAGGAGGCCCCCAGGGGCTGGTACCTGTGGCCCTTTTTCTCTCATGGGCTGAGAGTTTATCTAGTGAGTGCCCCGCCCCTCCAACCAGTGCTGGGTGGGGTGGCTGGGGACTGTTAGTCTGACCTCCTGTCTCCCAGGATGCAGGCTGGAGAAGGGGCTGGGGACAAGAGCCCGTGTCCTCTGCCTGCAGAGAGACAGAGGGTGCCTTGCCCACCTGCCGCTCTGCAAGCCAAGCCCGTCACTCATGGCTGTCTTCCGGCTCGAGGAGGAGCTGCAGCTGTGTGCATCTGGGACAGCTTCCCGGCCTCCGAGCTCCGGGGGCCGTCCGCGTGCGCGCTCCTCTCCCACCCTTTGGTCTTGTCCCTGAGGGAGCGGAGATGCCACAGTAAACCAGAAGTCACAGGGCCTGAGCTTGTGTGCGGGCCAGGCCGGCTGTGAGGACAGGGAACACAGCGGGTTTGTTTGTTATTCTAAGATTTTATTTATTTATTTGAGAGGTAGTGAGAGAGGGAGAGGGAGAGGCAGAGAGAGAGGTCTTCCATCTGTTGGTTCACTTCCCAATTGGCCGCAATGCCAATCTGAACCCAGGAGCCAGGAGCTTCTTCTGGGTCTCCCACGTGGGTGCAGGGGCCCAAGCACTTGGACCATCCTCTGCTGCTTTCCCAGGCCATAGCAGAGAGCTGGATCGGAAGTGGAGAACCGGGGGGGGGGGGGGGGGGGGGGGGGACGGGAAGGGTGGCTCCTGGCTTCAGATTGGTGCAGCTCCGGCCATTGCGCCTAATTGGGGAGTGAACCAGTGGGTGGAATACCTCTCTCTCTCTGCCTCTCCTCTCTGTGTAACTCTGACTTTCAAATAAATAAATCTTGAAAAAAAAATTAAGACAAGTTTTCCAAAAGTATATAAAATATGTATTAAGGAAAAAGGAAGTAGAGCAGCCGGGACATGAACAGGCACCCATGTGGGATCGCGGCGCCGCAGGTGGAGGCTTGGACTATGAAGTCACAGCGCCGGCCCACCACCCAGAGAGCTGGTTCCCTCCCCACGTGGCTGCAAGAGCCAGGAGCCAGGAACTTCTGGTCTCCCATGTGCGCAACAGGAACTCAAGCACTTGAGCCATCGTATGCTTCTCGGGTGCTTTAGCAGGGAGTTGGATCAGAAGCACAGTAGGCAGGACTCGAACCCGCACTCTGATACGGGATGTGGGTATCACAAGGGGTGGCTTAGCCTCCTGTGCCCTTGCGCCCATCGCCGGCATGGGCAGAGCCAGAGTCCGTGCGCGGCGTCGCACAGCTGCCAGCGTGTCCGTGTGTGCCTGGGCGTCTGCTCCTCTTCTAAGGCACCAGGATTCTGTCGCAGGCCCACCCTGAGGACTCCAGGCCCCGCCCTCTTAGCACCCGCAGTGGGGGTTAACTTTCACCATCAGTTCTTTTGGGGGATGAGCTGTATTCAGACGGCAGGGCGTGGGTGCTCCATGCTCAGGCGCGTGCCCGTTTCTCTTCCTGCACACACACACTCCGAGCCCCTCTCAGCCTGGACTGTGACGCCCCGCTGTAGTGCGGTGCCATCCAACCCCTCCCCCCGCCCCCGCCAGTTCACCCCCTCCCCTCATGTAATCTCCCCCAACACGTTGGCATCTCATTTCCTGTGTCGTGCGGGGGGTGGACCTTGTCCCTTGGAGCCTCTGTGCCGCGGTTTGGACGTGTCCCCTCAAGTTCACATGTTGGAAGCTTAACCCCCAGTGCAGCAGTGCTGAGAGGAGGGACCTTAGGCCATGATCTGTCCTCGTGGGTGGATGCAGGCATGATTATGGGAGTGGGTCAGCGCAGGCTTGGGGGGTCCCCAGCCCGTCCCCCTCTTGCCTTTCTGCCTTCTGTCATGCGATGATGACACAGCAGGAAGGCGCTTGTCAGATGGGGGACCCTTGACCTGGGACTTCGCAGCCTCTAGAACTGTAAAACATAAACCCCTGTCCTTTATAAATTGCACAGAGTCAGGTGTTCCACCAGCGTAGAGCCGACGCGAGACACCAGCTGAGGCCCCGCCTCCCTGGCTTCCCAGCCTGTAGTCTCCCCGTGGACCTTGCCACAGCCACTGAAGGCCATCTGTGGCCTGGGGCGAGGTGCCTGCTCACCTCTCACAGATTGGTAAAGAAAAGGGGCCTTAGGCAGGGACAGGCGGGGTCGCACGTGAGGTTACAGATGGCCAGCTGGGAGATTTCCCCACAGTTGCGCTGTGTCTCCTCCGCCAGTTCTCCTCCCTGGCCTTAGTTGTTTTCCTGGATTGAGGCTTTCTGCCTCTCACTGACGGCTCTAAAAGTGGACTCGATGAGGCCGGCGTTGTGGCGCGGAAGGTGAAGCCACCGCCTATGACGCAGGCATCCCACATGGGTGCTGGTTCGAGTCCCAGCTGCTGCACTTCCAGTCCCGCTCCTTGCTAACGCGCCTGGGGAAGTGGCGGAAGACGGCCCCGGCCCTTGGTTCCCTGCCGCCCAGGGGGAGACCTGGATGGATCTCCTGGCTTTGGGCTTCTACCTGGCCAAGCCTCGGCTGCTGTGGCCTTTGAGAATGAAGAGTGGACACAGCTCTTGCTAAATAAGCCAGCCCTGGAAGAGTTTGTAACTCTGCCCTCAAATACATAAATATTTATTTATTTATTTTCAAAGATTTATTTATTTGAAAGGCAGAGTTACAGAGAGAGAGAGAAGTCTTCATCCGCTGGTCCATTCCCCAAGTGGCTGCAACAGCTGGAGCTGTGCTGATCTGAAGCCAGGAGCTTCTTCTGGGTCTTGCACACGGGTGCAGGGGCCCAAGATCTTGGGCCATCGCCTGCTTTCCCAGGCCAAAGCAGAGAGCTGGATCGGAAGTGGAGCAGCTGGGACTGGAACTTGCGTACTGCAGGTGATGGCTTTACTCCCTGTGCCACAGCACCAGCCCCAAGTAAATAAATCCTTAAAAAGAGAAAGTGCCCATCTTGAAGGTGGGTGGGTACAGTGAGGTGGACTTGGCTGAAAGAGGACTGGAGGAGACGCACGGGAAACCCTCTGGGGCGTCGTGCGTCCCGGCCTGCACAGACCCAGCCACGTAATCTGTTTCCTGCAGCCCAAAAGTGAATGCTTCCTCCTGTGGTCAGGGCTCTGAGGCTGCCCCCCTAGGCCAAGGTCAGCGTTTCACCCGTGCTGGCGCCCTGGCGGGTTGAGCCGGCCTCCTGGGCCCTGCCTCGCGGAGCTCTCTCCCTCTCCCGTACTGCAGCCGCCCAGCCCTGCCCGGCTCAGGTTCCCAGAGTGCTCTGAAGGAGGCTCTGCGGGTGCCCTCCAGCAGGCGGACTCTGTCCTCCTGTGAACCCCAGGGCCACCGAGGGCCCGCCCTCCGTTCCCGCCCAGACCAGGTCCCCTGGGTCCTGTTTGGTGCCCCTTCCAGGTGCTGGCTTCTCTAACCAGGAGCTGTGCAGCCCCGGCCCCTCCCTCCGTGCCGCGCATAGCATAGGCGTAGCATTTAGGCGATGTCATATTTTTGAAATATCCGTAGAAATAAAAAGAAAAGTTCTCTCCCCCCTCCCCCGCCCCCCTTTCCCCGCCTGGACTCAGAACGCACAGCTGTCATCCAGTTTTCAACACAAGCTTTTCCCCGCACTGGCTGGGCTTTCTGCGCTGTGGGGACCGTGATGAAGCACAGGACGGGTTCCCGCGGCATCAGCTGGTTTGAATTAAATCAAGCGGAGCAGGTTTGCGCGAGGCGAAGCCCGAGCACGGGACTTGAGCCGTGGAAGACAGTGCTGCACTGTCTTTCCAGGGAAGGGAGTACGGAGTGTGTGTGGCCCCGAGGGGAGGGTGGCGTCCCCCCCGGGCTGTCACCCCGCCAGGCCACCTCGGCGCAGGGCAGCCTGGCTCCCCCCAGGCTCTGCAGAATGGCGGGGAGTTTCGTCTCGCAGAGAATTGCGTTTCCTGGCTCCTCTTGGCGATCTGTGGTGCTCAGCCTCGTGCTCACAGAGCAGCGAGGACGCCCAGGCCAGCGAGCGCGTGGCCCGAAGGTGAGGCCGGGTCGGCCCGGGCTGTGCCCCGTGCCGGTTGCTTCCTGTCTGATGGTGGGTGCGTGCAACCCCTCACCGCCGACCCCGGGGGGAATGGATGTTGCAATCCAGACAGACTGTGCTCAGCCCTCCCAGTGGGCACCCACCCCTGCAAGGGAGTGGGAAACCAGCACTAAGTCTCTGCGAGACCCGCAGAACCAACGTCTGCCGTGGGGGGCCGTGGGGTCTTTAACGCTGACGCCCTGGGCGGCGGTGGCGGTATTCTTGGTCACTGAGCCTCTCCGTACCAGCCAGGATGCGACCAGTCCTTGACTCTGGCCAGCTGTTAGGACAGCGCAGGGGCCTCCGATCCGCTGAGCTGTCGTGAACTGTGGGGACTGTGGTGCCGCGGAATGCACCTGCTCCCACCGAGTTCTCCGGGCAGGCCTGGAGAAGACGAACGGCTGATGTCCCTTGCCCACCGTGGGCGGCTGGCTTCTTTAGGCCAGCCAGGGCACCCCTGGCCTGGGTGCTGTCTGCATGGCCAGGGAGTGGCACAGTGCGTCCCGCGCGAGGCCCCGTCTGACAGGTGAGGGCCCAGGCACTGCGCATGTTGGAAGCGGAGCGCTCGCTGTGTTTCAGTTGTCACTGAGGCGTGAGGCTCAGCACCAGGACTCTGAAGAGTAAATGCAGCCTTTTGCTTCTTCAAGGTTCTAACAGAGCCGAAGTAGTGGTCACCAAGCAGATGGACAGCGACGGACCTGGCCACACGCAGCCCTGCTTCTGGCTTCTGGGGGCGCGAGCGGCTGTTCCGTGTTCGGGGCCGACTTTGGGGCTGTGTTGCTCGGGTTTGCCACCCGCAGGTCTCAGCTCAGATGTCCCCTAGTCAGGGAGGCTGTCCCTGCCCACCCCCTCCTGGGCCCTCTCCGCCCCTCCCCTGCCTCTTCGGCTGTGACTCATCATCATGTGACCCACTATTTATAAAACCTGTCTCCTCCCACCCCAGCCCTGGACGGAGGAGCCCTGGAAACAGGGACTTTGTTCTCGGCCCCTGCCGGGTGGCGTGGAGGCACACTCAGCGGAGGGGTCCACGGTCGCTGGCCGGGGACTGGCTCTCTGACCACGAGCCTGGCTCCCTGTTCACGCATCACAAGCGCCAGTGCCCTCGTGCTTGTTTTATGTGAAGGAATCCAGTAGCATTTGGCTTTCTAGAATGAAGTAGGTCAGATGGCTAATGATTGAAAATGGATTGGCGGCCCGAGGGTCTTGGGAAACCCAGGCTGGGCTCTTCCTGTGAGAGCCGTGGGTGGAGAACCCGGGCGCAGGCCCTGCTGAGCCGGGGTTTATAGGCGCGCTGTGGGGGGGGGGGGGCTCGGTGAAGGCAGCCCCCTCTCCACCTGAGCGGGGAGGGAGGGGGGTTTATGATTAACTCAGTGATGTCTTAAATGCCATTTCTGGAGGCTGAAAACATTAACTTTTCAAAAACGATTTAAAATTACCAATTGACCATATCCGGGGCTGAACCTGCGTGATTCAGCGCCTTTTAAAAATATCTTTTCTCAACAAATTGCTTCCTTCACATTTTAATTTGTTGATCATAAAGGAAGCTTGCCAAATATTAGCTGTTCTTTTCCATTTCCTACAGCTCCAAGCTTGCCTTATTTGGCGTATTTCAGCCGAGCTGTAAGGTCACTCCCTAGTTTTCTTCCCAAATAACTGTATTTATTACTGTCGAGTATTGGCGGGTTTGATCCAGCTGTCATCAGAACATTTGGCAATAGTGCCGTTTGCCAGGAAGCTGATTTAATGGTCCGATACCGACGCGGCTGTTCTCTCTGCTGACTGATCACTTGTTGAGTAGGCTCCTTCCTCGGGGGGGCCCGGTCCTGACGCTGGCCGCGGAGGCCCGGTCCTGACGCTGGCCGCAGAGGCCCGGTCCTGACGCTGGCCGCAGAGGCCCGGTCCTGACGCTGGCCGCAGAGGGCCAGTCCTGACGCTGGCCGCAGAGGGCCGGTCCTGACGCTGGCCGCAGAGGCCCGGTCCTGACGCTGGCCGCAGAGGGCCGGTCCTGACGCTGGCCGCAGAGGCCCGGTCCTGACGCTGGCCGCAGAGGCCCGGTCCTGATGCTGGCCGCAGAGCCGCCTCCTTGCCCTGGGTGCCTTCTCCTTCGCTCCCTCTCTTCCGCTTCTTCCCTCCACCCCTCTTCCTTCTTATTTCCTTTTTTTTAAGATTTATTTATTTGAAGCCAGAGTCACCAAGAGAGGTCTTCTATCCACTGGTTCACTCCCCCAGAAGGCTGCAATGGCCAGTGCTGGCCAGGCCAAGGCCAGGAGCCAGGAGCTTCTTCCAGGGCTCCCACGTGGGTGGCAGGGGTCCAAGCACTTGGGCCATCTTCAGCTGCTTTTCCCAGGCTTTTAGTAAAGAGCTGGATCAGAAGTTAAGCAGCTGGGACATGACCCAGCGCCTGTATGGGATGCCGGCGTCGCAGGCGGTGGCTTTACCCGCTGGCCTCGTCCTTTCTTTTTATATTGGGAAAACCTATGTTGGGATCAGAAACTCCTTGTGAAAAGGATAAAATGGCCAGTGTTTGGGGCTTTGGAAACTGTTTAAGAAATTGCTTACCTTAGAGGAGCTTTTCAGTGCCCAGTAAACCCCGAGTGCCAGCCCCCAGCTTCATCAGCTCCCAGCCAGTCTGGTTTCATCTATATTTGTGCCCCCCGACCCTCACCGGACTCATGAAGAGGATATCGTATATACTCTTACATTTCAGTTATAGTCTTTAGATTATTTAATTAATCGGTTTTGAAAGGCAAAGCGCTCTCTTCTGCTGATTCATCTCCAAACGTCAGCAAGAGCCCAGGAGCGCCAGGAGCGGGCGATCTGTCCAGGGCAATTGTCGCTGGGCCGTGGGGGCGTTGAGGAAGGGGTGGTCTTAGGGCGGAGGAGGAAGGACAGGACAGGTCGCCTGTGGGTTTTAGGTAGTGAGGGTGTACACTTTGTTTTCTTTTTGTAAAAGTTTATTTTTAAAATTTATTTGAAAGGCAAAGAGAGAGCTTCCATCCGATGGTTCACTCCCCACATGTCCACAATAGCCAGGGCTGGGCCGGACCAAGGCCAGGAGCCATGTGGGTGGCAGGGGCCTGAGTATTTGAGCTATCCTTACTGCCTGCCAGAGTGCAGTGACCAGGGAGCAGAATTGGAAGCAGAACTGGGGTCTCCAACCCAGGGGCTCATGGGATGTGGCCATCCCAAGTAGCATCCTTTTTAAAATTTTTTTTTTTTAATTTGTTTATTTGATAGAGTGACAGAGAGATCTTGCATCCACTGGTTCACTCCCCAAATGGCTGCAACAGCCAGGTCTGAGCCAGACTGAAGCCAGGGGCCAGGAACTCCATCCTGGTCTCCCATGTAGGTGGAAGAGGCCCATGTGTTTGGGCCACGGACACCCATGGCTGTCGCAGGTGCATTAGCTGGAAAATGGATGGGAAGAGGAGCAGCCGGGACCCCAGCTTGTGCTGTGACACTGACGTGGGCCTTACCAGCGGCTGCGTCCCAGTGATGGCCCCCAGATGGCATTGCAACTGCCGAGGCAAACGCCTGACCCTGGTTTTAGATTTTAGGTTAACGTGTAGAAATCGCACATTCACAGGGCACGGTGCTACTGTTGAGCAGGTGCACAGTGTGAACCAGCGTACCAGGCTACCAGTGAAGGCTGTACAGCGTGTCGTCATATTTCCCATAGGAATTTCCATACGGACCTCCGAAAACCGTGTCTCTCCAAATAACGCCTCCCAAACGCATCATTGCACCTAACACGCAACTGAACCTGTGAAGAATGCCGCTCCCCCCGGGGGCCGCCCCCGCCTGCTGCGGTGTGTGGAGCCTGTTTCTTCATCTGTCAACCTAGGGTGTAGCGTGACTTGTCCCGCCTCTGGCTGTCTCGTGTCTGTGCACGCGTGTCTCTCGGTCACGCAGGCCACAGAAGGAGGAGGTGCGCGGGCGCTGGGTTCCGTGGCTGGCAGGGTGGGGCCCGGGGTTTTCTCTCCGGCCGCATCCACCTGGCGTGTTCCCGTCCTGGCTCCCGGCATCGCTGCCCCTGCTTGTGGCTGTGGCTGCCTGTGAAGAGCAGGGCTCGCTGAGTGAGGGTCTGTGTCCACATTTAGCCGCTAGCTGTTAAGAGGCAGTAACAGGTGTCACATTTGCAACCCGTTTTCACTCCAATCTTTTGGAACCAAAATGGTTCGCTCATTTGAATGTAACAAACTGCCTGGCAGGCCCCAGATGCTGGGCTGCAGAGCTCCCTCTGGTGCTGCCTGGAGGACCCCCCATAGCCCCCCTCTTGCCGGGGTGGGCCGTACCCGGTGCTGTAAGGGCAGGGGTGGCGTGGGGAGAACGAGTCCCGACCAGCCCCGGTTTGGTGGTGCCGGCGCTGCGGGGCCTTGAAGCGTGAGGGAGGTTGTTCGCATGCCCGGGCCGGCTGGTAATCCCGCCAGCGAGAGTTAGGATCACCACGAAGGCAGTGATTCATTTCCTCTGGATTTCTCTCTCCGACTGCCTGGGTTTGTGATGTCTACGCACACCGTCACCACCTGGAGAGGCGGCCGCTGCGCGTCTGGCCCCGTGCCAGTCTTGTCTCGGTCCTGGGGCTTTGTGGCCGCCGAGCAGGCAGGTCCAGCTAATGCTGGCCCTCGAGGGCCTTCCACTCTGGTGGGTTCCTGCACTGAATCGGATCCCGTCGTGGGCAAGGTTTCTGTTCCGGTCGCGTTCTGTTTGCTTTACAAATGGCCCAAGGCCGCCGGTGGACTCCGGTGCCTGCCCTTCCAGCCTCCGATCGTTGCCCTTCAGCTTGACCGTGGGCAGCTGCTTCTGAAACGCGAGCCTCCCGGGCCAGGCCTGGCGCAGGCTCAGACGGTGCTCCAAGCAGGCCGTGCAGGGGGCGGGCTCGGACTTCCCCCTTCCCTGCTGCTCGCCTGCAGCGGCTGGGTTTTTCCTCTTTTTGAGCAGTTAGTGGTATTGACCTAATTCACGACGAAGGACACACGTAGGCCTGGTGCAGCGTGCTGCCCGGGCGTGCCCTGAAATTGCTGCTCCCCCCGGTGTGTGGCAGGGGCTGCTGTGTGGACTTCCTTCCCCACGCAGGTCCCCCGTGTGTGTGGAGAAAGGTCCCAGCCGAGGTTGTGCTCCCGGGGTGGACGAAGCCCGTTACCATCAAGTTCATCTGCGGTGTTTGGGTGTAGATTTTTTTTTTTTTCCACGTCAGCAGTTGAATTTTGGTTCTTTTTTCTCTTCCTGTTGTGGAAACCCTCCGGTCTACCCCGACACAGCATCATGAGCCCTTCTGTCACCGCGGCCATCTCCAGTGGCTGTTCCCTCCTGGCCACCCTGGCCCTGTCTCTGCTTTCTCGTTCCTCATCTCCACTTAATCTGGAAATAGATTCCAGACGTCTTATCCTATTCGTGAGTACTTCGGTGGATGTTCCGTTATTGCATCTCCCCGAGTGACAGTCTCCTTAGCACCAGCCACGCCGCCAGTGGGCCAAGTTCTCGGGGAGGCGCCTCCTGCTGGCTGTGGCTCCCGCGCCTCTGGTCTTGCACGTTGCCCCCCTTCCCCCCATCACATGGACTGTTTCTGACTCTGAAGATGATCAAAATTAGGTTTTTTAAAAAAGGTTTTATTTATTTATTTGAGAGGTAGAGTTACAGAGAGGTCTTCCACCCACTGGTTCACTCCCCAAATGGCCACAATGGCTACAGCTGAGCTGATCCAAAGGCAGGAGCCAGGAGCTTTTTCTGGGTCTCCCACGCAGGTGCAGGGGCCCAAGGACTTGGGCCATCTTCTACTGCTTTCCCAGGCTATAGCAGAGAGCTGGATCAGAAGTGGAGCAGCTGGGACTAGAACCGGCGCCTGAATGAGATCCTGCTCCGCAGGTGGAAGCTTAGCCCGCTATGCCACAGTGCCGGCCCCACAGTTCTGTTTTTTTAACTTTGATGGGATCACTTCTGCGTGGTGGCTCGTTTTCTGGCAGGAGGCACATGGTGTGTGTGTGTGTGTGAGAGAGAGAGAGAGAGAGAGAGAGAGAGAGAGGGAGGGATGGCGTGTTGTTTTGTTTTACCTAAGTCTGGCCCATCTCACAGTGTGTAGCTGAGTGGCCGTCGCCCGTCTCCCGTCTCCAGAACTCTTTCACCTGTGTAACCGCAACCAACCCTACACCTGCTGAACACCAGCTCCCTGTCTCCAGCACTCCGCCTGCTGTGTCGCTGCTCTGGGCGCCCCCTGGCAGTGGCATCACAGCATCTGTGTCTGGGTCTCCCTGAGCATCACATCCTTGGTCTCATGTATCCGACGGTCCTTCCTGCGCAGGCTGGGCCGTAGCCGGTGCCTCCATAGGTGACGGTTTCCCGCCCATTCTCCCCTCAGGGGACACTTGGGCTGGGCTGCCTCCCTGTCGGAGCTCTTGTGAACGGGACAGTGTGTGTCTCTCAGTTCTGTGGAGTCCAGATCCAGAAAAGAAAAGGCTGGGTTGCATGGTAATTGGGGGGGGGGGGGGGGTTGATCCGCACCAGCAGGGGATCCCCAGCCTCATCCACATTTGTTATTTTCTGTTTGGAGGTAGACACCCTCATGGCGTGAGGTGGTGTCTCACTGTGGGTTCGATTTGCATTTCCCTGATAGGCAGCGGTTGTTTTTAATACTTGTTTGCACTTTATGTTTCAACTGGAGTCACTTCAGGATGGGGAATATCTTTCGTGAGCCACCTTAATTATTTCTAAGAGAGAGAGAGAGAGAGAGAAAGTAAGTACTGTCTCCCACACTGTGCTCACCGGGTATCCAATGTTTTGAAATACTTTGTATAGTTCTCCAGATCGGGCCAGGCCTCTCGGTTTATCAGGAAGAAAATGAAACCCAGAGAGGATGAGGCTTTGCCCGTGACCTTCACCCTGGGAGCTGGGAGGGGAGCCGGCAGCCGGGGGTGGGGAAGCCAGGTGCACAAGGCCCGGGGTGTTTGGCTGCAGCTCCCACCAGCAGTCGCTCTCCTTACAGAGCGGTGATTCTTACTTGACAAGACACCCGGAGCAACTGTTTTTATTCTTTACAGTGGGTGTTCGTGCCGGTGACCTCCCGAGAACATTTCTGGATGCAGAGGCTGCGCTAAACCATCGTCTCTCTCAGCCAAAATGGCCTCGCTGCCCCTTGCTGAGTTCCCCCGTGTGTGTCTTGATGCTGGTGGTCATGGATTGGTAATCCCGAGTGCTAATCCCACGTCAACTTGAGACGGCCGAGGGCGCGGGTGGGTAGTGAGGCAGTGTGTCCTGGTGGGGGCCGCCGGCACCTTCCCCACGCTTGCGCGTGCTCTGTAAGCCAGGCTGCAGAAAGGTGTGGGTGTGGGTGTGTGCCACAGCCCCAGCGGGAGAGTCATCCACGCATTCCTCCACCTAATTGTTTGTTCCATCAGAGCCAGGGAATTAGAGCTGGAGAAACGACAGCCCCTGCCCTCATGGGACTTAGAATTTAGTTGGGTTAAGGGGAAGCAGCACTGGCTTTGCAGAGACCTTGGCAACGTGGGCGACCTTGACATCTGCCAAAGGAAGAGAGATTTAGAATGCTGTTTTTACAGTCTGCAGACAAAAGAATCCTATCCGACCCTTATTGCCGACACGAGCACTTATTTCAAGGGCTCAAATTAAACTGGAGTAGATAAATGAGCAGGCATAGTTGTTTGCTGATCGTTCATGGTTGATGGAATGAACAACTCATTAAATTGCTGGTAACAAATGAAATCAGGGGAACCTCAATCCCTCTGCAGTCGCAACAACACAGCCATCAAAGGCTGAGTTAGAGGTGCATCTGCCCTGCCCTCGGAGCGGCTGCCGGCTCCAGGGCAGGCACCGCCGAGGCCTTTGGGGAAACTGCCAGGTGAGCCCGAGAGACCGCCGAGGTTCCCGGGAGGTGCACTTGAGCCCCCCGGGTTGATTGGGTTTTCCATGCCCCGGGTTGCCACAGCGCTTTCCTTCCGTGCACCTTCGTGGGCCGCACCTGTGCAGAGGGGGTGACAGGGTCAGTGCCCCTTGCTGGGAGCAGCCTTCCCGAAGGCCAGCCGAGGCTCAGGCAGCAGCCTTCTGCCCAGGCACGGGGCACTCTCCATGCTCACGTTTTGTTTGTTTGTTTTTAATTAAAGAGTTTCATATGTTTATACGTAGGAGTGAATATATTCCTGTATTTAAATATGCATATACATGTATTTGTATATTTAAATCTTAATTAACGTATTTGAGAGGCAGGGAGACACACAGCGAGTGCCCCTGTCTGCTGGTTCACTCCCCAGTTGCCCGCAGCAGCTGGGCCAGCCTGGTGCCGGGAGTCAGAAACTCAGTCCAGGTCTCGCGCGTGGGTGGCAGGGGCCCAGCCACTGGAACCATCGCTGGCTGCTTTGGGGTGGGGTGGGGGTCTTCACCCACTGCAAAGCTCAACACTGCCCCCCACCCCCACCCCGACGCTTGGCTTAAACGGCCGACTGTTTATCAGCTTGGTGACCCAGTGGTGCGTCCCATGGCCGAAGCCACGTGGGGTCCTACCCTCCTGGTTGCCCATAGCGCCGGGGATGAAGCTGTGTGGCATATTGGGGCTGGGGCACTGTGGCCTGGGGGGCTGTGGCAGGGGAGAGTGTGGAGGCATGGGAGTGACCCTGGCGGGATTCTAAGTGGGCAGCGTGCAGCTCCCGGCCCCTCCCCAGACACCCGGTGTGCGGTGGGGCAAGCACACCCCCAAAGCCACCGGGGCGTCAGTCAAAGCAGCGCTGAGCCCAGCTCCCCGCTCTCTCCCTGGGCCCTTCCTCAGAGCTCAGCCTTCAGAAATCGCTTTTCGCCATTTGTGGCGACCACTTACTGCTGGCTCTCGCCACCGCGGGGAGGGGTCCAGAGGCCAGTCCTGCCGCACTTCCTTGGGCAGAGGTCACCCGGCCTCGTTCCCCGGCAGCCCCTTGCAGAGCCTGCCCAGGCCACGGGGGAGCTGCCTCTTGTCCTCGGCCGCCCTGTCTGGACCTTGGCCTTGTCTCCTGCGGGCGCCTCCCCTGGCTGCCGTCTCCTGCGCAGGCTCGCATCTGCCTTAGTCTCAGGTCTCTCCTCACCTCCCACGGGAGGGCAGGGCTCTGAGGGCCTGGGGCAAGTGGTGAGGGTGCTGGTGGGGCGGCAGCTGGAGGCCAGGAGGAGCCTGGGCCGTGGCCGTGGCCGGGGGGGCAGTCGTGGTCTGGGGCGGAAGGGGCGGGGAGCAGCAGTGTGGTAAGGATTGGGAGGTTGTCGTGCCTGGGCCTGGCTCATGACAGGTGCTCAGCAAAATCATGGCCTGACCGTGCGGGGCTGGGGCAAGGTCAGGGCTGGCCATAGGCCTTCCTCGCGCGTGGAACGAGCCCCTGGGGTAGAATTGGAAGCGCAGAGGGTTGAGTGCTCGGCTTCTGAGCTTTGTAGGAGACAGGGAGGCTGGGAGGGAGCGGTCAGGGCTGAGAGGGAGCTGGGGTCTGTTTCCTCTGGCTCCTCCTCAGCCAGCCCTCCTGACCGCCTCTCGAGATGCCCATGCGTGGTCCCAGGCCCCCTCGGCTCCCGGTATCGTTTATGTCCTTGTGCCCCGGTAGGTGCTGTTCCTGAGCCCAGGGGGCCTGGAGTTTGGTTCTGGGGGGTGTCACGCTGCCTTCTTAGCGCCCAGCTCGGTGGGGGGCATCCTGTCTTGGGGATCCCCAAGAATCCAGCCAGGGCTGTTTCTTAGCTGCCTCCGTAAACCTCAGGTCTGCAGATGACAGGGTGCGGCATGTCCAGGGGACGTGTGCACTGCCAGGGGGCAGGGGGCTCTTCCCCGCCTTCCTCTGCCCCCCAGGGCACCCCCCGCGAGTGGCAGAGCCGGTGCCGCAAGATGTTTCTGGGTGCCATTTTTCCCCTTTTCAAATTTGTTCCCATACAGCGGTGAGAATGGCAGGCAGGTTTGCTTTGGAAGGCTGGCACGAGTGATCTCATGGCGGACGCTCCTGGATCCGTGGATAAGTAAGAAGGACGAAAGGACACTGCCGAGTCTCACATGTCTGTTTTCTTTTTTGTGGCTGTATTTATGTTTATTTGAAAGGTCCAGTGACAGAGAGCGAGTGAGCGTGTGAGCGCTCCCATCTGCAGGTTCACCGCCGTCTGTAACACCCAGGGCTGGGCCAGGCTGAGGCTAGGAGACAGGAGCTCCATCTGGGTCGCGCACGTGGGTGGCAGGGCCCCGGGAACAGGTGTTGTTCCCCAGGCACATTAGCAAGGAGCTGGATCAGAAGGGGGACTCTAATGGGCACTCCCATAGGGGATGGCGGACGTCCCAAGTGGCTGGCGGCTTAACCTGCTGAACTCCCCCGTGGGGGGCTGCAGTGGGGCTGTGGAGCAGGAAGCGGTTGTTCCGGAAGTTTTCTTCTTTGGAACCAGCAGCAAGGCACCCTCCCGCTGTGCGCTCCCACTCCTCTTGATACACTTTATAAGGGGCTGCAGAAAGATCACAGAAAGGGGAATTAAAGGATAAGTTTATTTCTGTGCAATTTTGAAATCCATGTGTTTACAGGGTCTTTACGAAAAGTACATATTGTGGCAAAAACTGCGTTGATTTCAACATTATTTTCGTACCAAGATAAACTTGGGTTTTAATTCCACTTTGCGCAAACGTTTTGAAGTCCCCTGGCGTGGTTCTCCTCAGTTATCTGCCCGAGACATTCCAGAACCCCCCAGACTCCCACATCTGTGGATGTGCAGGTCCCTCGTGGAGCAGGGCGTTTGGGTATAACTTGTGCACAGGCTCTCCTGTACGTTCATCATCTCTGGATTACCTTTAATACCTGATACAATGAAAATGCTATGTAAGTAGTTGTTAATGTTGTTTAGGAAATAAGGGAGAGGAGAGAAGTCTGTACATGTTTAACACAGATCCTTTTTTTTTTCCCCTGACTATTCTCCATCTGCCCCCGGTGGAGTAATGTGGAATGCGGATCCGAGGGCCACCCGCGCTCTGTGATCTCCCTGTCCAGGCTTTGGGAAGACAGGGCCCTGGCTCTGCTGAATTGGGTTGTGTAGCGAGGACTGGGGCCGGTTGGCAAGGTTGTCGGGCAACACGAGCTGTGCGTCTTGTTGGGTGAGGGGAGCAAAGGACCACGGAACACTCTGTGTCCTGGACGGAGTGTACGTCTTGGGCTCGCGTGCAGGGAGACACACGTGTGCGGGAACCCTCACTGCCGCATGTCCCGTAGGCGTTCACAGCCGGAAGGCACGCAGACGTGGCAGTGGGCTGTGTGGAGGGCAGAACGCCGGGGGCGGCACCTGCTACCCAGCTGTGCGCACGACCAGAGCAGAGCAGGCTGGCTGCAGAGTGTGCGCCGTGCCACCCCCTCGATGCACAAGCAGAGCATCCCAGGAAATACAGACCGGCGTTTGGGGGGCAGGGTCAGTGCCAGATTCCGGGAAGTTAATATGCAGGAGGAGGGCAGGAAGGGGAGACAGGTGCACCTGAGAGGTGCAGTGGGGACTTCAGCTGCGACACTTCTTCCCGCTAGACGCAGCAAGGGTGGCACGTGCTAGCATTTGACGAGAGCTGGGCGGTGGGCACATAGCCGCACGCCCCTGTGTGCATGGAGTCTTGTTAGGAAAAATGAAGCGTTCTCCACTCAGCGTGCGTGTGCAGGGCGTAGGCTTGTTTCCCGGGCTAGCTGACGTTTTCCAACATGGCTGGTGTTCAACTCTCTCTTTCTCCCCAGGCCATACCCAAGGGTGCTTTGCCAAGGTCTTGGGACATGGAATTAGAAGATAGGTCTGTTTATTGTTATTTGAAGTCCTTGCAGGGTTTTGGCGTAGTGCATAGCTTCCATGAACTTCGAGAAGTCCCTGGTGGGACGAAGTCGTGGTGGCTTTAGTTGTGCTTAGCTGGCAGCGTCCCGTTCTCGGCCCTGGTTCCAGACACTGGCGGGTGGGTGACGTAGCGTGGGATCATCTCGAGAACAGAGCTGGAAGGTGCGTTTTCTACTTGGGTCATGCCTCTGCTCCTTGGGACCGGCTGGGTCCTCGGATGATTGTGGATGTCTAAAAGCACCTGCTCCTCTGAGTGCGGTTCCTGGCTGCGCCGCTCCGGGACTCCCGCGGTCGGGGCGGGAGTGAGATGATGCCTCCTCCCGAGCCCGCGGTGGGGGCCGTGGGCCGGCGGCGGGCTGATGCCCTGTGCTTCCTTCGCGGCTCTCTCCAAGGAAATGCCAGCTTACTACGTCCCGTTCAATTAATCCTCGCCACTTCCTCCGTGGCAACTGGAAGGCAGGTAGCATTAGCTGCGTCTCACTCCTAAAGCAGCCGAGACGGGGCTGCCTCTGAGCTCCCCCGGAGCCCCGGGACTTTTCCCTAAACTCCCCCGAGACCCAGGCGAGGAGGAAGGGAGTGTTTACCTGCGTCTCCTCCATGCCCGGCCCCGTTGGGAACGCCCAGACCTCCACCTCTTGGAATTCTGGGAGCAGTGGCCTCGGTGGTGTTGGCCTGGGGGGGAAAGATGAGTCACTGGCCCAGGTCCTCCAGCTGGACAGCTCTGTCCTTGGCCTTGGCCCTGCCTGACCTTGAGGTTCCTGCCCACCCCCGACTCCCCGTTCCCCCGCCCCGCGCCAGCTGCTTGCAGGTTGGGACTCCTTGCTGGAGCAGAGCCGGGGCCAGAGGCAGAATCATAGACCCAGTCGAGGGGGGGAGTCACCTGGTGTGTGCCACGGAAACAGTTTTACCCAAGTGGACTCACGCGATGGCCTCTGCCGACTCTGACCGTGCACTGGGCCTGGCCAGAGCCACAGGCCGCGGCCACTGTGGCCTGGCTGTTGTAGTTTCTAGCAGTTCTGGCTGATGGCAGGGAAAAGTCGGACCAGGGATGTAGGCCATGGGAGGCCTGTCCCCTCCTCTGCTGCCACGTCCCGGTGTCTCGCCAGGGCTCAGCTGCCTCTGTCCTTGCGGGTCAGGATGGTGAGGCCACAGAAGGTCGCCACGTCCAGGGTCGCGTTTCAGGTGCCGTACACCAGGTGCCATGCCTTTGGCGGGTGCTGGGTGTGTGTGTGTGTGTGTGTGTTTCAAACCCCTGCTCGTCCCTCAGGAGAACAGGGCCGAGGGGCCTCGATTTCCGCTGCTTGGAATCCGACAATGGTTTTTCTTATTACAGGCAGTGCTCTTTATTAAGCTACAATGCTGGGCTGGTAGATGTGGTGTTTAATTGCTGTTAAAATGCATTTCTGTCACATTGCCCCATAATAAGCCAGAGAGCTGTGTGTGCCAATCCCAGAAGGCGAGGGGAGGGAGGGAGAGGCCCTTCCGCTGCCCTGGCCCCCCTTGGAGCCCGTGGGGTTCTGTCCGCTGTTTGGATTCCAGCGCCTGTTCACCACCTGCACTTGTTAGGGAAAGGACCCCTGGTCTGAAGGCCGGGCAGCCGGGGAGGGGGAGTGCCGCCGCCCCCTCGCCCAGGCCACGCCCCCGTCTGCAGGAGCTCCTCTTTCCCTGGGCCGCAGGGCTAACATTTTGCCTGCTGGAGGAAAAGCAGCCGAGTGTTTGTCTTTCTTTTTTTTTTTTTTTAATCAAAAATAGAAATGACTATCTCTGGCTCTGGAAAGTAAGAAATGCTGGCGAAAAATGAAGACATCGGGGAAGTAGCGTGAGGGAGATAAAACTCGCCACTTGTCCGTTCCTGTGCTTTCTCGTGGGCTTCTGAGGGTGTGGCGCTGGGTGGGTGGAGCCACACTGGACACGCTGATTCGTGACACTTCTGCCCCCTAGCCCGCAGTCGTCTGTGTATGGAAAGTCTTTCAATGGCAGCGAAGAGGAAGGGTCTTGCATGTGTGTGTGTGTGTCTGCATGCATGTGCATGGGTCTGCATATGTGTGTGTGTATGTGCGTCTCCATGCATGTATGGAGCATGCATGTGCACGCGCCTGCATCTCTGTATATATGTGCCTGCAGGTGTGTGTATATGTGTCTGCACACATGTATATATGTGTCTACATGCATGTGTGTACGTGTCTGCAGGCATGCATATATGTATCTACATGCATGTGTATGTGTCTGCACACATGTATATATGTGCCTGCATGCATGTATATATGTGCCTGCATGTGTGTGTATATATGTGCTTGCACGTGTATATATGTGTCTGCACACGTGTATATATGTGTCTGCCCGCGTGTATATATGTGTCTGCATGCGTGTATATATGTGCCTGCACGCGTGTGTATATGTGTCTGCACGCATGTATATATGTGTCTGCACGCATGTGTATATGTGTCTGCACGCATGTATGCATGGTGTGTCTGCATATGTGTGCGGGTGCGTGCGGGTGTGTGTGTAGATCTGGACACACTATGTGCAAGCGACCGTTACAGAGCGTTCCACTGTGTGGCCTCCCAAGTTTCCATTAGGTTGAGCTGCTCTTCTTCACCTGGTCCTCACTCCGGTCCCCACCCCGTGCCGCTCCGCAACACCCTCAGGCGAGTGCCCTCGTCTTCCACCCCTGTCTTTCCTGTGATGACCGCTGGTGCCTGCCCCTCCCTTCTCACAAGAGGAGTGCCGAGTGAGCCGAGTGCACGTGTGGTTAGGACTTTGGGTGCGTGTCCCTACGTTATTTCCCAGGAGATTTGGATTGACGCGTAGTAACAGTTGACTGCATTTCTTGCATTGCTTATTTTTCAGCAAGTAACCTAGTCTCATGGTTCCACCAAAAAAAAAAAAAAAAAGTAGAGAGACATAGGGAAGTCTGCATCCGCTGCACCTGATTGTGTTTCATCCCAGAGTTCATTACCCAGAGACAAAGGAGAGTATTTTGTTCCCCCTTTCAAAACACATCCCTAGCGTGATGCCTGCGCCTTCCTGCTCCTGGTGCTTTTACCTTTGAAAGCTCACAGTGTTTCTTCGGTTTTCCAGACCAGTGCATGAGAGGCGGAAGCCGCCGTGGCGTGCGCTCCTGGGTGTGCACCTGTGACGAGCTGCACCTCGTTCTGTGATGTGGGTGCCGCAGTGCATGTCCTCGTGTGATAGATGTCTGGGTTGTCTGCGGTCTTTGCTTTTGCTAGCAATGGCCTTGAAGAACCTGGTACAGAACAGCGGCGGACAGAGTGGGGGAGCCCCCGTGCATGTGACCCCCCGTTGCTGACTTGCCCTTGTGTGTCCATTTAGGACACCGCCTTTCATCCCTCCCCCTGCCCCACAAGCTCCGATGCTGAGAATCTCATCCTCCACCGCCCCCATGTGCTAACACTGGCCCACTCCCCCTGGTCCTGCAAGTGCTATGCATAAGGGGTGCCGGACCCCCAGCCCTGCCCCGCTCCTGCCCCCGCCCCCGCCGGCTGGTGCCTGAACGCACAGCGAAGCCAGGAGTCAGACGAGGGAATGAGATCGGGGACCGTGGGGCACGACAGCGGTGCCGTGTCCTCGTCCAGCACAGCGCGTGTGGCCAGAAGAGCAGCGGGCCCTTTCTGAGACTGACCTCACAGCCGGCAGGCCACCGCGCAGCCCACTGGGATGTGAAGTGACTGTTGAGACGGGAAGAGCTGGGGCGGGCAGGGGCGGGGCCGAGGGGAGTGCACACTGCCTTCAGACCTGGGAGGATCGGGTGCCCACCTGTTTTGTCCCTAACAATGTGACATCCAGTGCGTCCTTTCCAATATGATGGGATTTAAAAAAAAAAAACCCTCAGTGGCTAAAGAGGAAAGAAAGACGCTCCTCAGGTGGGAAGGGCCACCTGGGACAGCCCCGCCCTGTCTCTGTAAAGGTGCAGACCCCCAGGCCTACATGGATATGGGATTGTTGCCAATCCCCTGAGCCCTTGAGGAGTGAGGGCGGGGCAGCGGGAATGCCAGAGGCAGAGCCTCCGCCCCCCCCCCCCCCCAGCCTTGGATGACCTTGACCGCTCTGCGCCCTTCAGACGGCTTCACATCAGAGTCTCCATCATCCAGTCTTTACCGTGTGAGACCGGATCTGCTCCGTAAAAATCACTTTGAAATCACAGTGCATTCCTTTCTCTTCTCTCTCTTATTGCTAGCTTCTAGCTCTTCGCAGTGATCAACTTTCTGCTTCACTTTCCCATGTAAATGCACTAGCCGTTGGCGTGTCCAAGTTTCTTCCCTGTGGGTGAAGTGGCCTTCAGTGTTGTGGGGCTTGCCCCCTCCCATTCCGGAGACCGGGCCCACCTGCCGTGGTCAGGGTCCTCTCAGCCCTCCTGGGAGATGGAGTTCACCAATCGGCACTGATTCTCCTGCAGGTCCAGTTCCTTCCCAGGGTAGCCCAGGTGCCCAGCTGGGTAATCAGGTCACCACTCAGAGGCCAGCGTTGCTAATGCCTGAGGCACAGAAGGGACTGGTGGGCTCCTGCTGTGATGTGTGGCCTTTGTGGGGGGGTCCTGCTTTGGTCTTTCTCACCCACTCTGGGGGGCTTGGTGGGGACAAACAGGTGTCCTGTGATTCTATGGAAGGAAGTTGGCTTTGCTGAGGGGGACAATGATGTGTGTTTGGTCCACGGGCCACACCTTGGCCAGAATTCTATAAAAACCCATAGGCAAAGCCTGGCTTTTTTTTTTTTTTTTTTAAGATTTATTTATTTTTATTGAAGGGCAGATACAGAGAGATATAGAGAGATCTCCCATCTGCTGATTCACTCCCTAAATGGCCCCACCCAACAGAAGCTAGGAGTTTCTTCCTGGTCTCCAAGCACTTGGGCCATCTTCTGCTGCTTTCCCAGGTGCAGTGTTAGGGAGCTGGATTGGAAGTGGAGCAGTCGGGACTCGAACCAGCAGCCATGTGGGATGCCGCACTGCAGGCCTCGGCTCAGCCAGCTACGCCACAGCGCCGGGCCCTGCAAAGGCTGGCTGTGACAAACAGGGAAGCGAGGCACAGCTCCGAGCACAGGAGTGTCCCCAGCGTGTTATATAATGTGCTCTGTTGAAAGGAACATTTTGAACAACCTTAGGAAAAGGATTTTTTAAGAATTGCCTTCATAAAAATACTCCCGGGAGCCAGCCGGAGGGTCTGGAGTTCTGGCCGACTTGAGAGAGCTATGTTGTGTGGACAGGGCCACCCTGGGGACAGCAGCCCCAGTGAGCCTGGAAGAGGCGGGCATCCCAGCCAGAGTGGGCCGGGGGCTTTCCTCCTTATCACACGGCCCCCAGACCCCTCTCGCTGGCCTCATAAAGAAACAGATGGCATGCCAGGAATAGCTCCAAAATTGCACTGGCTCCTGGCTGTATGAAGAGAAGGCTGGGATCATAAAGATGTGAAAATCTCTCAGGAAGGGAAAATCATTCCCTCAATGAAATATTGATGTGAAGGGAGCCTTTCAAAAGACAAAAATGTTGAGCCCGGATCCAGGTTGCGCCAGAAATTGTACTTCAACCCTTTCTGGCGAATTGTTCATTTGAAAGCAATACAGTGAAATGCAGAGCAGGTTATAAAAGCAGACCGAAGCGTGTTGACGCTTCCCGGGTCTTGGGGTCACGTGATACACAGAGCCATAGCAGGGCAGGTTGCCGAGCGAGGACGGCGTGGGCCCTGACCCATTAGGGATTGGCGAGGCTCTAGCTGGCTATGTCGTCCCCCCCCCCCCCCCCCCCCCAGCTTCAGGACGCTGGGGATCTAGAAAGTCCCCAGAAGCAGAAATCCAGCCTTTAAAACCGGAGCCGCTGTCCCGTGTCCGGCTGCAGCCAGCAGATGTTCCAGAAAGGGACCTCTGGTTGGTTTGAGAGGAGCCCCCCGGCCCTTGCGTTACAGGTACCTACCTGCACGAATAAACAATTCTTTTGAAACATCAGAAGAAGAAGGTGGGGGGGGGGGTGGAGAAGGCAGCTTAAGATTTATCTGGGAAGGAAGTGGAGAGGTACAGTTGCTGGCGAGCTCATTACTGTCTGTCTCGCTAACCGTAATTAAAAAATGCCTGAGTGATCTTAATAACACATGATTCAGCTGACAGGCACTAATTGCCCCGTATCAGGCCGAGGGAAGACGAACCCTGTCAAGGAAACCACAAGTCAGACGAGCTGCTTCTCTCCGAGTCTGACACGCTCTTCCCGTGTACGGACCAGTTTTTACTGGAGCTGTTCCAGAGCCCAGAGCGCCTCCACCTTCCCTGCCTGCCCGCCCGCCCAGCTTGGGAGCTGGGATCCTGGAGACAAAAATGTAAATATGTGTCTCGCTCTTATCTCGATCCTCTTAGAAGAAAAGAAATCTGCTCCCATTCAGCGCCGTCGTCGACCCGGTGGGCTTGTCAGCGAATTACACGGCGTTTGGGAATTGATTTTCTGACGCCACACATTTGTCAAGCCTTCGCTGCTGCGGGGGCCGGGATCTGACGGGACCTGTGGCCGCAGGGTCACGTGGTGGGTGTTTCGCCCGCCGAGAAAAGGGAACCAGCAGCCGCCTCTCTCTGGGTCGGCCGGAGATCTCGAAGGTGGAGATCTTAGAGGAAGGAGGACGGGTGGGATGAGGCTGACTCCACGGGCCCTGCACCTTTACAGGAGAGCGGAGCCGTGTGGTGGTGTTGAAACAGAACCGGAGGCCTGAATTGAATATGAAAATTCAGTTCCAAAAAGAGGCCCAGTGCTTCTAGACCCCGGGCAATGTGGTTATCAGAGAAGGAGCTACAGTGAAAATAGCATCCCCCACGCCCCCACAGACTGCACCTGCGTGCATTGCTCCGCTTGGCACCGGGAGGAAGCTACCTGCGGTTGGGGCTGGGGGAGGGCAGGGGCCGGGGGCTGCACCTTCTCTCTGCTGGGCAGGCATTGAGGGGGACACAGTGGCAGAGGTTCCCAAGTCCAGACCAGCGTTTGCCACCCCCTCTCTGGAGTGGCAGCTGACCGGGGACAGGGATTGGCTGTGAAGTGTGGCAGAGCTGGGTACCTCACTGGCTGTGGGGCACGGTCTCAGACTCTGAACTTGGCAATGAGGTTGGCAAGAGGGGAGGCTGGTTGCAGCCATACTCAGTGCAGTGCTGGGTTCTTCCTGTTACTACCCCGCGGGAGGGCCAGGAGGAGAGGGTCAGGTGGCCCAGTGCAGCAAGTTGTGCACTGTGAACTGTTTTTTTTTAAGAGGAACTTTCCTGGCAGAAAGAGGCTGATAAGGTTGATAAATAAATCAATAGGCGCAGCACAGAAGTAAGTAAGCACCGCTCGGTGAGTGAGGTAATAGTGGTGACCATTGCCAGTGCTCCCTGCCACCTGCTCGGGGTGAGCGATGGGAAATGGGAACGGGTGATGATTATCAAATACTGTCCGCACGACCCAGCTGTGGAAATGAGACAGACTCAGCACCCACAGGAATGAAGGCGGAGCGTGGTCGCGGGTCCCCACCCTCAGGCACAGCCTCAGGCAAGGCCTGGCACGCAGTAGGTGCTCAAGGTGTGGCAGCTGGTACTGCGCCTGTCCCGGAGGACCCAGCACAGGACTCTGCCTGTGGATCCTTGCCCCGAGCCAGGCCCCTTTGGGCTGGTGACTGGTGGCCTCCCCAGTGACCTTGTCTCTCTCTCCCTGTCCCGCCCACCTTTCAGTGTCCTGGGATGGGGCACTCTCAGGCTCCTGAGACCATGCCAGCTGTGCATCTCCGGGGGTGGGGGCACCTCTGTCCTTGCATGGCCCTGAGCGGCTGGAAGAGGACCTCGGTGTCCTGACCAGTGACAGGCCCACCCCAGCACCGCCGGCTCGGTGTGCACGTGGGGCTGCCTCTTCGTAACTCACCGAGTTCCTCATCTAGGAGGGTGCTCATTACCCTGGTGATATATTTTTTTTTTTTAATAAAATCAAGTTATTTATACAATGGGGCAAGTCTGCCACGCAGTCTGGATACGGAGCGTTGCCATCCTTCTAACCAGAGTCCTGCCAGCAGTTTCTGTTTACAGTAAATCTATTGAGATGATACTGAGATGAAACCAGCATAGGAGAGACATCGTCAGCTCGCCTGAGGTTTTTGTAATATATCCGTACAGATGAAAGTCGGCTTTAGTTCATAAAGCCGTTTCTGCTTGTTTGTTGTTCTTTAATTAGCCAACATTACAGTGCCACGGTGTGCCAGAGGCTGTTAGGAAACACCCAAGTGGAGATAGCATTTGCGCTGCCGGCATCCAGTCCTGGAGAGCCTGGGCTCCGGTCCCCGCTCTGCTCTCTGTTCCAGCCTCCTGCTAATGTGCACCCAGGAGGCAGCAGGGGACGGCCCAAGCACAGGGTCCCTGCCACCCACAGAGGACACCTGGATGGCGTTCCCAGCTTCTGGCTTGTAGGCTGCCTCAGCCCTGACTTGGTGAGCATTTGGGGAATGAACCAGTGAATGGATGATCTGTCTGTCTCTCTGTCTTTCTGCCTTTTAAGTGAAATGACAGTTAAAAAAAAATGAGAGTGAGAAGGTGGCGGGGTTCCTGGGCAGGGGTGTGGCATGCCTTCGTCTTAGTGAGATGGATTGCCAGGAGCACCAGGTGCCACGGCTCCTTGTCCCTCCGTGGCTGCCTGCCGGCTGCTGTCTCTCCAGGAGCTGCTGCGGTGCCATGGTCTCCCTGTCCACGGGGGATGCGTTCCAAGACCCCCTCCCCCACTCGTTGCCTGAAACTGCAGGTGGTACTAAGCCCTGTGTGCCTGTGTGCACACCGATGGCAGAGTTTTTATACTTTGTATTTATTTGACAAGCAGAGGGAGAGCACCAGCGCCTCCATTCAGTGATCCACTCCCCAAATGCAACAGCTGGGGCTGGACGGGGCCAGAGCCAAGAGTCAGGAGCTCCATCCAGGTCTCCTGTGTGGGTGGTAGGGACCGAAGCCCTTGGACCGCCGTCTGCTGCTTTCCAAGCAAATTAACAGGAAGCTGTCCTGGAAGCAGAGTTGGGATGCAGGTGCCCCAAGAGGCGTCTTAACCTGCTGGCACAGTGCTCACTGTGTGATAAAGTTAGGAATTAGGCCCAGTAAGAGATCAGCAACAACTGGTCATGAAGTGGAAACTCTGCGGCGCCCTGGAGCTAATGTCATAGCGTGCGGCTTACAACTTGTCAGTGGTTTGTTTCTGGAATGTGCCATCCTGTGTTTTCAGACTTGACACCCTTGATGGTAGTGGGCAACTGAAATCAAGGACGAGGGTGTCACTGCATTCATTTTTTTAAAATTATTTATTTTTTATTGATTTATTTGAAAGAATTGCAGAGAGAGGTAGAGAGAGAGGTCTTCCATCCACTAGTTCACTCCCCAGATGGCCGCAATGGCCAGAGCTGCACTGATCCAAAGCCAGGATCCAGGAGCATCATCTGGTCTACCACAGGGGTGCAGGGGCCCAAGGACTTGGGCCATCTTCTATTGCTTTCCCAGGCCACAGCAGAGAGCTGGATCGGAAGTGGAGCAACTGGGCCTCGAACCAGCAACCACGTGAGATGCTGGAACTGTAGTCGGCAGCTTTATCCGCTACACCACAGTGCTGGCCCTGGATTGCAGATATTTCTGTTTCGTGAGTTTTTTTCCTTTGTGGACTGAACTTCAGCGTAGAAAGTACTTGCCCTTGATTGGCACCCGTGGATGCTTGCACAGTGCCGCTGCGGATGTTGGATGAACAGTGGATTTGCTTTGAAAAGCTCGTCGGTGACTTGAAGCCGTTTCCCCCTTGCCTCCTGGAATTCCAGGCCCCAGCTCTGCCTGGTTTTGGTGCCGCTCCAGGCGCAGAGCTGATGGTCACACTTGAGGTTGCCTTCCTGCCGGGTCTCTGTGCCTGGCCTCGCCCTCACATGCTCACCTGGTCCCAGGCTCTTTAAAGCACTCTCCCTTCCTCCTCCCCTCCCCTCCCCTCCCCTCCCCTCCCCTCCCCTCCCCTCCCCACGTGTCCTTGCCAGTTTCTGCTCCTGTGATTTGCATGTAGCAAAAATATTCGTGAAACTCAGTTATTCTTGCACGCGGCCAGCGTTTTGAGGTCTGTTTCCTTTGGTTGGAGGCTGGGAAGGGTCTTCCAGTTCACTAAGGAGCATTTGGTAGCTGCAGGGCAGGGTTTTGCAGCCAGGAGGGGGCAGGAGGCCAGTGCCAGGTAGCCCCTCTGCAGTGAGTAGTGGGGCTGGACTTTACCTGCCTTGCCATCGTGGCGCACCTGGGAGAGGCAGGTTCCTTCTGGGGGCTGGGGAGAGGGAAGAGACCCAAGGTGGGGGCATTGGCCCAGGACACCCCAGGCCACAGGCCCTGGTTTATAAACGCCCAGCTTGGGGCTGTAAGGGCCTTCTGCCCCCAACCCCTTCCCCCACCCCGCCAGCACCTCAGTGCAGAGCCAGCTGTGTCTCCTCTTTGTGTCTCCTGAACTTGTTGATAAATATTAGTGTCCGGGAGGAAACCCAGGCCCAGAGCCCAGGTTCTGTGGCTGGCCCCATGGTGAGCGGCCCACAGGTCTGGCACTCCACCTGTGCAGCCCAGCCCCAGGGTCCCCCTGCTCCTTGGGGGGAGTTGCTCAGGCCTCTCTGGATCTCCTGGTGGACCCCAAAGGCAACCCTGCAGCAACTGCCCTCTAGGGGTGCCCAGCAAGGTGCAGACTCTCCCCTCTGCCTGTGGCTGTCCCAGGAGGAGCCCACAGGCGACCGTGTCCACAGAAGGCTCCGACGTGTGGACCGGTGCCTGCCGCGCCTGTTCCGAGCTTCTTGTCCTTCTCAGCCTCGGCGCAGCCTCTCTGGAGCCACATTGCTGTGTTGCCGCAAAGTGCCTAGAGCAGGTGCTGCCGCCCCCCGCCTGGAGTGCAGCCCAGCGGCTCCCTGCCCCTGTGTTGCCACGCTGGCCTTGCGGCGCTGTGGGCGTGCTTGGGAGCTCACAGCGTTCTCTGGCTGGCCTCGGTTTAAACCGGAGCATCATGCAGCTCACGCGTGGGGCAGCCCCACCCGGCTCCACCTCTGCCACACGCGGCTTTGTCCCAGGGACAGAGCCAGCAAAGCAGCTGTGCCCAAGAACACAAGTTCTGGGAACTGAGGCCTGTGGAGGTCACTGTTGGGCATCCCTGGGATGTATGTATATACACACATATACATATATATACATACATATATACATATATATACACACACACACACATATATATATATATATGTGTATATATATATATATATATATATATATATATATATATATATATAATATCTGCAAGGCAGAGAGATGCCCCGACAGCTGGGCCTGGGCCAAAGCTGGGAGCCAGGAACTACATCCAGGTCTCCCATGTGAGCGGCCGGGGCTCAGGCACTTGAGCCATCACCTGAACTCTGGTGGGGGCTGTGCTGGTGGGCCGATTTCTAGGAGGGACAGCTGCCAAGTAGGGTGCGGAGGTGCTGGCGCTGTTGGCACTCCTCCTGCTGTGGGCAAACGCGTTCTCCTCCTCTTATCTACGCCGCTGTCCTCTTTCTCTAAATTGGGGGTTTGCAAGAAGGGTGAATTGTGCCCGTGCCACCAGCACCAGCGTGGGGACCGAGATGCTGAACCTGCTATGGTGATGGGGCCCGTGGAGGAGCCGTGGGTGGAGGGACCGCTCAGGGCGCTGGTGTCCTGCTTTGGGATCTGGTCTCTGATGACGACTCTTGCTGCTGGCACACGGACTGAGAAACCGCTGCCTGCAGCTGTGCCTGGTGATGACAATGGCCTCTGTTTTGTTTGGAAGGGCTTGGTTTCTTGGGCGTCTGTAGGAAGCAGGTGCAGCTCAGCAGGCTTGGGACGCTCTGCCTGCCAAGGCCAGGAGAGCAGAGCCAAGACAGAGGTGAGGTCAGGGGTTTCCAGGAGAGGGGTTCGCTGAGGCCAGCAAGTTCTGTAGCATTCCCGAGAGCCTTCCTTCCCAGGCCTCGCCGTGGGCTCTGGCTCACTGAATTCCATTGCATCCTCACATTTCCTTACCAATAGCTCCTCTGTGTGTGTCTCCCCGTGTAAGGACCAGCGCCTGGAGTTCTTGTCTGCTGCGGTGACTTTAGTGCCTGAGTTGCGTGTGTTTGAGTGAGTGAGTGAGTGAGTGAATGAGTGAAGTGAGTGAGTGATTGAGTGAAGTGAGTGAGTGAGTGAGTGAGTGAGTGAGGGAGCCCAGCTCTTCCTTTCCTTGCTCCCCTGCATCTGGTGCATAGGGGAGGTCATTATGTCTTGCTGCATTTAAGTTCAGTTTAGCTAAGCTGAATCAACAGGAACCAACCCAAATGCCCGTCAACGGAAGACTGGATAAAGAAATTATGGGATATGTACTCTATGGAATACTGCACAGCAGTGAAAAAATGAAAATCCAGTCATTTGCAACAAAATAGAGGAATCTGGAAAACATCATACTGAGTGAAATAAGCCAGTCCCAGAGGGACAGATATCATATGTTCTCCCTGATCTGTGACAACTAACTGAGCACCTAAAAGGAAACCTGTAGAGGTGAAATTGACACTATGAGAAGCAGTGACTTGATCAGCCCTTGTCCTAAGTGTCGAGGAACAGCTTACTATTTTATTCTTTTTACTATTTTCTTGTTCTACTTAATACCATTGGCTAAACTCTTAACACAGAATTATTCTTAGGTGTTTAAATCCAATTGAAAATTGATCTTAAAAATAAGAGTGGGAATAAGAGAGGGAGGAGATGTACAGTTCAACACACATTCCCTTGGACTTACCCCTAAGGGTAAAGCTAAAAATTTGCCATGGGACTCCAAATCCCATTAAGTTGGCAGGTACCAATGCCATCTTACTAGTTAACGTGATCAGTTTAAGTGCATACCTGGTCAAAAGGATAGGAATAAGTGTCAAAGGGATCACATAAATAAGACAAAATGTCTGCTAATAATAATAGAATAAATTAATAAGGAGAGAATGATCCAACATGGGAAGTGGGATACACCACAGATTCATAGAATGACAACGCTCTAAACAGCACTCTGACCTCAGAATCAGCCCTTAAGGCACTTGGATGTGGCTAAAAAAGCCCATGAGAACATTTCAGGCATGGAAAGCCAAGACACTGTGGCAAAAATGACCTAAATGAAAGGTTTCTGTGAGTGAGATCCCAGCGTAAAGAATGGGCCATCAAAGAAGGAGGTGCTTTTCTCTGAAGGGAGGGGAGAACTTCCACTTTGATTATGGCCCTAAATCATGTCTGAGTTTGTGGACTCAAAAGGCTTCCATAGCCTTGGCAGCTCATGACAAGAGCCTTGAGTGATCACTGATGTTATAAAGAAGAGTGTCAATTGTTAACAACAGGAGTCACTGTGCACTTGCTCCCCATGTAGGACTCTGTCCTTAATGAGTTGTATTATGAGAATAATTGTAAAACTAGTCTTCAAACAGTACCTTTTACTCTGTGTGTCTGTGTGGGTGCAAACTGTTGAAATCTTTCCTTAGTATAGAGTTGATCTTCTGTATATAAAGATAATTAAAAATGAATCTTAATGAAGAATGGGATCGGAGAGGGAGTAGCAAGTGGGATGAGTGCGATGGTGGGAGGGCAGATATGGGGGGAAGAACCACTATAATCCAAAAGCTGTACCTATGAAAATTTATATTTATTAAATAAAAGCTTTCTGGAAAAAAAAAAAAAAACAAAAACTCCACATGATGTTGGATTCTGAACCCGCTTACGTAGCTCTTAGCTTTCTGATGATAAGGAAGTTACCATTGTGTGAAATTAGTGTCGGAGGTGATCTGTGATACTTGCTGTGATGGCAGCCAGCCCTACCTGATGGACTGTAGTCAGAACACACAGCAGATCTGGGAGTAGGGAAGAAGGTCGTCCCACGAACAACAGTCCCACTTATGGAATGTTAGTTATCTGTAAACTGCGACAGTGTTTTTCATTTAAAAAAAATTTGCTAGCAAAAAAATAAAATAAAATAAAATCTTGCTGCATTTAGTCAGTCTCCACAAAACCCCGCAGGCTGGGTGCTTGGTGCAGAGGCCTAAGTCCCCGCTTGGGGTGCCTGTACCCACGTCAGAGTGCCTGGGTCCCGGTCCCAGCTCCACTTCCCGTCCAGTTTCCTGCTAAAGAGCACCCAGGGAGACAGTGGATGGTGATGCCACCCACAGGGGAGACCTGGATGGAGTTCCAGCTCCTGGCCTGAGGCAGGCCCAGACCTGGACCCGGAGCCTGCTGCTGCAGGCTTGGGGAGTGACCAGCCTTTGGAAGAGTGCTCGCTTGCTCGCTCTCCCCCCACAAAGTAAAAGTGAATGACAAATTAAGAGGAACACCCCGCAAAGTTGGTATCCCCTTATTTTGCAGGTGAGAAGGTGCTGAGAGGGAGACAGCGTCTTCCGAGGGGGCCTGCGGGGCTGGGGGGCGCCCTTGTGCTTGTTGCCCCACTTTCTCTCCAGGTGCATGGCGGTCTCTAATTCCAGTGATTGGAGGCGCTCTGTTTTCTGGGAATCCCAGGGTCTCTGTCTTCTTTGGGGTGGGGGTGGGGGTGTCCCTGAGGGTTGGGGAGGGGAGGGGCCGGTGGCAGGCACTGGCTGGAGGGGAGTGCTGGGGGAAGCCACAGAGCTAGAGCAGCGGGCCCTGCACAGGGGAGGGCGGGGGGCCTGGCGTGTCCTTGGCTGACCTGGCGGGGTTCAGAGAGCTGAAGAGTGGGGGCCGCCGAGGAGTCTGGGGGCTCCCAGCAGTAAGCACAGCCTGGCGCTGAGGGGTCAGGACAAGGGCAGGGCGGCTTTCCAGAGGCGCCCGAACCCCAGGCCGCGTTCATCCTGGGGACCCGGATGCTTGTTTTGTGGGCACACTTGTAAAACAGGTACAAGGTTGGAGCCAGCAGCTCTGTTCCACCCAGGGTATGTTCACGCCCTGCCAGGACACGAACCCATTTCCCTGTGTGCTGCATTGTGTGTGTGCTAACTGCAGTCCCATCTCTGTGCTTCCTGCCTGGGACACCTTGACCTTGAACCCTCTGTGCCCGTGCCCGTGGCTGTGGCGTCTGCCGCTTCTCACTGTGCACTCGAACATGAGATCTTTGTTATTTCTGAAGTGTGGTTTGACATTGTTTAGGCTGTTGCTTGCTTCTTATTTTTAACTTTTCTTTTGTCACTTAAGTAGGATGTCTTAATTATCCGTGTTAGATCATTCAGCAGAATCTTTTTTTGGGGGGAGGGGGATGTGATTTTGGGTCGCGCCGCGAGCGCTTTGCTGGGGTGGCATCGTGTAGGGTCATTATGTCACTCTGTTCTCAGAGACGCCCAGTGATCCTCTGTGGACCCCAGACGCTTTCCCTGTTGCTCTGTGTTTGAACTCCGGTCCAGGGAAGCTGCCACCGGGGGTCTGGGACTGCAGCTTCCGGCTCCGTTAGTGCGGGGTGCTGTGGGAATCTGACGTAGCTACGACAGCCCCCTACTTTCCTGAGGCTATGCTCAGTGTGTGTGTGTGTGTGTGTGTGTGTGTGTGTGAGAGAGAGAGAGAGAGAGAGAGTGTGTGTGAGAGAGAGAGAGAGAGAGAACGAACCCAGAACCCAGAACCCAGATGCGGGTCCTAATGGAAGGTGCTGGAGACACTGCCATTTGAATTTGAACTTGAGGTCATGGGGTTCAGATACAGTAATCCTTTCTTTTCTCTCTCGAATGCAAATGAGTTTTTAAGCCAAGAGGGACAGTGTCTCCCTGGTTTCGGGGTCAGTCACAGGTCACTCAGGGTCACTTTGGGTAATTTGTCATCTGTCTGTTGTGTGTTTTATCTCACATAGACTGGGAGCCCCTGAGGCCAGAGGCGGTGCCTGTTTTGGCTTTTTGTCCCCCAGGTCAAGTGCTTGTTGAGTGACTCAGACCCCGGGAGCATCCTTGTGTTTGAACAGAGAACTTGTCTCCAGGCTGAGGCCTGCGGCTGGGAGCCATGTGCTGGTCACAGGGTTTTTTTTTTTTTTAAGATTTATTTATTTATTGGAAAGGCTGAGTTAAGAGAGGGAGAGCCAGAGAGAGATCTTCCGTCTGCTGGTTCACTCCCCAAATGTCCAGAAAGGTCGGGGTTGGGCCAGGCCGAAACCCGGAGCCAGGAGCTTCATCCGGGTCTCCCACATGGGTTCAGGGGTCCAAGCACTTGGGCCATCCTCTGCTGCTTTCCCAGACGCATTAGCAGGGAGCTGGATCAGAAGTGGAGCAGCCGGGACTCGAGCTGGTGCCCATATGGAGTACCGGCACCGCAGGTGGTGCCTTTACCCACTACACCACAGCGCCAGCTCTTGTCACAGGCCTTTAAGTTGAGTTGTCCACATTGTTCGTTTCCCACCCGTGTGCTGAGGGGTGCGACACTGTAGTGCGTTTTCTATAAGATGACACAAGCCGCCTTCAGTTGGCGTGGGCTGTCTGAATCTGGAGAGAGATTTGCAAGACAGGGCTTCCGGCGCCACGTTCCTCCCGTATCTTCTGCTGCGTCCGTTTTTCAGAACTTAGCCTGGGCTTCTCACCGCGCTCCTGTGGACGTCCGGGACAGAAAAGGCCGCTTCAACAAGAAAGCGGCGCAGCGGGTGGGGCGGGGAGACGGGCCTGACGTTTCTCACGTTCTCCACGGCCTGAGAGACTGCGTGGATTCGTCTCTCACGAGGATGTGACTGTTTAATTGAAAAATGTTGATACAAGGCCCTCTCCCTTCTCGTCAGTCTGTGGTCAATGCTTATGCATCCGAGCTAAAGTCACTTAAAATTGGCGCCCCCTTTGCCAAAAGCCTTTCTTCTTCCTTTCTCATTTGCACACGGCATTGTGTGATGCTGCGTTGTTGACGTGGGTCCTGCAAGAGGGTGAGGGAGAGCTCTATTTAATGTTGAGACTTAACGGGCCCACAGCTCTGCTGCAGGAAAAGGCACGGACAGCCAGCTCCGGTGTCTATGGACAGAACTGAAACCGACAGGGAGAGCGTTCCCACCGGCCGCGTCCCCCGCCGCTGCTGCGGGCAGCAGGCTAAGGTGAACCGCAGGCCCGCGCGTGGGCCCACTTGCTGGTTTTTCCCGTCCTCTCCCTCGGAGGGGGTGGAGTCGGCTCTGTGTTCTGGGGACAGATTGTAGATTTCGTAACCCACTGACAGCATGGCTGCTGGCGATGTGTTTTGCTCTCTGATAGAACCACCCTAACTTCCCCTTTCTTTGGGATCTCTTTTTATGTTGCAAGCTAGAAAACCTAACCACGTGCAAAAAGAGTTGTCTGGTGCCCGGGAAGTTCTGGAAGCACCTGTTCCGGGGTGGTGACATCCAGGGGGCAGGCAGGCGGTACAGAGGGCTCAGGAGGGGGGAGGGGGACATGTGACTTGGCCACAGGCTGTCCCCTTGCCTCGGGTGCTCGGCCTGTGCATCCTGTGAGCAGCCAGCATCCCCTGTGGGCTGAGGATTCGCCAGAGGCCCTGATGGGGAGATGTGGACAGATCCGGCCGCGCCCAGGTCTCCACCCAGCTTGTGCTCCGGGGTTTCTCCACCACGTCCATGTCCGGCTGGCCATCGTGGTGGGTTCGGCACTATGTAAATGAGCAGGAGAGAGGCGAGTGAGTCTCCTGCAGGTCGTTTCTATGTAGATAATTTGCCATAAAAATTTATATTGCAGTCCTTAAAACCTTCGGAGATTTAGTCTGTCTCGGGAAAGGTGATTTATACGGTATTAAAACACTTTTTATGTTCCAGTCCTTTAGATTTAATGTTTATTGCCTATAAAAATGAAATCTTCTTGTGGATATTTAAAAGTTTGGGTACTGTGTGAAATATATATTCGCGCGTTAGGATCTGAAATGCTTCGGAGATGTTGTAAATAAGTGACAAGCCCCTTGTTCCCAAGTCCACGTTGCTGCCGCCGTCCGGGCCGTGGCTCTGCCTCGCGCACCTGGAACGCTGCGTGGGTGCCCGTGTCTCGTCGCCATGGCGATGCCGCCAGGTAGGAGAACGTCTTGGGGGGGATTGTGTCGATTTTACAAAATAAGTTGACTCCCAAGTAGGGAATGATTCTGAATCTTCAGGGAGTCACGCGAGGTATGAACGGAGTTTGATTCAGACGGGTAGAACCCCCTGGGCTGGGAAGCAGGGCGGGGCTTTGGCGGTGCCGGGTCCGGTGCAGAGCCGCGGCTGGGCCTCTGCGTGCAGCCCCTCTGGTGCACAGCGCAGGCTTCAGTGCTACCCTTGCCCCCACTGCTTGCTGTGGGGTTGGGGGGGGGCACCTTCAGTGCTACCCTTGCCCCCACTGCTTGCTGCGGGGTTGGGGGGGGCGCCATCTACGCCTTTGGGGGTCTCGAAAGATGTCTCTGGGACTGACTGGCCTACGGCGGAGAGCCTGGTTTGACTGTTGACCTCCAGTGTGGTTTCTGTACTCCCAAGAAGGTCCCTCCTGGGGCTGCCCTACCCGGACACCCTCCCTGCTCCAACAGCGGCCGGCCACCCAGGTGGCCTTGCTGCTGCTCCTGCCCCAAGCTCCTGTCTCAGCTGGGTGCCGGGCCGCTTCCTGGAGGCGCCTGCAGAAATTAGGTGGGGAATGTTTCCCTGTAGAGTTGCAGCTGGCTCCTCTCTGAGGTCTCGCGTGGCTAGGCTGTGGCCAGGCTGCCTCGGCCGAGGAGTAAAAGGCCTTGAGGTCTTGAGCTGCGGTGGCCAGCGCTTGTTTGCAGCAAGCGGCTGCAGGGTGACCGCCCCAGCCTCCTGGTGGCAGAAAGAACCGGCGAGCCCTGAGAGTCAGCTGCTGGTCGGGCCCTGCCCTCCAGAAGCTGTCACGAGGCCAGAATCAGGGACAAGGGGATGACAGGGGGCAGAACGTAAGGGCATGGGTCACCGGGGACTTTCTTGTATCACAGGCTGCTGTCTGCTGTCCCCGGCTCGGGCAGGCAGTGGGCAGGGCAGGTGGAGGTGGAGGAAGTTTAAAAGGCAGCTAAGCAAGGAGCAGGTGCAGTGGGGACGGTGGCCCCCACAGTAGCTGTGTCAGCAGTGTGCAAGGTTTGTCTCCACTCTGGGGGGGGGGGGGGTACAGTCCCGCCACATCAGCATTGTGTAGAAAAGGCTGGCTCTGCCCCCCGATAGCTCTGCTCCCCGGGAGGCGTGGTGAGCTCACCCGGGACCCTCCTCTGCCAGCTCCGGCCGCACCCTCTGGAAGGGACAGAGTGGGCAGACTTCACAGTGGCACCAGTCTTTCGGGTATAAAGCTAAAATTAATTCCATTCTGAAACCTGACAAATTCTCAGTCATGGAATTAGCGGGTTGCAAATGAAAAAATCAGCTTGATTAAAAATAAATGTTGGTGCTGGGAATCGGGAGCCCGCGTGTCCCCAGCAAGTTCAACACCAACTTTTTCGTTGCAGAGGATTTGCGAGCCCTTTGAGTTGGCAGGGGAGGTGTGTGTTCGGGTCGGAAACAGACTGTGGGACACCTTGTGATCTTCTGCACAGCCTCTCTGTCCTTGCCGGGTGAGGCCGGCGGTCAGCCTGCCTGAAGAATAAAGTGACACCCGGCTGCTCAGTGAAGGCGCCCGGCTGGCCCCCTGCGGGGCAGCCACCTCTCTGCCAGCACGCCGCCGCCCGAGTCTCCCTAGACTTCCCTCTGAGTTTATAGGGCGGTGTGTTTCGTTTGGTGTCCAGTGAGGTCTCATATTCTTTCTGCCCACCCCTGCCGTCCTGGTGAAGTTGGGGCGCTCGGTGTGTTGGGTGAACCCTGCGAGGGCGAGGCGAGAACAGGGGTTGTGTGTTCAGTTTGCCGAATGCATGGATGTATGAGATTCCGACTGTGGAGGGTGAGTCCGGCTGTCTCCCTCTCCAGCCACGTGGGTGCTCGCCCAGCCTCAGTGGCCTGACGCCCAGCGTGTGGCCCGGCTGGTTCCTTGTGGGCCTCCCCAAACCTCCGTAGGCTTAGCCGTGGGCATGGGAAGCTGCGTGACAGCGCTTACTTCCAGCGTGGGGGGGTCTTGAGGTTTTGCCCGCTGGTGTGTGTGTTTCTGCAGGCCCCCAGTCCCTGGACTGAGTGTACCGGAGCAAAAAGGACAGATTGCATCTGTAGCTTTTGTAAGAATCCAACAAAACCGAGCCTCCCCGTTCCTGCCTCTCTGCCGTAGCCGCACTTGCAAGAGGCTGGCTTCTCCCTCCCTCCAGCTCGCCTGGGACCGGCGGTAGCGGGGCCCCGGCCTCTCTGGCAGCCTGCGGGGGCCGGGGATCCAGCAGGCTGAGGTCACCCCAGAAAGGGCAGAGGCACTTGGGGGGGGCAGCCCGTTCCCCTGCTTTTAAACCACAAGCGCCTTTTGATAAGCAGTAGCGTTGGCAAGCAGAGTGATTGGAAACATGTGAGAGGTAACTGGATCTGTGCTGCAAGTAGTCCTCGTCCGAGCCGTTCTCCCCAGCGTGCAAGTTGCTCTGTCAGAGCCTTAAACTAATAAAAACAAGGAAATTCCATGTTACGGCTGCCACTCGGCCTTTCCATTTTTACTCCAGAAGACAGATTTGACAGGTCAGCTGCCGACTGGCCCGGGGAGCCCCGCGGGCATTGACGGCTCGGGGACGGGAGCGCGCGCTGGCGGCCGCGGGGACGCCGCTCAGTGCCAGGCTCGTAATTCCATTTTAGTAGATCCTATTTTCTCGTCCTGGGGCCGCTTCCTGTGTTTATTTTATTCCCTCAGGCTGGTTCAGGAGTCTCTGGGATTTCAGTACTTGTTTCTTTTCTGTGTCTTGATGTCCTCGCAGATTTTACTTAGCAGCTGCCTTCTTGGTAGGAGTTGAGGCTGGACGCCTCTGGTCCCCTGGACCCTGTCCCGTCCCGCCCCACCCTGAGCTGCAGCGGGCCTGCTTGTGGCCCCTCCTCCCTCTCACCCCACTGCTACCGCAGTGAGCTCCCCAAAGCGTTGTGCAGCAACTGCCTGGAGACCCAAGTCCACATTCAAGGCCTCTCCTTGGTGCCCCATTCCCAGCGCCTTCTTCCTGGATCCACCCACCACCACCCCCCGCCTCCCCTGGTGCCGGGGACCCCAGCATCTTGCCTTGGCTTATAAGGGGGCTGGGAAGCAGCCAGCTGAGTCCCTGCCCCTGCTCCTAGTGGGGTGGGGGGGCGTGTGTGCAGAGCGTCAGCAGGTGCCCTGGCATCCTCCCCTCCTGTGCCCCAGCGGACAGCCACTGCCATGGCTGAAGGGTGCAGGTGCGGATGACCCCGGTGGCCGGGTCAGCGAAGAGGCCTGGGTGGGGGGAGTGGGCACCGTGACTTCTTGGCGGATTGTCGCGGGGATTAAAAACAAGGGGTGTGAAGCACGAGTTGATGAACAGCGCTGCAGCTGCTGTCACTGCCTCTGCCCAGCCTGTGCCTTCTGGAATCTTCTCTCCCTCTCAGACCCCACATGAAGTCCCTCCCACCTTTTAATTTTATTTCTTAAAATTTATTTATCTGAAAAGCAGAATTACAGAAAGAGGGTGAGATAGATGTTCCATCTGTTGGTTTGCTCCCCAAATCGCCACCGCCAGGAGCCAGGAGTTTCTTCTGGGTCACCCATGTGGGTGCAGGGGCCCAGGCACTTGGGCCAACTTCCACTGCCTTCCCAGGCACTTTGGCAGGGAGCTGGATCGGAAATGCAGCAGCTGGGACTCGAGCCGGCGCTCACAGGGGACGCCGGCGTTGTAGGCGGTGGCTTGACCCTCTGCGCCACAGCGCCGGCCCTCGTCCCATCCTTAAGGCTGCCTGCTTGCTACCTTTCCCGTGAGCTCTTTTCTGAGCCTCCCGACAGGAGGTCAGCTCTCTACTCCGCCCCCAGCCGCCCTGGTGCCGCTTCTTGGAGGTTTCTACCTTACAGTTGTCGAGTTTGCTGGACTGCATGCGCTCGGACCCCAGCACTGTTGGGGGCCCTTTTATTCCCTGCCTTCCTCCATCCCCACAGTGGGCCCAGAAGGGTCTCCCTCGGTTGCTCCTGAGCTGAGCGGGGCTGGGTGGGAGGAGGGCAATGCTGGCGGCAGAGATGCCCCGTGGGAGGGACGCCCGGGCCCCCGCCGGCTGGGTGCAGCTGTCCCTGCAGGTTGACCGGCCCCTTCTCCCGAGTCCCCCCCATCCTACCCAACCTCCTGGCCACACAGACCAAGGTTTCGCTCTTGGCAGCCCCATGTGGTTTCCTAAGTCTCCTACAGGTGTGTGGCAGCCCGTTAGGCCACTGAGGGCCAAGCGCCCAGTCAACCAGGAAGTCTTCTGTTCGGCCCTTGTTAAAAATCTTGATAAAATAAGCACGCGGGTGTGCGCAGGCTGGGGTCGATGCTTTCTGTTTTTGATGACTGAAGATTTTTTAAAAAGATTTATTTATTTGAAAGGTAGAGAGACAGAGCGAGAAAGAGGTCTTCCATCTGCCGGTTCACTCTCCGCAGGCTGCAACAGCCAAGGCTGGGCCAGGCTGAAGCCAGGAGCCAGGAGCTCTATGCTGGTCTCCCATGTGGGTACAGGGGCCCAAGCATTTGAGCCATCTGCTGCTGCTGCTGCTTTCCCAGGTACTTTAGCAGGGAGCTGGATCGAAGTGGAACAGCCGGGACTTGAACCCGTTCTCTGATGCCAGAGCTGACATTGCAAGTGATGGCTTAACCTGCTGAGCCACAGCGCCGGCCCCGATGGCCGAAGGTCTCGGTTGTCATTTCAGATCCACGCAGGTTTCTCTACATGCGCGCAGTCTAGCAGAGTCAGACGGTGGTTCTGGCAGGCTCCGCCCCCTCACACTCGGCTGCCCGTGGCTCCTGGCCTGTGATGGACACAGGCAGGGACACACCTGCCTGGCCCAGGCTGCCTCCCTGGTGCCGTGTGGACAGCGTCCCAGCCTCCTGGGCCCTGCGTGGTCATGCGGAGACGTGGTGGGCTGGCAGCTTCTCTCTGCTCCTCCTCTTCATCCCTTGAGAAGCACCACAGAGACAGAATGCAGGGCAGGGAGAAGACGCCGTTCTTGGGCCCAAGCAAGCGAGCTGGTGAGCAGTCTCCTGGAGGTCTGTGGTCGAGAACCGACGCTCAGAGTTAGACAGGTGATGAGGACTTGAACGTGGAGCAGCCACTGAGATCGGAACGTTTGTCATCAGCGTGGATCTCCTGCCTCCCCGAGGAGAGAGCCAGGGTGCAGAGGCGCTGTCTGTGCTGGGTCAGAGCCTGGAGCAAAGGGTGCTGGGACCTGAGCTGGCTGGGGCCCTGGGCCAAATTCAGTATCCAAGCCCCACAGTGTGGTGGCAGGGGCAGTGGGGCCTCCTGCTCCTTGGCACATTTAGGCGGCAGCAGCAGCTCTTGGGCAGGTGTGGTGGTCGAGCTAAAGAAACCCTCCAGCCATCTTTAGAGGGCGCTGGACAGGGTGGAGAGCAGCTGATGGCTGGAGTCGCTGTCCGCCGCCCACAGGGTCGGCCTGTGGGGCGGCCTTGGCCTCTGTGGGTGCCCATCAAGGCTTCCATCACTCAAGGCGAGGCGCGTGGAGGAGGCGAATGGCCCCTTTAAAATCCTGTCTCTGCTCTTGGCACCGGACGCCATCACACAGCCTGACCTGTTGGTGCCCAGCACCCAGGTTTCCTGATAGCAGCCAGAGTCCCGGTGCCAGGAGCGAGCAAAGGCATTGCCCGGGGCACTCACGTTCTCTGCCATACGAGAGCCGCGCTGCGGGGCCATCTGGCTGGCAGCAGCTCTCGGCCAACGGCAGGATCTCATCAGCCTCGCTCACTGAACACGGCTCGGAAGATCCTGAAGATGGACTGCAGAGAGAAAAAAGCTCCGAGCGGGGTCGGGGCCGCTGGGAGCGTCACCATGGACTCGCCCCGTGTGGTCGACAGGCGTCTTGTCTTGGCGTCTCTTAACTTTTGCTTACAAATTCCCAGCGAAAACATCGTGAGAGCTTTTTTAGAGTTTTACTTGCTAATTAAAATGTGAGAAGGTAATGCAGCCACAGGTAGGCCTTCTCAAGTGCGAGGCACAGCTGTGATTAGAAAACACACACACACACACACACACACACTACACCTGACAGTTTGAGAATGAGGTTACCAGCACTTCACCTATAACTGTGATCGTGTTGCGCTGTGGCCAGCCGTCTCTTACACACCCCAGCCCGTGGTGTGCAGAGAGGTGGGAGGGCTCGTCCTCCTGGGCGGGGGTGACAACTGCCGTCTCGCTGGCTCTCCTCTTACCCTTCGTGTCACGTAGCTTTCCATCAGGTCAGGCAGGAGCGGCGCTCTGAGCACACCGAGCTCAGGAGTCTGGAAGGGCCGTGTGGCCGCTACCTCGGTGGTGCACCTGCTCGGGGCGGTCCAGCGTCCCGAGAAGCGGGGCTATGCAGAAGAGGGGCCTGAAGTTGCAGTAGCAGTAGCAGTGGTAGGAGCTGGCAGTCACAATCGTTATTATTAAGGAAAACCAGACGCGCCCAGCTCGCGCTCCCAGGGACCCCCGAAGTGTCTCTTTCCTGGCACACTCATGCTGGGTGGTTTGTTTTGGTTCCCAGCCTGGGTCTGCGCTGGCAGATGTTTGGGGCTGGGGCAGCCCAAACAGAGAGCGGGAACGGAGCGAGCAAGCGAGCTGCAGGGCGGTGGATGGCTTTGCCGCCAGCACTTTCCCAGAGAAGCGGCGGGGAACCCTTGCCAGAGTGGCTGGTGCCCTAACAAATTGATTCCTGCCAAACAATAGAAACAAATATTTTCAACAGACAGAAATTTTGGCTCCTAAAGTGTTCAAATTAAAGGCTTATTTCTGAAACAAATACTTTGGGAGGAAAACATTTTTACCAGCGTAGATGAGATCAGAGTTAGTCCTTTTGGCAGGGGCATAATTATTTTGAGATTAAAACACAACGGTTCCCCTGTCCCTGCCTCGTTTTTGGCTGATGGCCTGGCCCCCTATTTCCTGCACAAAGGAAAGTGCTTTTGGCCTGGAGCGGAGGGAGGAGGCAGTGGCGTAGTTTCTCTCAAAAAGCTTCAGCTCTGGGGCCACCCAAAGGGCCACCCTGGCACCACCTGCTCCAGCATGATGTGGGCAAGACCAGTCAGTTGCCTAAGACTTGGTTTTCCCAGTCTGGGAAATGGGTTAGCGGCAGCTGCTTCCCAACAGTTCCTGACATGACCTCGGGACTGGGGGTCATTCTGGGGTGGCACAGGCCACAACACCTTCTGTGTGGCTGGGCTGGCCTCTGCACCTACACACAGAGTTGCCACTCAGGGCTGCGGGGCCCTGGAGGAGGGGGATATAATTCATATTTCCATAGCCAGTTGCTAGCAGTTGCCATCCTGCACGGTGGTTCTGGTTCGTCGCCCTCATTCCGTGTCCCGGGTCCAGCCAGTGAGAGGTCTCTGGAGTCCATGTTCCCCTGTCCCCTGCAGGGTGGTGCAGCCTCGGCCTGTCCTCCCTGAGGTCCATCGCCTGTTCTGCAGCCAGAGTGGTGGGGGGACGAGGTGAATGAATTTTTCCATGTCCACCTTCATGGGCGTTTCTTATTTAAAAAAGTTTGTTTTGGGGCCAGCCCTGTGGCATAGTGGGTTAAGTCGCTGCCTACAGCACTGGCATCCATGTGGTTGGTGGTTCGCGTCTTGGCTGCTCCACTTCCCCAGCTCTCTGCTATGGCCTGGGAAAGCAGTAGAAGATGGCCCAAGTCCTTGGGTCCCTGCACCCACGTGGGACACCTGGAAGAAGCTCCTGGCTCCTGGCTTTGGATAGGTGCAGCTCCAGCTGTTGTGGCCATTTTGGAGTGAACCAGTGGATGGAAGACCTCTCTCTGTCTGTAACTCTGCCTTTCATATAAGTAAATCTTTTTTAAAAAAATATATCTGTTTTACATTTTATTTACTTGCAAGGCATAGAGAGACAGACATAGAGAAAGATACCTTCTTTCTAATGGTTTGCTCTCCAAATGCCTGTGATGGTCAGAACCGGCCAGGCTGAAGCCAGAAGCCTGGAACTCATTCAGGGTCTTCCCTGTGAGCGGCAGGGATGCTTGATCCATCACCTGCTGCCTCTGATGGTGTCCATGAGCAGGGGACTCAAATGCAGGCACTGTGTGTGATAGGGGAAGTGGGTGACCCGAGTGGCATATTAGTGGCTGCACTGAGCACCTGCCCCCAGACATTCTCTGATTTTAACAAGTCCCCACTTGTCTGACAATACGTTGTCCCAAGTCTCAAAAGAACTGGAGCCATCAAGTCTGGGGAGCCGCTCAGCCCGGGCAGGTCACGTGCATGGGCACCTGTGCCTCCCGACCTGGGACCAGGTCAGACGCCCCCAGGGTTGCTTCTCTCCCAGTGGATCCAAGGCCCACAGGAGGGGCAGTGTCAACAGCAGGCCACAGCTCGCCGGCCCCTCCATACCCCGCAGCGAGGGCCCTACCGGGGAAGGTAGATGCTGGGGCGGGGAGGGGCCCACCCAAGGCGGAGAGTCCCACTCGCACCCCAGAACAAGACAGCACAGAAAGTGAGAGAACCCAGGCAAACGCAGGTCACCGGACACCAAGGCCCGCACTCCGGGTGGCGTGGCCGAGGGGCAGGCGTGGGGAGGCTGGGTTGCTGAGGGCTGGGGAGCCGTGTGGGTCTGGAAGGCTGAGGCCGGTAGGCAGCATTTCTGCTCTTGTTTTTTGAGATTCAGCCAAAAGAGAGCCGCGGAGACTGCGAGCTGGGAGCCCCCGATGGGTCCAGCATCAGGAATTTCACGCGGTGCCGCACACCTACCTGTAGGGCCCAGGTCTCTCCGTCGGGGTTCAGGGGTCCTGGCCTGCGCCTGCTCCGCCTTGTCTGCCAGTCTGTGTCCCGAGCCCCGTCACTCACGTCTGGCGGCTCAGATGAGAGTCTCACCAGTGTTCCCTGTAGCACAAGGCTCGTTGGCTGCACTGGCATTCAAACCGAACTCTTGGTTTCCCGGTGGACACCGCTCCGTCCCCAGGAGCGGAGAAACAGGCCGCGTGGCGGCTTTGCTCCCTTGCCTTTCGTTTTGCTAGTTGATGTGTTTGTATTTGATTTTATTTTCTGAATGGGTGATGTGTCCACTTGGTCCAAAGTCAGAATTCAGTGCACCCCCATGGTGGTAAATCCTGCCCCCGTTCACTCCACGTAAGTCCCTGTGTTGATTTGTAAGTCCCCGTGTTGGCTTCCTAGGGGCGGGGCCCACCACTCAGGAGCCTCATGGGCTGACTCAGGTGTTTCACTGGCATCTCTGAGACCGGGAGTTCCCGTCAAGTCACCTCCAGAGCAAACAATTTAGTGTCCAGGCCAGATGTGTGATTCTGCTGCCTTGGGGGAGAGAGGAGGCGGGGAGGTACCCCTCACACCACCAGGTGGGCAGCCGGGGAGGTACCCCTCACACCACCAGGTGGGGCAGGGGCTGGGGTTGTCGCCGCCGGCACTGGGACTTGATCTCCCGTTTTGGGTTTGGTGGCTGGCCTGGGTCACAGGTGTTACAGGTAAGGATCAGGAGAGTTACTCGAGGCTGGGTCCCTGGGTGGGGGCTCTCCACAGCCCCCCAGTAGTGAGCAAAAGTGGCGAGGCCTGGTAAGAACCATCATAACTGGAAATGGGCTGGGTTCCCCCCACCCCCACCCCGCACCAGGATTCATCCCCGCGAAGTGTTCCCAGGGTGCTGCTCTTCTCCCGCTTTGGGACAAGCGTCAGGCCCAGGGAGCAGGGGTGACAGCCATGATGGGTCCCACTGGATCCCTGGGTGCCTTCCTGCGAGTCCTCATGAGGAGCACTAGGTCAGGTGGCCTACACCCCTCGGGTGGGTCAGCAGCAGAGAGAGGGCTCTGTGTTCAGGCTGTGACAGCTGCAGTAGGAGTTGCAGGGCGAGCTCAGAGAGGTGGACATGGACACGCATGTCCCCAGCCCTGTTGGTGGGGACGGGCAGGTAAGGAGGGGGCATTTGGGTGCAGATCTGAGGGCCCCTCAGACAGACAGACACACACACACAGACACCTCCTGGCCTGTGGTTCACTGCCCAAGTGCCCAGGAGCCTGATCTAACACAGGTTCCGCATGGCTGGCAGGGACCCAGCTCCCTGGGTCAGCACCAGCTGGAAGCTGGGGTCCGGAGCAGAGTGAGCCTGGAGCCCAGCGTGGAGCATGGGGGTCCCAAGCGCCGTCTTCGCCCCTGTGCCAAACGCCTCCCCTCCCGGAAGCCTTTTGAGCAGGGAATGGCAAGCCCAGGTGGGGGCTTTGGCGGGACGTAGCCCCTTCCTAGAGGGTTGTGTCGTGTTGTGTCCTGGCCACCCCGCCGCGTGTCCGTGCAGAACTGTGTGGGACACTCTGTCTACACTGCATGCAGCATCCACAGCGCGGCTTCGAGTCATGCTTCTGTCCCCACGCAGCCGTTTCCTTTCACTCCTGGCCTTCTGTGGAACGCACACGCACACGCACACATGCACACGCGTGCCTGTGCACACACCTGCCGGACCCGGGGGGCTGGGTCTCCTCCTATTGCTCCACCTTTGCCCCAGGTCTCCTGCTGCTGGGGTCCAGGGTGGGGGCAAGAAGCCGTGGCGTCCTGGGTGCGCATTATGGCAGCTGGAGCCCTAATGAGGTCTTTGAGGGATGTGACACTGAGTCAGAGGCTGTGAGCAGGAAAGCGCGGGTCAGGATTCAGTGTCACGGAGCGTTTGGTGGCACCGGGGCCGGACCTGGCCCTCAACCTGAAACTTTGCAGGAAAATCCTCAGTGTTGACTGTGGGCATTCTGCCAGGCTCTCCCCGCTGCAGGAGGCCCCATCTGCCCCGGGGTGGTGCCTGGGAGAGAGCAGTGGGGATTTCCTGCAGCCCCCAGGAGGGGCAGCTGCTGGGAGTGGGGGGCTCCTGGGTCCTTAGCAGCCCCGCAGAGCCTTGGACTCCTTAGAGGGGAAAATGAGTCTAAAAGGTAAATGCTGGCTTCTCAGGGTAGGCTTTGCATTTGCACGTGCAAAAGGCACGGAGAGTGTAGACAGGGCAGGGTCCCCTCCCCCGGAGTGCCCCCACGTAAGGAACGTGACCCACGTTGTGAGAGGGAGAAATGGCGTGCATTTCATATTGATAAGTGAGTGTGTGTGTGTGTGGGGGGGTGCTGTGGGTTTGCAGGGGACATAATTCGGGGAGGTGGTCTTGACATTTCTAATTTTCTCAGGACCCCCACCCACCTCCGCTGGCCTCCACTCCCTAGTGGCACGTCCCTGTCCCCCCTGCTCCGCCCCAGCGACCGCTCTGCCAAGCACGGTGCGTCTTTCACAAAAACCTGAAGAGTGTTCTTGCTGGAAGTGCGCCCCCCGGTGCTCCGCCGGCTTGGCGCCTTCCCCCCACCCATCTTTGGGGCCTGCCTCATCCCCTCTGCTGGACAGCGGGCGTCTGCAGACCAGGGGCGCTCGCGGTTCAGCTGCATCCCGGAGCTCCTGCCTGGGCTGAGGTCAAGTGTGTGGCTCTGTAGCGCTTCCCGTGCCGTGAACTTGAGCGCATTATCTTAATTACCTCCAGGGACCGGAGGTCGTGCGAACACAGCCACACAGGGCGCGCAGGCCTGGGGCCTGGATTCCGGTCCAAGGTTTTCAGTGAATGAAGGCTGTTGGGGGTCTGAGAGGGGTGACAGGAGCAGGCTGCTGGGTGGGCTCGGGCCTCTGACCCCTTTCTAGCCAGAGCACCTTTCTGTCCACCCGAGCGATTCTGTTGTTGGAAATGAAGCCTGCCCCGTGCGCTGAGGAAGCTGTTAAAACTTCTCCTGTGGGCTGTGCTGTGTGATGAGTTTGACAGGTAATCCCTGTCGCTCTGGACGGAGCTAGAGGGAGTGAGGCCGACGTGGTCGGCCCAGGCGTCGGGGTGCTGGGGCACGGGAAGGCGCCCGCCCTGCGGGGGTCTGGCTGTGTCTGCAGAGAGCGTGCTCTGGCCTGGGCATCCCATCCCCCCGACCGGGGCAGGCAGGTGGGCGGGGCCTGCAGGTGCCTCCCCAGCTTCAGACAAACGGCGCCCTGCACTTGAGAGGTGAGTGATGCCCCTCTCCTCACGTACTCAGGAGACTTGATTTATTTGAGAAAAGTTTTTCCCAGCAGTTTCTTTGAAATCAGCAACCAGTTCTTGGTGTTTCTGTCCGTCTCTCTCTCAAGGATTTATGTATTTGAAAGGCAGAGTGACAGACAAAGTGATTGATGGATCTCCCATCTGCTGATTCACTTCCCAAATGCTCACAACAACTAGAGCTAGGCCAGGCCAGCCAGGAGCCAGAACTCCATTCGGGTCTCCCAGGTGGGTGGCAGGGACCCACGTACTCGGGCCATGACTCACTGCGTCCCGGGAGCATTGACAGGACGCTGGATTGGAAGTGGAGGCAGGATTCAAACCCAGCGGTTCCATATAGGCTGAAGGTATCCCGGGTGGCGGCTTTACCCACTGCACCACATGGGCATTTTTAACATTTGCTTTTTAATACATCGTTAATAGTTGTCTGAGAGGCTGAGAGATGGCAGGTCTGAGGGGCCTTGCCCGTTGGGGATCTTTTAGAAGTAGAGAAAAAGCATGCCTGAAATTGCCACCAGGGAGGCAAACAGGACTCCGGCCCTCTGCAGCGCTGGGGGTGCCCTGCCCAGCCCCGTCGCGGATGGGGGCCTGTGTGTGTGTGTGGATGAGCTGGAGGTAGCCGGGGCCTCAGGAAGCTCTCCTGGGCAGGGCAGGTGGAGCGGCCTTGGTGGAATGAAGAGGTTCTCAGGGCCGGCTCCTGGGCTGGGTGGTGTTCTGTGACCAGCGCTGCTGCCTCCCGCCCGCTCCTGCACCCCGAGATTGGCCGGTGCACAGCGCGTTGTGCAGGCGGCAGCTGTTGTTTGGATGTGCGCAGCTCACTTTTTAGCTTTTCTGGGTTTGTTAAACAGACGGAGTGTTCATCTGCTGGTCCATTCCCCAGATACCCACAATGGCCAGGGCCGGATTTGGGCCTGGAGCCAGGAGCCAGGAACTCAATCCAGGTCTCCCATGTAGGGATCAGGAACCCAATTGAGCCGTCATGGGCTGCCTCCCAGGATCTGCATTGTCAAGAAGCTGGAATTGGGTAGGACATGGGCATCTCATCTTTTTAAGATGTATTTTATTTATTTGAAAGGCAAAGTTACAGAGAGAGAGGGAGAGAGAGACAAGAGAGAGGTTTTCCATCCGCTGGTTCCCTTCCCAAATGGTCGCAATGGTCAGGAGCCAGCAGCTTCATCCGGGTCTCCTGCATGGGTGCAGGGCTCAAGCACTTGGGCCATCTTCTGCTGCTTTCCCAGGTGCGTTAGCAGAGAGCTGGATTGGAAGTGGAGCAGCTGGGACTTGAACTGGCGCCCATATGGGGATGCCAGAGCTGCAGATGGCGGCTTTACCCGCTGTGCCACTGTAGCAGCCCCTCATTGGCGGGATTTTAAAAATTATTGCCGTTTTCCAGGTAAATAATTCACGCATGTGGCTAAGTAGCCAAAAGATGCATACTGTGGATGCAGGTGCCCGTCCGCTGGTGCCTCCAAGGCCAAGCGCGGCCTCGTGCCTGCTCCGTGGCTTTCCCAAGATGCTTAGCGCCTGAAGCAGCTGCATGGGTAGTCTCATAACTGATGCTGGCATCGTTGTACGCTTTGTTGTTGGTGCTGAAATTTATCTCGATGACCGTCCTGCACCCCGAAGCACATGTGGAACCGTGTGTGTGCGTGCATGTGTGTGTGTGTCTGTGAGTTGCCATGCCAGTGTGCTATTGCTGGACCCTGACATTCCTCCCAGGCTGGTCCCCCCCACCTTTGTGTATTTTTGGTGCCTTTCAGTGTGGGCCCCTCTGTCCTCCTTTCTGGCTGCGTCTCACCCCCCGCTCCACCCCCACCCCCACTCACGTGCAGTCCCCTGGTTAATGCATCGCGATATTTGACACTTTGAATATGAAGACTCGGCTGATAATCAAACAGTATCTGCTTCGTGTTTACTAGCTTCCTCCTCCCGTTGCCGGATCTGCACCGCCGGAGAGAACGCCTTGGTCTCTCCGTGGGATTTGGTGTTTTTCTATCAAAGACCTTGAGCCTTCAATCTGACCAACCCCATCTGCGGTGGCGGTGGCGGTGGCTCAGCTCCTCCTGACTGTGCCAATCTGTTTCCGAGGTGGCGGGTGGCGCCGTGTGCCATTTGGAGACCCCCGTTGGTTTCTCAAGCCGACCTGCATATGTCCACGGGCCCCAGGTGCGTCCCCGCAGAGTCCCCGACTGCCAGCAGCCCGTGGCCTCAGGCACACTGGCTCTGCAGCCCCCAGGCCACCTGTCCCAGCTCAGGGATCTCACAGCCCAAGGAGCAGACGGGGAGCCACGGGAGACAGTGTCCTACAGACCCCACACTCTTCCCGCGTCCCCACGACGTTTCCCCCACTCAATCGGAAAGTGGGAGTCGAGCCGGGGACCCCGCGGTCACCCTTAGTCCCCAGCACCTGGCACCTGTTCAGCTGGATGCCCAATGACCGGCTGCCCCCTGGCCAGGCAGGAGGGTCCTGGCTGACAGCCACCATTGCTATTTTTCTCTGATGTCTTCTGTGTCCCTGTGTGTGACAGCGATGGAACACAAACTTTTTTTTTTTTTGCTTTTTTGTCATATTTCAATATTGGCTTTTTTCCGCCCTTCTTGAAGTCTCCTTTTATAACTTGTGCTGCTGCTGCTTAAATATAGATGCCTCAGCCTCCTCCTCCCAGACTGTTTATGTTCCCTGGAGCTGCTCTTCTCCCGCGCGCCCGCCCCGCTCCCCACATGGCCCGCGTTGCTCTTTTTCCCTGCCTGCCTTCGCGCAAGGCTGGGCTGGGTTTCAAATGTGGTCTATCAGAATGTTGCGTGTTTCCCTCTTTGCTGCAGTAGCTTTGACATCTGTTCTTGAATTCCAGCCCACGTGCTTCTCTGGGGCTTGTTTGCCTGAGATGTGTTTTAATGCCAGAAAGACGAAAGGAGGACGTGTGAGAGTGTGGTGTGGCGGTATCTCTCCCCCCACCCACTCCGTCCCCTCCTTTTAAAAAAGTCAACAACCAACTAACCAGCTCCCCCCTCCACAAACGCACCAACTAACCATCCCAACTCCCCCAACACCAACTAACCAACCCCCCACACCAACTAACTCCCCCTTCCACAAACGCACCAACTAATCAACTCCCCCCTCCCTAAACACACCAACTAGCTAACCCAACTCTCCCCACACCAACCAACCCCCCTACAAACACACCAACTAACCAACCCCCCAACTGACTAACCAACTCCTCCCACACCAACTAACTCCCCCCTCCACAAACACACCAACTAACCAACCCCCCCACACCAACTCCCCCCGACACACACCAGCTCCCCCCACACCAGCTAACCAATTCTCCCCATATACATGCCAACTCACCAACCCCCCCCACCAACTAACCACTTCCCCCCCACCAACTAACCAACCACCCCCTCCCCCCAACTGCCTGCAGTTTCTTTGTTGACCGCACACTGAGTGAACGTTGCCCCTCGTGCGTCCTGCCTGGCGCGGGCCACTCCAAGTGGCACCAGCAAAGCAGCTCCCGTCGGCTGGGAGCCTGTTGGGTTATTGCCGTCGAAAGGGGAAGCAAGTGAAATTTTTGGAAGTTGGGGATGGAGCGGGGGTGGCGGTGGGGTCGGTCAGCGGAGGGAGACCCCGCCATGCTTCCCGGGTGTCTGGGGTATGCCCTGGTCGTCAGCTGTCCTCGTCACCCATCCTCTGGTTGGTTCCGGCCCTGCTTTGCTCACCCGCACCATGGTGGTCCCCGCCGTTGAGAGAAGACGGGGGGCAGCCCCCCGAGCCCCGGGCAGCCTGTGCCGCGGTGTCTTCAGGAACTGAAGCAGCTCTCGGCAGGAGGATGGGCCTTTTGGTGGCGCCAGCCACGTGTCCTGCTCCATTCTGGGCCCATCTGCTGCTGGCTGGCTTGGAGCAGAGCCTCCTGGCAACGCGGCCTGGGACTGCCAGGGCGAGAGCGCGGGGTCTCTGGTGCTTGTTGTGGGGGAACAGAGCCCTCAGCCCCTGGCAAGCCACCTCTCCGTGGTCCCCAGAGCTCCAGGGCAGGCAGTAAACATGGCGTGGGACCTGACAAGACGGTGGAATCTCTCAATTTGCCCGGTGAAAGGTCCGTGTTGCACACTAGGCATAGGTTCATGGTCCCGAGCGTGCTGTGTGCCTTGGAATGAGCTCACAATAAATATTTGTTGAATGAAAGCAAATCAAGTGTGAGTGCACAGGATGTCAGGCGCGCGCCGTCGGAAGACAGCCCAGCAGAAGGCGCGGCCGGACCAGAGCCCGGGGCGCTGTCAGCGACAGAAGCCCCGCAGCTCCATCCAGGCATCATCTGGGCTCTGGCCTGACTGGCTTCGGCAGGAGGAATGTGGCTGCGTTCTGTTGTCGGAGCAGAGCCCTTGGTGGCGCGTGTGACTGTGCACAACGCAGCAAGATAAGCAAGTCTGATTTTCTCAAACCGGCGCCTGTGGGTGGGCGTGGGCCAGCGAGGGGTGGCGTGGTGGACATGGGATGAGAGATGCGTCCGGTGTCCTTGACACCTACCTCCAGCCCTCCGCTGCCCGTGAGCTGGTAGTCTGTAGAGCCGTGCGTGTCTTTCCCGGTGTTCCGGCCACATGCAAGTAGGAGGGCTTTTCTGGGACAAAGTGCAGCTATGACCTTGCCTTTCCTTTTCCTTCTCTCAACAGAGAGAACTGGATGCCACCGCAACGGTGTTGGCCAACCGGCAAGATGAAAGCGAACAGTCAAGAAAACGGCTCATCGAGCAGAGCCGTGAGTTCAAGAAGAACACTCCAGAGGTGAGCGGGGCCGCCGCCGGGCTCGATGCCCGCTCTCGGTACTCTGGGCCCGGTGCAGAGGACGAGGTGGGGGACCGAGGGAAAGTGCACGTGCATCCCAGCTGCAGGTGTTGAGCAAGCTGAGCGTGCCAGAGAGTGGCCAGGGGGACGGGGGTGTCAGGCCCTCCCACCCGCCCTGGCCTCTGCGCATCAAGGGAGGTGGCGGGTGCCGGGGCCCCCAGGCTGCTCACTGTCCAGGGCTGGCGCTGGAGGTCGTGTGGCCACCGGGGGCTGAAGTGGCTCTCACCAGGTCTCTCGCACCCTCCATCCCAGCCCGAGCGGATCACAGCCACCTGCAGCTCCGGCCCCGGCCCCCCAGCCTGGAGGGGTCTTCCCGTGGCTCTCGGCTCTTCCATGGAAGACCGCCAGGCTGGGAGGAGAAGCCGGTTTCTGGGAGAGTTGAGACGCCCCTGGGCTTGTACTGTATTATTTGTGCAAACGTGTGTGAGCGCGTGACCCCAGCGGAGCTGCTGGGGGTGATTCTGGAATGTGAGCCGTCGTGGGGCTTCCCAACCTTAGCCCCACCGCCCAGGCTGCCCGCCTCAGCCACTGGGAACCTGGCTCTCCCGTGTTGTAGCTGGCCCAGGGCGTGGGTCACGGGGCGCTGCTCCGTGGGTGCCCCCTGTTGGGAGTGAAGGGCCCAGGACAGAAGCTCTGCCTCCTCGTTCAGAGCAGGCCTTCCTGGAGGGGCTGGTCTCTGGCCTCTCCTGGGCTGTCTGCCTGGCCTCCTGTTCCCCAGGCTGACACCTGCGGCACCATTCCAGTAGCCAGTGCTCACCTGCCGCCCTGTTCCCTCGCTCACCACATGTCCAGGGGTCTCATGGGAAATCCCAAAGGGCAGGGCTGTCCTCCGAGGTGACAGACAATAACCTGTCTCAGGGTAGGTGCCGTAAGGGTCAGCCGGGGACTGGATCCTGGGAGTCCCTGGAGTGCCAGGCTCCTGTTAGCTGCTAAAGACAGGGCCGACCCGGGAGGGGCAGGTCCCCGCCGGCCACTGGCGCTGGCACTGCCCTGCAGGGCCGAGTGACAGTTCCGAGGCTCGTGCTGAGCGCTGCTTCCGTTACTCAAAGAAGCCCGGCCTTCCACTGTGTGGTTTTATCTCCTCCTAATCCCAGCAAACAGAAGAGGCTCAGGGAGGAAGCAGCCTGGGTGGTGATGCCATCTGGGGTATTTCTCTGCCGAGCCCCAGGTGGCTGAGGTGGTGCCCACTTGGGCTTCTCCCCCTGCAACAAGGAGGGGCCACTGCAGTGAGAGAGCCCGGGGAGGCGTGGCCAGGGCACAGGCCGCAGCCCAGACAGCACCCTCGCATTGTCCCATCCTGGGACCGGCAGGGAAGTAGGGTAGCGGGGCTTTGTAGGCGGCCGAGGTGAGGCCCACTTACTTCTGCGAGCAGCCAGAGGCACCTGCTTGGAGTCTCGAAGCCACGTGAGACCAGCGTGGTGGGGGGTCCATGGCTGAACCACGGACCTCGGAGGTCTGCAGAGGAGGGGCCTGGGGGCCTCTGAAAGCACAGGTGTACGCATGTGTGTGTGTGTGCGTGTGTCTGTGCGTGCGCGGGTGCTGCATGGTGTGTGCGGAGCCTCCGGCGAGTGCCTGGGGGGATGCTGTGCAGTCATTGTGGGGTCTCAGAGGAACCCCCAGATCTCTCTGTCCTGGCCACACCCCCTGATGGATTATCAGGCACCCAAAGGTGGACATTGATGTTTGTAGAAATTGGAGGAATGCAAGCAAAGGTTCTTGGAACTTTGTTCTGAGTTGTAAAAAAAAAAAAAAAAAAAAAAAACACGAAGTGTGTCCTGCTGGCAGGAGAGGCCCCTCGGCCTGGGGACAGAGCCCGCATCCCTGTGGCTTCGGGCCAGTGCGTTGGGGCTGGTGTTGTACCAGGTGTGTTGATTCCCAGCCTGTGTGTCTCGGGAAAAGGGCAGCGTCTCGTGCACGTCCACCGTAGCTGACAATGCAGGTTCAGCTGGCAGTGGGCGTGGTCTCCCGCGGGGGACCGGCCTTTCCCAGGGACCCCTGGAAGAAGCTCAAGTCCAGGGAGGAAGCTGGGCCCAGAGGGAGAGGCGCCGGGAAGGCCGTGCCGTGGGGGCGGTGCCGCCTTGAAGAGGTTTGTTCAGGATCACTTTTGGAAGTTGCAGTTCTTTTATTTTTCTTAAGATTTATTTATTTATTTGAAAGGCAGAGTTACAGGGAGGCAGAGCTAGAGAGAGAGAGCGAGAGAGAGAGAGAGAGAGCGAGAGAGAGGTCTTCCATCCGCTGGTTCACTCCCCAGATGGCCACAACAGCCAGAGCTGTGCCAATCCGGAGCCAGGAGCTTCCTCCAGGTCTCCCATATGGCTGCAGGGGCCCAAGTTCTTGGGCCACCTTCTGCTGCTTTCCCAGGCCATAGCAGAGAGCTGGATCGGAAGAGGAGCAGCCGGGTCTTGAACTGGTGCTCATATGAGATGTTGGCACTGCACGCTGTGGCTTTCCTCACTATACCACAGTGCCGACCCCGGAAGTTGCCGCTTTATTTCACTGAATTAAAACCTTTGTAGTTGTTTGATATCCTTGCCTATGCCTTTTTAGTCCCCAAATTGTTGTTAGTTTGAAAAAGATAGTAACTAGTGTGGCCGGCGCCGTGGCTTAACAGGCTAATCCTCCGCCTTGCGGCGCCGGCACCCCGGGTTCTAGTCCCGGTTGGGGCGCTGGATTCTATCCCGGTTGCCCCTCTTCCAGGCCAGCTCTCTGCTGTGGCCCGGGAAGGCAGTGGAGGATGGCCCAAGTCCTTGGCCCCTGCACCCGCATGGGAGACCAGGAGAAGCACCTGGCTCCTGGCTTTGGATCAGCGAGATGCGCTGGCCGCAGTGGCCATTGGAGGGTGAACCAACGGCAAAAGGAAGACCTTTCTCTCTGTCTCTCTCTCTCTCTCTCACTATCCACTCTGCCTGTCCAAAAAAAAAAAAAAAAAAAAAAAAAGATAGTAACTAGTGTACAAATAAGGTTTTATTTGCGTTTTCTTTGAGGCAGAAAAAGAGGGTCCGTTTTAAACAAACGTATTTTTAACTGTGCTGACTCAGCAGCCCCCCCCCCCCCCGAACACATAGCCCCCAGGTGAACCTGGGAGGAGGTGGGTTGTTCCTAGGGTGTGTTTTCCGTGTTGGTTGTCACCGGTGACTTAATGGCCGTGTGTCTTTGGGCCTATCAGTGAACCTCCCAAAGTCTGTTTCGCCATCTACAAAACGTGTGCTAGTAGGACTCACAGGGGTGCTGCACACACATGTGTGTGGAGTGGACATGCGTGTGCACATGCGTGTGTGTGGCAGGCACTGCACCGGCCTGGCACCTGAGTGTGTTACGTGTGTTAACTCGGAATGCACCTGAATTTTGCTCTGCATCGCTAGCCCGGGGCCCTTTTAAAAAGCAAGAGCAAATAAAGGTAGTCGGAGCTTCAAGTGTTCCAAAAGTTGGTTTGTGCTAACACTTAATCATTTTGCAAATATTTATGGAACACCTCCCAGGGGCCAGATGGTTTTGGCCCCAGGGATAGAATCCTAGCCCTTTAGAAAGTTTCTTATCTCTCTCCCCGAGCAGGCGGAACGCAGTGATACCGTGTTGAGCACTGGGATGGCACCGCCGGTGCGCTCGGCCTCGGCTCGCCCCGCAGACACACTCTTTGTGAGCCGTGAGAAGACTCCTTACGGACGCATTCACCCCTATTACAAATAAGCAGCTGTGCTTTTGAGCTGGATTCCTGGTCTTTAAAATCCTGATCAGCTACATTTAGGGCTCCCTCTCCCGAAAAAGGCACCTGGTTGCTGACACTCAGCCGCGAGTCGCCGGCTTGGCGTGCCCTGCCAGCAACAGCACGTGGGGGTCCTCCTTCCCCCTCCTCCTCCTTGTGCCCTGGGTCGGGGAGGAGGTTCCAGAACCGCAGAGTGAGTGATGGATGAGAGCCAGGGCCCGCCTCCCAGGAGACGGATGGAGGATGGGGCCACTCATGGCATGATGAGGGGCTCCGCAGGCTGGCCCTGGGGCCGAGGCTGGGCTGGCCACGGGGTGACAGGCGGGAACAGCAGCAGTTTTCTGGATGCCTGGGCAAGCGCCTTGTAGGCCAGGAGCCTGGCGCCACACACCGCAGGGGCTTCCTTTGCTTTCCCGTGTGCCTTTGCGCTCTGTTCCTTTGACCTGGGGCACGGGGTGAACTCTGGATTGCCCACGTGCAATCGAAGGGTGGGTGAATCCCTGAGCACCTGTAAACATGGGTGGTTTCTGTCAGGGAGTGGGCGCGGGGTGGCTCTGGGCTTCCGCTGTTCTAACCAGGACTGGCTTTTTTCTTGCTATCCCATCCAGGCTGGCTTCACTTTGGTCCTCAGACCAAGGATGGCCTTGAGGATCCCACGGCTGCTTCTCAGCCACGCCGAGCTCGTGGTCTTGAAGGACCCCTGGCCACACAAGCATCTGGGCCAAGCACAGCTGTGGCTCTGTGCTGTGGCGGCCCTTGAGGTGCCGTCATGGGGTTTGCCAACTTGCAGCCCCTGCCATGGGGAGTTAGATGGGCAGAGAGTGGCTGGTTGGGGTGTGGGCTGGTCACCAGGGTGAAACTGGCTGACTCAGCCCTCCTGCCACGTGGGCCTCGCTCCTGGGACTGCCGTCGGGGTGCGATGCCCGGCTCAGGCTACACGAGCGGCAGGCAGTGTCCAGCTTCCAGCTCCTTCCATGCCGCCTGCTGCTCTCCAGGACGGGCAGAACCTACGGGGGAGCGAGAGGGAGAGGCACATTCCTGGAATGCAGCAGCGCTGTTGTAAATCCATCCTCCAGGCTCCCTCGCCCGCCCGCCCGCCCGGCCCAGGCTGCTTCCTGGGCGTCCGTCCGTCTGGAAGGCGCTTTGCATGATTTATGCCTCCTCCAGAATGGACCCTGGTGCTTCTGGGAGGGAGCAAGCTGCGGTTCTGGGGCACCATTTGGTCATTTTTCTCCCCTGAGGAATTTCTGCCTAAACATTTCTCCGTCTCTGGAGTGGGACGCCCAGTGACGCCTGGTCCGCGTGGCCGGCAGTGCCCGTCTGTGCGTCCCTCTGCCCTGCCGCAGAGCGTGTGTGACCACCCCCGGCTCCCGTCAGCAGCAGCAGAGCTGGGCTCTGGCCCTGAGTGTTGGGGGCCCAGCCCCTGGCGGTCAGGCTAGGGGATCGACGCTCCCCTCTCGCCATTCCCCCCAGGGAAGGTGGGCCTGGGTGGACACTGGTCACAGCTCCCACAGCCCTGGTGCTGGCGTCTGCAGGCCTGCTTTGTGACAGGGGACAGGGGCACTCTCTCTGCTGCTGATGGCCCTGTGTGTGCGTGGGCTCTCGTTTGCTGAGTGCCAGCATCGTCATTCACCCTCCCCTTTGGGCCTGGCGTGGTTTTCTAAGCCTGTGTCCTTGGCTAACAGCTGTAGGAGCATCAGGCCTAGGAGTCCCCCGTGCGCCCCACTCCAGACTCCGGCAGCTGGGGCGTGGGGAGAGCGTCTTCTCCCCCTTGATTACGATGAGCTGTTTTCAAGGAAGGATGAGCTCCCACGGTCCAGGTCAGGAAGACAAAGGAAGGGACTAGATTCTCGATCCTGTGGGAGGCAGAGACAGCAGGGTGGGGCACTGATAGGTAGCAGTGGCCCTGGCCCAGGTGCACGCCTGGTCACCGTGTCTGTAACCTCTACATAGACGCTGCGTGGGGTGACTCAGCCTGGAAAAAGTCAATAAAAATAAAATTGCAACTTCTGTGGACACGGCGGGCACGCACGGCCTGAGAGAGCACTGCTGGGGCTCCGGGGAGTCGGGGCTGGGAGTCCTGGGTGGGCCAAGTGACTCAGGTGACCGCACCTGGGGACTGGTTGAGGATTTGGTGAGGCCGCATGGGCTATCCCTGATGGTTTTACAGCTCTGAGCCAGTGCGCGGACGCCACCAGCCGGGGACTCCGCTCGCTCCTCCACCAAGTCTCAGACCACGAAGGCCTGTGGGATGGGACGCTTCCTTTGCCATTCCAGTGTCGCTTGCGCTCCGGTCCTCATGAGAGTCTAGAACTGTGGCTTATGGAGGAGACAGCCCCCCCGCCCCCCCGGCATGGTTTCCCTGTGGCTGTGCAGGGCACACTGAGCTGGCTGAATGCAAGACCCTCGGCCCGTGTGGGCGCAGGGTGACTTTTGGCAGAGTGAGCAGGCCAGAGCAGCCCAACGACACAGCCTTTCCAGAAAGGCAGGGATGAGCAAGGGGGTCCCCGAGCCGACAGTCAGGGAGTCCGGGGGGTCATGCAGCGAGGGTACAGCACACAGCTCGGCTGGGGAGCTTGGAGAGCTCCTTGCAGACCCCCGGAGCGCAGTTACTGTCTCGCTTGCAGTGCGCCAGGCGCTGTGTCCCCGTGGACACTTGCTGCCGGGGCAGGAGGGGACCCCTGTGTTCACAGCTCCTGTGCGGGAACCGCCTCCTCCCAGCCAGGGTCTGATGTGAATCACATCACGTAAGGTTGGCTTTGCACACAGGCCTAAATACGGGTTCTTGTTTCTGTTTTTTGATGCTTCAATTTTATTTTAACCTTTTTTTTTTTGGGGGGTGAAAAATTATAAACAAAAGAATTTAAGGTGGGCATTTAGGCTAGAGAATTAAGACGTCCACATCTCCCACCAAAGAATCTGGATTCCATACCTGCCTGCAGCTCTCGACTACCATACGAGACCCAGATGGGATTCTTGGCTTCAGCCTGGCCCAGCCTCAGCTATTGTGGGTATCTGGGGAGTGAACTAGCAAATGGGAGATTTCATTCTCTCTGCCTTTCAAATAAATGAAAGTGATTTTTTTTTTAAAAGGGGTTTAAGTGCACAACTCAGTGAAAGTTAGCAAATTAACAAAATTTTGCAACTCTCCCCACTGTATCAGTCCCCCCACCATGCCCCTAGCCTCTGGCCGCCGCTGTGTTTCTATGGGTCTGCCTGTTCCAGACGTTTCTGGGGTGTGGAGTCGGGAGATCTGCAGCCAGCCTTCCGCACGGAGCTCGCTGTTCTCAGCGTTCATCCTGTGCCACCCCTGTCGATGGCTGAGTAATATTCCACGCCACGGACCCGCTGGTTCACTTCCCAAAGCCCCACAGTGGCTGGGGCAGGGCTGACACTGGGAGGCAAGAGCCCAACTCAGGGCTCCCACGTGGGTGGCAGGGCCCCAATCACTTGGCCATCACCTGCGGCCCTCCAGGGTACATGTTTGCTCCCTCCAGACTCCAGTTCCCCGCTGAGACTTGAGCCCAGGGGATGTGGGCATCTTCAGTGGTGTCTTTTTTTTTTTTTTTTGACAGGCAGAGTTAGACAGTGAGAGAGAGACAGAGAAAGGTCTTCCGTCCATTGGTTCACCCCCCAAATGGCCGCTATGGCCGACATGCTGCGCCGATCCAAAGCCAGGAGCTAGGAGCTTCCTCCAGGTCTCCCATGCGGGTGCAGGGCCCAAGTACTTGGGCCATCCTCCACTGCCCTCCCAGGCCACAGCAGAGAGCTGGCCTGGAAGAGGAGCAACCGGGACAGAATCCAGTGCCTCGACCAGGACTAGAACCCGGGGTGCAGGCGCTGCAGACGGAGGATTAGCCTACTGAGCCGCAGCGCCGGCGCTCAGTGGTGTCTTAACACGGCTTCCAGATCTTGGACTTTACAAGGGTACACTCGACGGTCAATGAAGCTTCCATGAGGCTGTTCCTGGGTAAACATTGCTCGCGTAGGTTGTGGGATGGGATTTTACCTGGGCCGTTCTCTCCTTCTCGCAGGAGGTGCCCCCGTAAGCCTTCCTTGTGCATCTCCCAGCGGCAGCTTCCTTTGCCAGAAGCCGTTCTTGGCGTTCGGCAGAACCATAAAGCCCAGATGATCAGCTTGGACATGCCATCATTCTAGAATCACCCACCGATAAGTGATCATAAGACTTTAGCTAGAAAAAGGTTAGAAATTAGAAGCTAACTTTTAACTGTTACCAGTTACTCATCAGGTCAGTGTATCAGCCTGAGAAGTTATTTTCGCAGTTGCTGGCTTCCTTAGAATCATGGCCGCCTTGAGTGTGAGTCGGGAATGCAAGTCAAATCTGATTGAGCCCCCAGTCAGGAGTGCCTGGTGGCCGCCATGTTCCCTGGCATTCCAGAGAGAACCTGCAGAGGGCGCCATGTGTGCACGGGGGGAGGTCTAGGGAGCTGGGGCAGAGGAGTGGGGGAGTGGGGGCGGTCACCTGGGCTTGGGTGCAGGAAGCGAGAGCCGAATCCCGGCTCCACTGCTCCGCAGCACGGGAGCCTTAGGACGGAAACAGCTTTAGTCCCTCTGTGCGGCCTCCGTCGAGGGGCCTGGGAGGCAGAAAGGCAGGCCGGACTGGCAGCGCAGTGGACGGCTGGGGCGTGCAGGGTCCCTGAGCACTGTGAGATTGGGACCTTTACCCACGCGCAGGCCCTGATTCCCCTTCCTGAAACACCAGGGACCACGCAAGCTTCAGTTCAGGTTTTCCCTGTCTCTTGTGACTTTGCATGGAGTACAGTCGAGCCTCTCTAACCTGACAACCCGAGATGCTCCAAAGTCCCGAACTTCCTGAGCACACAGGAGCTTTAGGAGCGCTTGGATCTCCAGGCAGGGAGGCTGCTGGGAGGGGACAGGAATTCAGGTGCCTCCCACATACAGTAGGCGCTGAGCCCTTCGCGGAGGCCAGTGGCCGCCCAGCAAGGATGCAGAGAGAAGCTTCCAGGTCACAGAGCTTCTGCCCCAGCGGGAGCTGGCCGGGGGAGGCACTTAAACAAGCCACACCTTGGGGCGTTTCTGGCAGCAACGAGAGCTGCAACAGGATGATACGGTGTGGCGGTCTCGGTGGTCTGCGGGGGGTGGAGGTGCGGCAGCAGGTCAGAGAAGGGATGGACAGGGCCCTGTGCACACCACTCCCCTCACGCAGTGTCTGAAACAAGCCCTGACGAATGTGGGCAGCTGGTTCGGCAGCGAGGGCCCCCAGAAGCTGGCATCGTTGGAGGCCTGGTCATCCGGCGGCTCTGAGCTGCACCGCCCCGGTCAGACCAGCGAGGCTGGGATGGGGTCTGGATACCGGGAAGTCCAGTCCGTGAGCACTGGGCTTCCACAGAGACCTTATTTTGTTTGTTGTCTTTGGCCCAGAGAACTGAAATCTTAGGTCATCAGCGGACAGCGAATCTCGAAGGTTCTTGAAGGTTCTCTGCCCACGTCACCAGCCGCCGTCAGAGCAGCGTGGGCCCCCGGAGCCCCTGCGGGGCGGCCTCACTTGCCGAAGTGTCGGCAGGGCCGGCGTCCCCTTTCCTTCCTGCTCCCCGCCGCTTCCTTCATGGGCCGGGCGGCTTCTAAAGGGCTATTTTAAGTATCACAGACGGATCATCTGAGAGCGTAGGTTCACGTGCCATGGGGCTGTGGTGGAGACCTTGCTCCATTACGTCGTAGCCTCTCTCAGCCTCTGCTATAACATTTGCTTAACTTTTATTTATTTGAAAGGCAGAGAGGGAGAGAGAGAGATCTCCCACCCACTGGTTCATTTCCCAAATGCCTGCAGCAGCCAGGGCTGGGTTAGGGTAAATCCAGGAGCCAAGAACTCCATCCGGGTCCCCCACGTGGGTGACGGCTACGCGTGTACTTGAGCTAACACCTGCTGCTGTGCAGGGGCCTGGGGCAGAAGCAGAGGTGGGACTCGACCCCTGGCACCCTGACCCGGGATGCTGGCATCCCAAGTGGAGGCTTGGCCCGCCGTGCCCCTGCGCCCACCCCCCAGCCTGTTTTCTCATCCCAGAGAGCAGGAGCAGCGAGCACTGGGCAGGCGGGCTGTTGTAGAATGCCCCACATAGCCTTGGCAAGCGGTGCGGCAGGCTTAATAAATGACGTGCTGTGTGCGTGTTCCTAGAACCGACTGGTTTGAAAGGAGAAGCTGTGTTTGCAAGTGGATTTTGAAACTGTAACTGAAACGAACGCTACACATTTGCAAACCAACACCCAAAGCCTAGGGTAGATCCCGGTTCCCACTGCCGCCTGGTAGATTCAGTAAAATAAAACGGCCGCCCTCCGTGGAGTGGGCACAGCTGCTGCCGGGCTGTCCTTTGAGAGCGGCCCTGGCTTGTGTCTCTGGGCGGGAACCTCAGCTGACCAGCCGCTCTGCGGGGAAGGTTCCAAGCACTTGGGTATAGGGAAGAGCGCCGTCTCTTCTCGACAAAGGCCCTTGGTGACCTAACGTAGACCATTCGAATGGGAAAGCCAAAAGCCTTGCTCGAAACAGTGACCAGTTCTTTATTAATGTTTGTCGAGTACTTAGTGAGAGCCAAGTGCTTGGCTGAGTGTGTCACAGCCATTTTCCTGCCTCTTGCCGGCCTCCACAGAGCCAGGCGTCATTGGCGTCATCAATGCCACTCTGCAGAGTGTCAGGGAGACCCCGAGAACGAGACCCCGGCCCCTGAGCACGCTGTCTCCTTGAAGCTCCAGGAGTCATTTTTTAAAAAAATATTTATTGATTTATTTGAAAGTCAGAGTTACACAGAGAGAGGAGAGGCAGAGAGAGAGAGAGAGAGAAAGAGAGGTCTTCTATCCACTGGTTCACTCCCCAAATGGCCGCAACAGCTGGAGCTATGCTGATCCAAAGCCAGGAGCTTCTTCCGGGTCTCCCATGCGGGTGCAGGGCCCAAGGACTTGGGCCATCTTCTACTGCGTTCCCAGGCCACAGCAGAGAGCTGGATCAGAAGTGGAGCAGCTAGGACTCGAACCGGCATCCCTATGGGAGGCCAGCACTGCAGGCGGTGGCTTTACCCACTATGCCACAGTGCCAGCCCCAGAAGTCATTTTTAAAGAAAGTTTATTTTTGTTTTATTTGAAAGGCAGGGAGTGTGCGCACATGCATGTGCTAGAGAGAGGTCTCCCACCAGCTCCTGCCAGCCAGAGTTAAAACTAGGAAGCAAGAACTCGATCAGCGTCTCCCATGGGTGGCAGGGACCCAAGTCTCCCAGTGTGTGCGTCAGCAGGAAGCTGGATCGGAAGCCGAAGACCAGATGCCAGGCACCCTGACGCGGGGTCCGGGCGTCCTAAGCAATGGTAAACCCGCTGCGCCACGGCGCCTGCCCCCAGAGGCTGTGTTCCCTTCACTTAATTGTGGGCAGTTGCTCTTGTTCTCTTAAATGTGTTGCAGTTTCAAAAGGCTTGGTTTCACGGGGCTGGGGTCGGGGGCGTGCCATGTGTGGGACCGTGCCCAGCGGGGAGCAGTTTGTTCTTGGCTAAAATTCCACACTAGCCTCAGGGTGCCGCTTAGGGATGTGTTGTAAAACACAAGGCAGGGGAGTCACGGGAGAGACCACCGGCTGTGCGGGGCGGGCTCCTGTGACCCTGCGATGTGTCCTCTGAGCGTGGCTTTCCCTGACCACTGATTACGGGTCAGTGGTGGCCCTTGTTTTTTTTTTTGTTGTTGTTGTTTTTTTTTTTTTTTTGACAGGCAGAGTGGACAGTGAGAGAGGAGACAGAGAGAAAGGTCTTCCTTCCATTGGTTCCCCCCCTAAATGGCCGCTACGGCCGGTGCTGCGCCGATCCGAAGCCAGGAGCCAGGTGCTTCCTCCTGGTCTCCCATGCGGGTGTAGGGCCCAAGGACTTGGGCCATCCTCCACTGCCTTCCTGGGCCACAGCAGAGAGCTGGCCTGGAAGAGGAGCAACCAGGACAGAATCCGGCGCCCCAACCGGGACTAGAACCCAGGGTGCCGGCGCCGCAGGCGGAGGATTAGCCTAGTGAGCCGCAGCGTCGGCCTATTTTTTTTTTTAAAGATTTATTCACTCATTTATTTGAAAGGCAGACTGACACAGCCTAGTGTTTTGTGGTTTTTTTTTGGTAAGCAGGATGAGTTTTTTTGTAATATGAATTATTTCTGACAGATTAAAAAGTGGGGAGAGAAAAAGAGAGATCTTCCATGTTCTGGTTCCCTCCCCCAAATGGCTGCAACAGCCAAGCCTGGGCCAGGCCACCTGGAGCCAAGAACCCCATGCAGGTGTCCCACGTGGGTGCAGGGGCCCCACCACCTGGCCCATTTTCAGCTGCTTTCCCAGGCTCATTAGCAGAGAGCTGGATCAGAAACAGAGTAGCCAAGACTCAAACTAGCGTCTTGAGCAGTGGTTTAACTTTTTTTTTTTCTCCCACAATGCTGATGCTAGCCCTTGATGTTGCTTTTTGTTTTGTTTCATTTTTGTTTTTTTTAGAAGAATTTTAGTTATTTGAAAGGCAGCGTTGCAGAGAGAAAGGAGGAATGAGACTGATCTGGCTCACTCCCCCCAAATGTGCTATGCCAAGCTGAAGCCAGGAGCCAGAGACTCCAACCGGGTCTCCCACGTGGGTGCAGGGACCCAAGCGCTTGGGCATCTTCTGCCGCTTTCCAAGGTGCATTAGCAGGGAGCTGGATCGGAAGTGGAGCAGCCAGGACTTGAACCAGCACCTGTAAGGGATGTAGGTACTGTAGGCAGAGGCTTAACCTTGAATGCCCCACGCGGGCCCCAAGGGCTCTTGGTTTGATGTGCAGGTGGCAGTTGCCTGAGAAGTTCACAAGGAGCATCATGGGCCCATTCTGCAGAGCTGGTCCTTGTCCCAGGAGGACACTGGTGTCATGGGTGCCGTGGAGGAACGCTGAATTGGGCACCGGAACACTCAGATCCTTGTTCCGGCTCTGCTGCCACGCCAGCCTGAGATCTGAGCATGCTGCAGCACATCACCATGCTGTCCGCTCCCAGAAGCAGGTGCAGTCCAGGTCCTGTGTGGCCCGACTCGCTCAGGCCTCTCCGCAGCACCCCTCCTTCCTGTCGGCCTTCCAGGGGCCCGGTTCTTAGGTGCAGCCCCCTTTCCTCAGCGGGCCTCCCCTCCGCCACCTCGTGGGGCTTCCTGTCCAGAAATCACTGATGCGTTCACGGCCATCAGTCCTGCGCGGGAGGGCGGGCCCTGTCCCAGCAGCTGCCGCGCGCGCGGCACTTCGCACGTCAAGCACTCCTGAAATGCCTTTGCCGACTTAATGGCCTCGGTGTCCCTCTGAGATGGGCACAGCGTTTGTCTGTGTGCAGCCCAGGTGGACATCCCCGGCCATAGGTACAAAGCTGGCTGGAGTCGGACTGCCCGCAGGATTGTGGGGGAGGCGGCCCCCGGGAGGGTCAGTGACCTCCTGGCTGCTGCGCCAGAGCATCGTGGTTCACATGTACAGGTTCTCTTTCTACTCTGAAAACATCCTCATCACAGGGAGCCAGCCCTGCCCACTCTCTGCCCAGAGCTGTTCGCTGGAGGGAGCGTCCGCCCAGCTGGGGCTGCGCTGGGGCACCTCCTCCTCCTCGCTGGGCCTCCCACAGGTGCACACCCGTGGCGAGGTACTTAGTTGATGCATAAAGCTACCTAACTAGGCTGAGGCTTTTTTTTTTTTTCTTTTTTGTAATATCAATTGTTTCTGGCAAAGTGTAGAAAATGAAATGGAAGTTCCCATGCCCATCATAAAGACTGAACACACGTTAGCGCTTTGTCCTGTGGCTTCTGGTTCCACGCCGGCCCTCCCTCCATGCCCAGGCGAAAGCCACGTCCTCCATTGGAGTTGCTTCTGGCCACGTCTGTACTGTCAGGTCTGGGTATAACGAGTGTTCTGTTCACACAGACGGCATTCCACCTACTTTATCCTGCTCCGTATCTAAACGTCCTTTCGCACCCAACCTGCTCACCTGCCGTACCTCTCAGAGGCTCTGCTACGTCTATGTCAGCCGGTGCGAAGGGCCAGCCCTATCCCCTGCTGTGACACAAGTGGCTTCCTGATTGTTGGTGTCCCCCTTTCTCTCCGACGTGCATCTTGGGGAGCGCTCTCAGGGATTTCCTGAGCTGGGCAACAAAAGCCGGACACTGGCCGTGGGGTGCAGGTGCCGCCCAGTGGTCATCCCCAGTGGCTGAACTGCTTTCCCCCAGCCTGGCTGCGTCCCGCCCACGGCTGGACACTCCCTGTTACCTGAGCCTTGCTCTTCCCTGCGTGTGAAGTTGCTACCTTGGCTCCTCTGTGTTTTCCCGATGTCCGCTTTTCGCAGCGTGATGGATGCCGGCAGTTGTGCGCTTTCCTCACCCAGGGGTCAGGAGCTCAGCCTTAACCTTCTACGCCGGAATTCTCTGGAGCACGCCCATGGCGAGTGTCTCCTCCCAGGCCACGGCGGGGCCTGTCCTCGTGTGTATGGTGCCCTGTGTCACGTGGAAGATGTGGGTTTTCTGTGCCCAGTGTGCCGTGAAGTTCACGGTTGCTGGCAGCCAGCTGCAGAGGTTTTCTTCCTAGGCTGCTGTTGTCGAAGCACTGCTCGTTTTGGTGGTGGCCGGATGGGCTCCGCTTTTGTCCTGTTCCACCGAGAGCCACTGTCCGTCCCAAGTCCATTTACCTTTGCCCAGTAACTGGCCCGCAGCCGGCCCCTGCCCAGCACTCTTTGGAGGTTACTCGGGGTCACGAGGGTGGAGGAGGGGCCTGTGCCCTGGCCCTCCCACGTCGCCCGATGGACCTCACTTGGCCTGTTCTTCTTCCGTGTGGCTTTTGAAGTCAATTATTCAGCCCCCCCTCTGAAAGTTCTCTAAATGGAATTTTTAAATGTTTTTTTTTTTTTTTTAATTGGATTTGTGGATTTGGAGAGGCTTTGCAAACTGGGGAGTGTTGACGGAATTATTGTAGACCCCGTTCTTGGGTGAATCGCATTCCATGTGGGTCGGGGGAGCCGTGATACCTCTGTAGACCTGCCTTGCCCCCGTGCAGCGTGTGGATGCAAAATTGTCAAAACCCAAGGGCTGACCGTTGCCGTCTGGAGCCAGGCATAAAAATAAACCGCACTGTTATCCTAGGTGGCTCCGGTTAAGGTCAGGGGGGAGGCCGGCCCGGGCCTCCCAGCATTGGCAGTTTCCTGCAGAAGATTAAGTGCTGCTTCGTTTCTTGGCCCCGGTCATCAGTGGCTGGAAGCCATTACTGTCCATCGGCTGTTTGGCTCGTCTGAAATATGGGGCTGGTCCCAGCCCGCTTCCCGGGGTCAGGTGTGCTCAGATACTTGCAGTGCCAGGAGCCCCTACTGTGTGCGTGTGTGCATACGTGTTGAGATTGGCCCGCTCTGGAGGGGAGCGTCAGTCGCTTTGCACCTTAGCTTTGTAAAGCGTTGGTTCTTCATCAGCACGGGGTTTGCAGAGCCCGCTTGCTCGGCCGCCCTGGCCTGTGCTTTTGAACATGACCGTGAGCGAGGCTGTCCACACTGTGCACAGTGGGTAAAGCGAACAACGATCCCTTCCGCCGATGGCGCTGGGGCGCTCACCGGCCAGGGCCAGAGCCGGGACCGGGACCACTCGGGAAGGGTAACGGAGAAGGTGAAGGGGGGGTCCGTGTTGTTCTGTCTACACGTACACAACCGCGGAGTCGTTTCATATACACATAAACAATTGCTTTGTCGCAGAAAAGCCCGGGTTCCAACCGTGAAATGAGACAGGAAGAAGTGATCTGTGTGAGCGGACACGGGCGAGAAGATTTAAGTGAAAACACAGTCAGGGCTGGGTAGGCTGACGCGTGAGCCCACAGCGTGTGTTTAGCTCTGTGCAAAACGACCGATTACGATAAGGGGATGTGATATTTAGATTTTCCTTTTTCCCGAAGTCAGGTTTTTGTGATATATTTTTGTTCGAACCGACTCATTCACACTTGAAACTAGCTAAACCGCTCCGCCGTAGTATTAACTCTCCTGACTGCAAGTGTGAGCAGTGGATCCATCGGCCACTCCTTGTGAGAACATGAACTCGTATCTCAGACCCCGAAGAGCCAAGAGTCGTTTTTATTTTAAAATTCTTTTTGCATTAACACATCTGCAGCGTTGAAGAATATATGGAAAATTGAAATAGCGCTCCTCTCCTGCCGTGTCTCCAGCGTGTCAATAAATCACACTTTTTTTCCTTTTAAAATGTCTGGCCTTGTAATTTATGTTTGCATAACCCATTACTAAATTCATAGTAGGTGTTTTGGTTGGCAGGCCTGATTCCAGGGGTTCTGTGGAGCTTTAAAAAAAATACAGAGCCCCTGTTGGTGTTTATACTTAAGTGCGCATTCTCCTTTTTTATTTTTTTAATGGAATCGTCGGAAAGGATCGGAGCTGGCTGTTTACCGCTTCCTCGGGTGCACGATACGGACTGCGTGATCTGCCCGTAGCACTGGTCACACGTTGTTCAGTGGGCCTCACGGTTTTACTTTTTTTTTTTTTTTTTTAATTACAACTGGCAACAGAAAATGATTGGGCTGCAAAGGTGACAGCGTTGCGTGGGGACTTGGGAACCTCCATGGGGTGGTTCTGGGATTCCTCGCCTGGGCTGGGAAGAGGTGAGCCCGGCCATTCGTCGACTGCGCGCCGTGGCGCTGGGGCAGAAATAGAAATGCCCCGGGTTTGCTCGCATACTTGTGGCTTACCTCCGAGACTTTCTAATTTTTAACCAGACGTTTAAAAATAACCATTATGTCTTCTCGGCCCAAGTCAGAAAAACTTTCAGAACTTTACTTCGAAAGGATTTTAAAATAAAACAAAACAAAAGGAAACCCATGCTGTTTCTGTGTACCGCTGTGCAAGATTTTTTTTAAAAAATGTAATTTTATGGCAGCTAAAAGGGCCGGAAGGACCTTGTAGGGCTCGCTGGAGGAAGCCAGCTCGGAGTGACTGCCCCTCCCTCTCCTCCTCCTCCCCCTCCCCCTCCTCCTCTTCCTCGCCTCGCCCCAGCAGCTGGGTTAACAGCAATCTCCGCGTAAAATATGTATCTCAGCCCGCGGAGGCCCCTTGGCCAATCAGAGGAGGAGCTGTTGCTTACCCAAAGCGCCTTCCCAGGGCTCTCAGGAAGCCTGTGGCCCCCACCATCCCGCCGTCCCACCGTCCCGCATCAGAATGCGTGGTATTTTTCAGAGGACAGGCGGTCGTGTGTTCATCAGGCGCCGGGAGCTTGGAGCAGCCCAGCCGCGTTGGGAGAGCTTGATTGTGCAGATCTCTCTCTGACTCCCTCCCACCTGAGTTAGGGATCCTCTTGTGTTCGTTTTCCTGGGTCTTGAAGCCTGCTGACTGAGCGTTCTTCTGAGCGCCCCATTTTCGTGCTAACGTGATTTCCTTATCAGAGATGTAATCCTGGTTACATTGCCCTGATAACCTTCCACACAGGCAGGATGACTCTGTTTGGATTCGAAAGGGGCCGCTTGTGTTTCTGTACTTGTTTCCTAGAACCTTGGACGTGGTGGTGGGGGGGGTGGGGGTTCAAGCATCTACTCTACTTTTTCAAAAAGTCAGCTTTCAGCCCAGAACCGCTCATAACTGAAATAAATGATATCGCAGGGTTCAGGAGATGAGAAACACACACGAGGGCTTTGTCGGTCCCCGTCCTCGTCCCCGCCCCGCCGTGGAGTTGTACGGTGTCCCAGAGAACGCTTCCACCAGGGGCGGGCGCCGCGCCAGGAGCTGGGAGAACGGGAAAAGGAGGTGTTTATCGACCTGAAGACGCCGTCCAACTTTTATTATTAACTCCTTTCCAAAGTAAACTTTGGGGTTTGTTTCAAGTCAGTGCTGGCCAAGGCACCGTTGCGTTTGCTGTGTTCTCTAGGAGCAGAGGGGAAACAGCATCTCCCTGGACGGGGCGGCAGGGTGGGCTGCAGAGTGAGGAGCGGCTCCCCCCGGGCCGGCGGAAGACGCGGGACCCGGGACTGCGGTGCAGGAACCATCGAGGCCCGGCCCCCATTCGCTCTTTCCCGTCTGTCCTGAAGTTCACACGCTGGCCCGAGTGCTGCAGGGACCTGGTCCACCCCCACACGCTTGGCCCAGAGTCCAGAGGGCGATGCCTCCTGGGATATTTAGAGCCAGAGAAAGGGCCCTGGGGGGTGTGTAGGAGCCCAGACCTGCTGCGGCTCCTCCTGGGGCTGCATGGGCAGTCCACCAGGGCCCCCTGCCGCAGGGCAGAGCTGCTCCTTGGACTCGGGCACATTTGGGAGTCACGGGTGCCAGGTGTGCAGCAGGCCACTGTGTGGCTTACCCATTGACCAAGTGTCTCCCCCCCTGCCAGTGCCTGAAGCTACAGCAGCACTGTGCCCAGGACCCGTGCGGTGCAGCTGTGGGGCTGGGGACAAAGCGACAGTGAACTCTGAACACCCTTGACGGAGATGGACAGAAGTCACAGGGTGCGGCCACTGAAGGAGCTGGTTTGAGGGGGTAGATCTATCTCCCTACTCGGGAGGGGAGCCCCGAACTTGTGTCCAGGTGGGGCGGGGTGGGGGGTGTAATCAGGTGCAAGGTGAAGGTGGCAGAGTTTGGGGGGTGAAGGGAGGGGCTGGGTCCCCCCGGCAGGCAGGTGTGGGCAGAAGTTAGGGTGGATTCCAGGTGTGGCATGAGTGCTCCCGGAGACGCAGGACGACAACTTGGTGTGCCGAGCGGGGTTGGGCAGGAGGCTTGGCGCAGGCCGTTCTCTGTGGACACTTAGGAAGTTGCCTGGGGACCACCTTGCATGCCTCCTGGGCTTCCCGCCCCTTTTGCTACTTGCTATGGCCGCGTGCTCCTGAGGCCCAGCTCTCATAGTCACCGTGAGCATCCTGGGAGAGCCCTTCGGTTTCCAGTGTCACAGGACCCGCCCTGTGTCAGCATGAACCCAGCTTCGCTGGTCTTAACCATCTCCTGTCGTTGGGTGCAGCCCTGGATGGGGTCCGCTCTCGCCGGGGAAGGGCCCGGCTCTGTCCTTTAGAACTGGCAGCAAATCCTAACTGGGGGCACCTGGGGGCTCTCAGCCCCCGCCGGGTCTGAGACGTCTGCACTGCTCCCCCACAGGCCTGCCCTGGCGGCTCTCCCCTCCCTGCCCACTCCTGAGACTGGCGCTGGCTGCCCCATACAGGGTCCCTACAAGGTCGATGCTCAGGAGTGTGCTGCCTGGCCCCCGAGGCCTGGGTGGGGTTTGAGCACAGATGGGGCCAGTGCAGTCCTCTGGGTCCTGGAGGCTGACCTAAAGTGCGCTCTGGGCCGTCTCACCCGGCACCGTCCCTGTGTGTCTGAGAAGTGGAGACCGGTGACTCGTCCGGGGCCCCAGCACGGCGATGCTGGGCAGGTGTGGGATTGCCCTGGAGCAAAGCTGGCGCACTTTGGCTTCGGTCCGGCTTCTCCAGATGTTTGAGCCCCTCAACGTGGGGTGAGCAGTGTGGGGGGGGGGGTGCCCTGGAGGGGCTAGCACTCTGCACCCACTATCCGAGGGCTGTGGACAAGCAGGGACCGGAGGGGACGGGGAGGGTAGAAGTGAAGTCCATGAGGCCCCGCCCAGAATGTCTGGGGTGTTCCTCAAACAGCATCTCCACGTGTGTGTGTGCGCATGTGTGTGTGTGCGTGTGTGTGTGTGACAGCAACTTACAGGCGGAATGCATGATGGTAACAGTGAGTAGGGGTGCGGACACCCAGCTCCCGGCGCCAGGCGCTCGCCGACGTGGCTCGCACACGTGTGCACAGCAGCCCACCCTGTAGAGCAGCAGATGGAGCTGTACCCCTCCTGAGCTCACCTGGCAGGGGCCTGGCACCTCCTGCGTGTGCCCCATGGCACACCTGAGCCTCTCCCCCCTCCTGCCTATGCCACGTGGCCTGAGCCCCCCCCCCCCCCAAGGCCAAACCAGGGGCCTGGTTTTCCCATCCGCTCCATTGGTCGTTCTCTGCTTAACCACTTTGTGGGCACACACTCTCCAGCAGGCGCCAGAGATGGTGAGAAACAGTGGGGGACAGCCTTAGACGGAGGAGAGCCTGTGACCTCGTCTCTTGTACCCACACGTTCACACCCGTCCCCCAGAATGCCAGGAGAAGGGTAGGATTTGTAATGTCCAGTTGGTGCACAGGGGAACTCGCCCGCTTCAGATGTCCCCTCTGAAGTTGGTCACCAGCGCTGGTTCCACCGCCCTGCCAGGTCTCACCCGTCTCCAGCCTGTGGCGACCGCGGCGTGCTCTCTGTCCCCCTGGTTCTGCGTTTCCTAGGGTGTCCTAGAGCCGGGAGCCCTCGAGCCTGGCTTCTTTCATGGAGCCTGGTGTGCCTGTGGAATTCACCCGTGCCGGTGCACGTGGTCGCTCAGCAGCCGCCGTGGCTGTTGTCAGCGCCCAGCGGGCAAGATGGCCGAGACCTGCCTGGCGCTGCTTACGTGGGAGTTCCCGGCCCCATGCCTGCCACTGCCTGGCTCTGTGATGGCCTGAGAGTGAGGGCAGGCCTCCTTGCTCCCGTCCTCGCTGGAAGGAGCCAGTGCCAATGCTCTGTGCCCTCGTTCCCGCCTTGTCGATGGAAGAGGCTTTAGTGTTGGTGAACTGACCGATTTGAGAAAAGATTTGAGAGTTGTCGGCAGGAGCGGCTCACTCAGAGACATGCACCACCAGGTCACGAGCCCCTGCTGGGCTGCAGGTGGCGGGGGTGGAGGGTTGTGGTCTGGGGAGGTGCCGCGAGCCGCAGCTCCGCGCTGGGGCAGGCGCCTGGCTGCTTGGTTCCCGGGCTGCTCCGTGCCCCTTAGTGATGCCCTTACATCATCATGTAATGCCCCACCCCTCCACGTTGCCGCTCAGTGTGGCAAGCTCTCACAGAGTCCCAGCAGCACCTCGGCTCCTCCCGAATCCTTGCGTGGCCACGTTGTCACCGAGATGGCGTTTGTTGATCGCACACCGCGAAGCCTAGACCCTGCCTGGCCCACAGATGCCTCAGGCAGGTGATGGCAGCCCTGCCCTCTTTGCCGGCAGTGGCCCACATTCTGCGGAAGACTCGGGCCCAGAGAGGGACAGTGGCTTGCCCAGAGTGACACAGCGATCCGTGAGAGGGGCCGGGACCCGCCAGAAGGAAGAGTCGGCTTCCCTCCGTGGCGTGTGGCTATAAATCTGAAGTCAGGAGAGGGTGGCGTGCAGGCTGCCTTGGGGCAGGTGGCTCTTCTAACGCTGGGGTTTGTTGTTGCCAATCTGACCTCGTTGCCATGGCAGCAGCCAGCAGGGCAGCTTGTTCCTATCAACCTGAGCCCTGGTGGAGCCTCAGCCCCTGACAGGCCCCTGGAGCCAGCCAACTCGCTGGCTCGCGCTGCCGGGAGGCGACCCAGGAGCCCTGCCGCAGTCTCCCGGGAGGACGGTGCTCCGAGGAGAGTCGGTGAGAAGCTGTGCTTGCCCCAGCCCCCAGGAGTGGCTTTCCTCGCTGTTCTGAAAACAATTCTTTCTTTTATTGTTTAAGATTGATTTATTTGCAGGTCAGAGTTACAGAGAAGCGAGGGAGAGACAGAGAGATCTTTGATCTGTTGGTTCACTCCCTAGATGCCACACAGCCACAGCTGAGCCAGGCTAAAGCCAGGAGCCAGCAGCTCCCACATGGGTGCCGGGGCCCAAGGCTTGGGCCATCTTCTGCTACTTTCCCAGGCGCATTCGCAGGGAGCTGGATCGGAAGTGGAGCAGCCGGGACTCAAACTGGCGCCCATATGGGATGCTGGCCTCACCGCAGGCAGCATGGGCCCATCTGGAAGAATCTTAAAGATGGAAATAAAAGCAAAATCTAGCATCATATTTTTTTGCACTGTGGGCAAACTCTGAAAAACTGAGTATGACCATGGCGTCTTGTTTCTCAGAATTAGTTTCAGGAACGCAGTTGGTTTTCTTCCTTGCCGAGTCTGCCCGCGGCAGGTGCGGGCTGGTTAGCATGGCCCGGGGAGCAGATCCGTCTCCTCTGTTGCTCTTTTGATGCTCGGCGTCTCTGAACTCGGTCTGCTTCGTTTCACGCCGGGATCGCAGCTCAGCAATGAAGCCTTTATTATACTACCTAGGCAGCAGACCCATTCTTTGAAGAATTCTGAGTTTTTAATTACCCCACTTAAGCTTTTGGACATATATATGGGTTCTGAGGGGCATCTTGCGCTGCTGAATTCCAGAGTCCATCGCAAACCTTAAAAGAGCAGAACATGCTCAGAACAGCTTGTTAAACCAGAGGAGGGGAAGGGCTCCCCGCCCCCTCGCTCCCGTCCCCCCACCCCCTTGTTTTCCAGTGGCGGGTGTGACTGCCGCACTAGCGGATGGCGTGCCAGCACACACTGTTTCCCAGGTCTGCCTGTGCATTGGTTTGGCCCGAAACTTCTGCTCCAGTAGGTGGGGAAAGATGCTCGAATCCTCGAAGCACCGCGCACCTACCTTTTTAGGGTATTGCAGGTTGAGCTGGAGGCTGGAGGGCGTCCAGAGAACTATGACTCAGGGAGAAAAAGGCTACTCCCAGAGCTGACGGGGTGGAGTGCCCCCCGGGCCGGGACAGGAAAATTCCCAGCAGGGAAACCGCCCGTCTGGGAGGCAGACACATCAGCCCCCCTGGGTTTGCTTTCACAGAATAAGTGAAACAGAACGCGCGCCTGGCTGAATTCGCGTTCCAGGAGGCCCGGCTTGTGCAGGTGTGTCTCTGGATGCTGGCATTCGGGATTATCTCAGGAGCTTCATCCCCGGGCCGTGTGGGCTGGCGGCCCGAGGGAGGCGTTCTGGCGCCCACCCTCTGCCAGCTAGCTGTCTCCGGGCAGAAAGCGAGCAGCGCCTCTCCCTGCAGGCTGCACGTGCCCAGGTCTCCCCCCTCCCCTGCTGGTGTCTCTCCCTGGCCCACTGCAGGGGCAGCTCCTGGGGGCGTCCTCCTTAGCATCTGCTGTAGAGAGGGCAGCCTGAGCCTTGGGCTCTTGGCTTGTTTGCTGTGGGCAGATCCTTTGCGCCTCCATTCAACCCACGTGGAACCTGGTCTTCCAGGAGCAGCCGTGGTTAGTTACTGAGGCCACGTCTGCATTTGTGTGGCTTTGTGCCCTGTACAAGGGGACCCCGTGGAGGCGGACCTTCCTCTCCTCTCTATAAGGACCCCTCCCGAGTGGAAGGAGCACGGGCTGCTCGCCTCCAGCTCTGCGCGGGCAGGTGGCCGCCTCCCTGCCACCTGCCCTGGCCTCCGCTCCTGGCTCTCGTGCGCGCTTTCAGCATCGTGTGTGTGTGTGTGTGTGTGTGCGCGCGCGCAGGAGGAGGAGCCAGCTCAGGGCTCTGAGAGCCCAGGGGTCCTGCAGCCAGAGTTGGGGCGGCAGCAGCAGGTGCAGCGTCCCCTTCAAGCAGGAGGTTTGCTTTTCTATCTTGTTTTTGTTTCGGGGGTCGAGGGCACCTTGTGGCTTTTGGAGAGTGCGGACGTCATTTTGGTCCCGGCCACCTAATGCACACAATACCCGCCGCGCAGGCTGTCGGCAGGTGCCGGGCATCGAGCAGAGCAGTGACGCGGGCGGTGCCGGCGGTGCTGCTGCACGCGTTCACACGCAGACAGACACAGTGGGGCAGAGCATGTGTGTCCACACGGGGCGCGCTTTGGCCTTTTCAAAATGCGGGACGGGTCCCCCCCACCTCCCGTTAGCAGGATAAAATGAGCTGAAGAAGCAAGAGTCACCCCGCATTCTGCCATCCCAAGATTACGCTGTTGCCCCTTGGCCACTCAGCTGTCTCTGTGCACACAGGCGTGGTCTCCGCACTAACAGGACAAAGCACCTACGTGTGCCGGGCACGGGGGGCCATGCTCTTGTGTAAGCACATGTGCTGGGGACATCTTCCCACACGATGCGACCCTCGGTGGGCACAGCGTAAGCCTGCATTTGGCCCAGCCGATGGAAGTTCAGGTAGCTCGTGGTTCTAAGCAGCGCGGGCCGCACACGGGTTTGTGCCAAGCCCTCCATTAGGGCCGTGACTCAGGAGACGGCTCAGCCGTCCCAGGTGTGTGCGCCAGGTCTCGAGAGCATGGCACTGAGATGGTAGAGGCACGGGAGAGTGCCCTGTCCCCCCCACCCCAGGTCCTGTCCCCACCCTTCCCCGTGGCTCCTTCCCGGAGGAGGTGGCTGTGGGCCGTGGCACGGGAGAGCCTGCAGGGCCAGCGGGGTGGGCTCCGAAGCACTCCCACCGCCACCCAGCACGAGGAAGCCTGCTTTCCAGAGCGTGTAGCCCACTTCTGACCAGCCTCAGACACAGCCCTCACTCCTGTGCTCCCGGGCCGGCACTGGCCCTGCTCTCTCGCCACAGGCTCTAGCTAGGGGTGGCTGGGTTGGGAGGGAGCAACTGTGCGGGGCTCAGACCTACCTGCCTCTGCTCTGCACCGGCGCCCGTGGGCCACCCACTGAGACCAGCAACCAGCTCCCTGGCCTCCCTCACTTCCCAGATGAGGCAAATGGGGACCTGCTCAGGGTCACAGCCTGTTACCCACTTGGGCCTAGCAGCTAGGTAGGCCCTGAGTCTTGCTTATGAGCGCTGGCCAGCCCTGTCTTCCAGCAGTTCCGGTCATGTGTTGGTGCTCTTGGTTGGTGCTCATTCCTCGCGGGTCCCCTGACCTATGGGATGCACCTTTACATCCTGGCCCACTGCCGAGTGCCCCACCCCCCGCTCAGGTCCACCCTGTTAGTGTGAGAGACAGTGCGTCTTTTCTGGAGCCGCTACAGTAGTTGGTCCTGGGCGAGAGTGGGCAAACTGGGCTCAGCCTGCTGCTTCCGATACCCAGGGTCAAGGCCAGAAGCCTGGGGAGCACGGATAAGAGGCCGCCCCACACCAGCCCACAGTGCTGGGACCCCAGGTGCCGTCCCCATGCCTGCCCACTGTGTGTCTCCTGCCATGGTCTCCCAAGGCTGGCCCGCCCCCGGGGCAGGTGCGTGAGTGTGTAGGGAGGGGGGCGTGTTTGTCATGCCCGTAGCAAGTATGACACTGCTGAAGCCTGTGGAATTTAGACTTTGTTGCCAGGAAAATAATAAAGCAGCCACTGATGCTTTTATTTCCGGTGTAAGTTTCCCTCAGTTATACCCTTTATAAGTTGCGTCTAGGAGTCGATTTCCTGTTGGAATTGTACAAGGACCTCTGGACACGCCGCATTTACCAAGCGGCTGCTGCAGGCAGCACGTGGGGCCGAGGGGAGGAGTCGGGTTCAAGGTGGGGCCGGGCCCAGGGAGACGCGTGTGACCGAGGGTGCAGGAGCACAATCTGCCCCCAGGAAGTTGTGTGGGGCGCTTGTCCCTTCTGTGCTGTCCACACCGGGTCTGGGTGACAGGAAGCGAGGTGGCACTGCCAGCCTAGGCCGACAGCTTGGTGCAGGAGTGCAGATGAGACACGGGTGTGCGTAAAGCCCGTGTCCTGTCTGTTCCCCCACGGGCCTGGAGGGAGGTCGGGGAAGCTGTGGGGGTGAAGGGGGGTGTGTGTGCTAGAGGCCCCAGGGCAGCAGGCCATGGGGGCGGAGTGGGTGACACCATCTTCTAGTGCCATGAGGGCTCTGGGTGAGTGTGGGGGGAACCTCAGGCCCATCTTGAATGTCAGGCGAGTCCCGCAGAAGGGGAGGGTCTCCAGCCAGAAGAGCCCGGGAGCAGGTGGGGAGGGGCGGGAGGCCGAGCGGGCAGGGCAAGGAGAGAGCGCCAGAGTGTGGGGCGAGTCGGCCCGCCAGCCCCTGCTCCCCGCTGCCGTCCAAGGCCGGCCTCGATGTCTCCCTCTTCCGGAGAAGGAAGCCATGGGAGTGCGCTGGACCTTGGGAATCCATGTGCGATTCAGCGGGTTTCAGTGTGGGCGCTTCCCAAACCACTCTGGGCAGAGCTGTGGGACCCTAGTAGAGACCCCAGGGGTGGCGCCCCTGGCCCAGTCTCCCCTACAGGCTTGGTTGCTTCCCTATTGCTGGTGCGGGGTCCCCCGCTCCCTAGAGAGAGGGCCTGTTGGGCATGGGGTGTGCTGGCCCCACGCAGGGGGTGACGGGCACGCAGCCCTCTGCCCGGAAGCGTGCATGGGCTCTGAAGGAACCTAGAGGAAGCCTTGGTTTCCCGTGGCCCACTGGGAAGTCAGTGTCCCAGGCTGGGGAGAGCACGGGTTGGGACAGAACTGCGTACTTTGGGTCCTGGACTTGGAGAGGACACTTTCAACGCAGGGCATGAAAATGCCTTTGGTCGTAGACTCCGCGAACCTCTCGAGGCATCCTGCTGGCAGCGTGGGAAGTGGGGAGACGCCGCTGACGCCGCCATGAGAGAGCTAGCAAGGACACCTTCAGACGGCTGGCTCCGCCGGCCCCTCGCGGCATGCCATCTGTGTGTTCTCAGGGCCTCGCTCACGACATTAACTGGGATTCGTTTCTGTTGCACCTGACCTGCAGCCAGAACCCTCGCGCTGGGCCCCTCGCGCTGGGCCCCTCCGCAGGGACCTGCGCTGGGCTTATCTCCGCACCGCCAAGGAACCTTCCCTGTTCCCGCTCTGTTAACAGAGCTATAATTAACTCGCAGGACGCCAGGCAGCCAGATTCGGCCAGGCGCCAAGAAATCAGCCCCAATTACTACATTCGCGTTGTCAGTAATGCCCACTTCACAGCTTCTGCTAATTTGAAATGGCAAGTTCCAACTTTGCGTCGCGAAATCACCATCTCCGTGCCGTTCCATGAACGTGGCGCTATCTGTCCGTTACTCGGGCTATGGAAACTTGGTATTAGGATGACAATTAGTTGTGGAGCATTTTCTGAAATGATCCGTAGCCACAGCTCGGAAGTGGAGAAGGCGCCTGCACGGTGGCACAGCAGCTGAGGGAGCCACAGGTCCTGAGGGCGCAGTGGCCGGGGTTCCCAATGAAGAGGCCTGTCTGGCAGGCTGCCTGGGTTACAGCGGTCTGATTTCTGTATTAAAATGGACCTCTGTCCCCGGCCCTGTGTGCCCGAGTTCCCTGGGGCCAGGCCGCTCATTCCCACTGCACCGTGAGAGCCAAGCTCGGGCTGGGGTGGGGGAGGCTTCTGATCTGTGACTCCAGCCGGTTGTCCAGGGCCCATCTCTTCTCTGACCCCCAGGCTGCATGAGGTCCCTGGTTTCCCTGTCTCGTCCCCGAGGAGCCCCCTGCTGTGTCCCTGCACGTGGGGCTTGCTGGCCTCGGAGGGCTATGTGATTTGTCCCATTTCCCACAGAGCATCTTCGGGGCCGGGTCCAGGCTGCCAGGCCACTGGGAGCGTGTGTGTGCCGTCCAAAGCCCCCTCAGGCCACGCCCAGCTCCGAGTGGGCGTTCGGGAGCTTCTACAGCCACTTGACGTTCAGGAAGGTTTTTATCCCGTGTTACGCAGCACTTGGTCCACGGCAGATTGGAGATCTCGAAAAGCCGTGGCGCGCGCTGCCCCGCAGACTGGGGGAGAAGGGTTACTCATTATTATTGACCCTCCTGCGCTCCAATTGGATTCCACAGGAATAATTTACTTGGGGTGAGGCAAGGCGCTAGCAGTGGTGTGCAGGAGGGAGCCCTCGGGAGAAGCCCGTGGGGCGCTCTGGGGTGGTCTGGGATGGGACCCGGGGGTGAGCTGCTTGTGGCAGGGTCTGGCTTCTCTGTGGAGTCTTGGCCTTTGCCTCCCCTGCCTGCGGCCCCTTCCAGGGCGGGGACAGGGAGCAGCAGCCCCAGGTAGATCCCGTTCCAGGCCGGCTCACGTCCCTTCGTTCTCCTCTTTATTTCTACATCCAGCCTGCGTTTGTGTATTCTGAGAACGAAGAATGACACTGACATTTTTAAGTGGACAAAAGACTATTTTATTATACAAAAAATCATGAAATTCAAGTTTGTTTCCATAGCTTTTATTTTTTATTTTTTAAAAAGATAGATTTATTTGAAAGTGTCACAGAAACAGCTTCCATCCGCTGGCTGCAATGCCCGGGGCTGGGCCAGGCTGGAGCCGGGAGCCTCATCCAGGCTGGGCCATCCCCTGCTGCTTTGCCCAGGTGCTTTATCAGGGAGCAAGCAGTGGAGCAGCCCGAACGTGAACCACGTCACAGGTGGCAGTTTTCCCTGCTACGCCGCAGCACCAGCCTATTTCCATAGTTTGCTTTCCAAATAAATAAATTCTTAAAAAACAAAGTATAACAGAGTAGGGGGGGGGAGGGAAAGAGAGAGAGCGAGTGAGCCCTTCCATCCGCCGGTTCACTCCCCAGTTGGCTACAATGGCAGGGGCTGGGCCAGGCTGAAGCCTGGAACTTCATCTGGGTCTCCCATGTGGGTGCTGGGGACCCAGCTACTTGGAACATTATCTACCGCAAATTAACAGGGAATGAGATCAGAGGAGGAGCCTCTAGGATTCGAACTGGCACTTGGATATTGGATGCTTGCATTGCTAGCCATGGCTTAACCTGCCCTGTGGTTTTTCTTCTTTAAGGTGATAAAATACAGCTAACATAAAACCCTTTTAACCAGTTTTCATTGAGAAGGCCCCTGGCATTCAGTGCATCATCACCATTCATCTCTAAGACTTTTCCGTTATTCCATGTTGAAACTATAAATAAAGCTTTATTTGAACACAGCCAAATTCACTCGCTCACCTGTTGGGCACAGCTGCTCTTGTGCTGCCACTGTGGCAGGATTGAGGAACTGCGATCAAGACCATGTGGCCCACAAACCAAAAATACTCCCTCCATGACCCTTTCCTGCAAAAGTTGTCCAGCCCCTGGCTCGTGCTGGGCGGCTGCTGCTTGGGAAGTTACCGTGGCAACCACCCAGCGGTCTCGGCCACTGCCAACCTCACTCCCTTCCGGTCTGGCTGCTACTGGAGTGGTTTCGCTAAGATGCGCTTCTGATCGGTTAACGCCCGTGATTAAAATCGCAGAGCAGCATCCCATAGGTCGACGCACTTCCTGGGAACATCCGTCCCAGAACACAAACACGTGCTGTTAAGGCTCTGAGAAGGCCCGGGAAAAGAAACCTGCCACCCATCGATTCCTCCCCTGCCTTCTCAAACCCACTGACTCGAGTGGGTTTTCTTTCTTTCTTTCTTTTTTAAAGATTTATTTTATTTATTTGAAAGAGTTACAGAGAGAGGTAGAGACAGAGAAAGAAGGGTCTTCCATCCACTGGTTCACTCCCCAGATGGCCGCAACACCTGGAGCTGCGCCGATCCGAAGCCAGGAGCTTCTTCCGGGTCTTCCACGCGGGTGCAGGGGCCCAAGGACTTGGGCCATCTTCACTGCTATCCCAGGCCATAGCAGAGAGCTGGAGCGGAAGTGGAGCAGCCGGGACTAGAACCGGTGCCACCATGGGATGCCAGTGCTTCAGGCTAGGGTTTCAACCTGCTGCGCCACAGCGCCGGCCACAGGTTTTCTGTTCTTGTCCTTACCACCCGTTGCTACTCTGCAGCAGAGGTTGGCAAACTTGGACTGCAGACAGACTGTGGGTCAACCCCGCTCCTCCGGCTGCGGGCCTGCGGGGAAGCAGCTCCAGACCGTACGCAAGCGGTGGGCTTGGCCCTGGCAACGGTTCCCTGACTCCTGTCCCCAGAAAGCAGAGGTTCTCAGGGTGCGGCCCCGCATCCACAGCAGCACCTGGGCAGATTCTCCGCGTTGGAAACTCCGGGGGCGGCCGGCAGCCTGTGTGTAGCAGCCCCACTCAGGAGTGTGTCCCGAGCCCCGAGCCCCTGTGTTGCTGCAGCTGCTGTCCCCACCTAGGCAGGGCACGCTGTGTCCTGCTGTGGCCACTGACTTGCCCCCTTGGCCATTTGTCTCATCCCGGTGTCCCCAGCGCACATCGGGCACCCCCAGAGCATTGACCGTGGGGTCCAGCGAATGAGCGGAGGACGCAGCCCAGGGTGCCGAGCAGGGGCGGGGTGGGGAAGTCGAGTCAGCCTGGGGTTCCTGATTCTCCACGGTTCTGGGAAGTGCTGGTCGGGGAGGCCTCCCCTTCATTTCCTCTTCTCCCCGCACTGACTCACTGATTGATTGATGTTTGGAAAGTGTGAGTCATCTTGTTAGAGAAGGAAAAGGAGATTTTATTCTCGGTCTCCCTCCCTTTCAAGCGAGCACCGAACACGAGCGGCTGGCATCGCGCTCGGAAGCGTGTACGTGCGTCTCCGGTTTTCCTAATCGGTAACTTCTTGCAGACGGGGGTCCCTCTCAGAAGAGGAGGACCTGCCTGCGTGTTTGACTTTGTGCCTTCCCCTTGGCGGCACAAGTGAGCTGGCGGCCCCGGCTCGCTCTGCCTCAGCCCAGGCGAGTGTGCAAACGGTGGCCCGAGCTCCTTCTCCTTCGGTGAGGAGCGGGAGGGACCGTCTGCACCTTCAGAGTTTCAAAATGAGCGCACGGGGCAGGGAGTAACGGCGTCTTAAGCCAGTTTACTAAATGTGAAGGGATAAGATGTTCTAGGTTTACATCATGTACCAAATATAGATAAGGCCCGGATCAGCTGGACGCCAGGCCCGCGGCCCACGCTGGGGCCAGAGCTCTGTCGAGTCTGGGATGCCTGTTCTGTGTCACGGCCTCCGGGAGGGACCTGGACGCGTGGCCTTGGCTTTTAAGGATCTCCTCCCCGGGAACCCAAAAAAAGGCATCCGTTCACAGCTCCCCGCGGCGCCGGATGTGCAGTGTTAGCGTCTGCCGCGTAACCGTGTCCGGCATGTCCTCAATGTTTTAGGTTCTTTGGGAAAATATCGCCAAGAAAGTGGGCGTCTTCGCAGCTGGCGACCTGACGCCGAGGCTGGCCAAGTGCCCGCCACGGCCGTGACTTTGTCCCCGCCGCCCTCGCTCGCCCGGCACCACGCCCAGGGCCTCGGGCGCCTGCGCAGTCTTTCCTTGTGCGCCACAAGCCCTGCACCGTCCCTGTTGGCAAGGCGCGGGGGCGTGGCTCGGCTGGACTTCCCAATCCCTGCTGACCACAACCAGCCCGCCCCCTGTGCTGGCTGCTCAGCGGTGACCAGCTGCGTGCTCCTGTGCTGTCCCTGACGCTAGAGCTGGGGCCACACCAAGCGCAGGGCGTGCGCTACCTGGAAATACCTGCACACAGAAGCTGCTGAGCTGCGGGTTCGAGGAGGAGAGGGAGCCCTGTGGGCTGCTTCTCGCCGCCACCTCCTCTCCCCTCGCGTTCCCTTCTCCCATAGGGAGCTGCGGCCCGTGCTCACTGCACTGACCCCTTGCGATCGATTTTCTCATCCAGAGTTGCGGGGGCCCTGCCAGGCGGGCGGACATGGTGCTGCCACAGTCCGAGTGCCCAGATTCCTGTGCTGATGGTGTCTGGGGGGGGCGCCTCGGGGGAGACTGATGTCAGATGGGGCCGTGAGGGTGGGGCCTCGTGATTGCACCATCGGCTTCCCCGCACCTGCTCTCTCCAGCTGCGAGGCCTCCCACCACGCCGTGGTGCAGCCGGCTGGTCCTCACCAGCGCCAGCGCGCTGAAGGTGGACTTTGCAGCCTCTAGAGCTGTGCTAAGTCAGTCTCTGTTCTTTATAAATTACCCAGTCTCAGGTGCTCCGTTAGAGCGGCAGGCAGTGGAGCAAGGCGCAGGCCTGCTGGATAGACTTGAGCAAGATGAGCTCGGTCCAAGCCACTCAGCCAGTGAGTAACCGAGCTGGGGTCTCTGGAGGTCTGCTCAGACAGAGGCCATGTCTCACCCGAACCACCACCTGCACAGCCTGGCGAGTCCCAGGGAGTTCACGGCGGGGTCCCACTCCCGGCCCCAGCCCTCCCTGGACAGACCAGAAATCCAGGACTGCATTCTGACCTCTGACCCTGATGCTGAGCCCCTGGCCCCTGCAGCAGGTGGGCCAGGGGATGGCGCCCACCTAGCGGCTTCTGTCCTTGCCCCAAAGGCAGTCTGACGCTTGCAAGGCCGTGAGTCCACGGTCAAGAAGAAAAGAGGGGCGCTCTGGAGGGGAGGACCTGCACTGTGGTGCCCCCGCGTCTCCGCGGCGAGGGGCGGCCGCCGACGCCAGGCTGAGGTCATTTCCATTTCTGTGTCAGGACTGGCCCCGCACAGAGATAGATGGTTATATTTGTCACCAGCTCACTTATCAGCACGCGCCACCAGACGCGCAGACTGTAACCCGACTCGGCTCGAGAAAATTCATTGCACGACTGGGTGGGGAAACAGGCCAGTGTTGAAGAAATCCAGTGGATCACAGAACCAGCATCCCCCTCAGAAACTGTCTCACGGGAGCCGTGGTTGGCTTTCCCTCCACAATCCACAGTCTGGCCCTGCGTTCCCACTGCTGAGGCCCCGTCCTGAAACAAAATACAGTAAGAAAAAATTAAAACTTGCCCAGAGCCTCCTGAACAAGAACGTTCATCGTAGGGATATTTATAATGCCAAGAAAATACTCGATACACAAAACCACAATGAGGTTTCACCTCACCCCCATGAGAATGGCTCTCGTGCAGACATCAACAAACAACAAATGCTGGCGAGGATGTGGGGGAAAGGTCCGCTAACCCACTGTCAGTGGGGATGTAAACTGGTGCATCCACTGCATGACCCCGCCATCCCACTCCTGGGAATTTACCCAAGGGAAGTGAAATCAGCATATGAAAGCGTTATCTGTACCCCAGGTTTGTTGCAGCTCAGTTCACACGGGCTAAGATATGGAATCAACCCAAATGCCCTTCAACCGAAGCCTGGATAAACAAACTACGGGATATGTACAGCGAGGAATACTGCACAGTGGTTTTGAAAAAATGAAATCCAGTCATTTGCAACAAAATGGATGAATCTGGAAAACATCATACTCAGTGAAAGAAGCCAGTCCCAAAGGGACAAATACCACGTGTTCTCCCTGACCTGTGATAACTAATGGACACCTGAAAGGAAACCTGTAGGCGTGAAATGAACACTTGGAGATGCGGTGACTTTGAGTGGTGACTTTGAACAGCCCTTGTGTCCACTGTTGGAGCAGTTGTTTTTCCATACAATTTGCTGAACTCTTTACTTAGTATAGAGTTAATTGTATGTATAAAGTTAATTGAAAAGTAGATCTTAGTAAAAAAGAAGGACTAGGAGAGGGAGGAGGGGGAGGGGTGAGAGAATGGGTGGGAAGAAGCACCACGTTCCTGAGGTTGTATTCTTGAAACGCATGCTGCTTGTATTCCTTCAACAAAAGGTTTCTGGGGGGAAAAAAGAAAGAAAATGCCCAATACAGAGAAGAAGTTCCGTTTGTGTTAAACTCTTTTATTGAACTTATTACGTAACTGTCATTGTTTTCTAAGAGTATTGAATTCCGGGGCAGACGGTCGCGACACAACCTAAAGTCAGCATTCCAAGAGCGCCGCCGCCCTAGTTTCATGAAATCACACGCACGTTTCATGTGCATGGCAACATGGGTGCAGGTGCCCGTGTGTTACCAGGAAGAAGAGAATTGAACGTTGTAGGATGGATTACTTGGGGATAATGTGAGATCGATTTTTTTGATTCATTTTTTAAAAATTTCCTCTGTTTTCCAGCGAGAATGTTACTTTCTAACTTGAACTAAGACAGTGTTCAGTTTTGCAAAGCGGGAAAGAGTCTTTTTTTTTGAAAGATCCTGGGATTGATTCATTCTGTGACTGGGTGACTCTTAGTAGGAAACGGCGACTCAGCCCTGTCCCCTACACCTCAGTGTCCCTGTCTGGGAAATGGGCCCACTCCACACACACACACACACACACACACACCCGTCGTCCAGAGCGAATGATGGGATTAGGTGAGCATAGATCCTAGACTGTGCAGGGACAGTCATTGTCAGCAGGAGGGTGGAACAGCCTCCACTCACCCCAACCCCTGGGAACGTCCACCTGGCGGTGGGGGTGGGAGGTGGGGCCTGGACAACCCCGTAGATGAGGTCCAGGTCTGAGTCAGAGTGGGGCCTCAGGTCGAAGCAGCTTTGAGTTTGGGGATCCTTAGGAGACGGCGCAATCTGGGGGGGCCGGGCTGAATGAGTGGAAGGGGCAGTGACGCCGAGGGGCTTCAATCTCGGGGAGAGGCCACCTGCGTCCTCAAGGGGAAGGGCTGGTCCTCCCCAGTGCTCACCTGGCTGAGGCCCTGGCTGCCTGCAGGGGGCAGGAGAGGGAGCATGGCTGGGAGGGAATTCGCCCGCCATCGCCCTACCCTCTGAGCTGGCTGCGCCTTCCCCCTGCCTGCTCCCGGCTGGCATGGCCTGAAGTCCCTGCCCTCACGCTCCCCAGGGCCATGTTTTTCTGGTCACTCTATGGCCGCGGGCTCAGGGACAGCTCTGATCACCTCCGTGGAGCCTGGTGATGTGGAGGGTGGAGGGCACTGCCTGTAATTTCTCCGTGTGTATGTTTTTGTTTGTTTCCCCTTTGATGAGAAATATATTCTTCTCTTTCTTGTTTGCACCTGCTTGATTTGGGGAGGCTGCTGTTCGCACTGCCTAATTACTGGGAAGCCGTCCCATCGAGGATGTCGCCGGGCGCGTGTTCCCCGTCGGGGCCCGGGGCGACCCATGGGCTCTCATAGGCGTCCCGGGCAGTAACCGGATCAGTGTCGCCATGCTTCCCAGAGAACAGGTCTTCTGTTTTAATGAGACTTTAATGTCATCCAGACACCTTCTCTTGCCTCCGGAGCCTTTCAATGGGGGGGGGGGGGGGGGAAGGGTGGCTGTGACTGGCTCCTGGGGGGGGCTGTGACTGGCTGCTGGCTGTCGCAGGCCCCGCCTCCATGAGGTGGCCCTTGCCTCCTTACCATGTTTACCCGAGGTCCTTTCCAGCTTCATCCACTCTGGGCTCCATCTGTCTGGCTCATAGAGAGGTGTGCTGTGTTCGTCTTGCCTCCTTCCAGGTTTGCGTGTAGCGGAGGCTTGAAGCCCAACTAGACGGCTGGCCGTGAGATTCCCCTTCTTCCTGCGGGAGCCGTGGCTTCAGCTGAAACCCGCGGCAAGCCGTACTCCCTGCACTCTTGGCATGGTGACCACGAAGAGTCTGACCACAAAATGGGATCCCCATGAGGCGGGAGGGATTTTTCCTGGCGTTGGCTGTCGGGAGGCTGTCCCAGCGAGTGCACGGGAGGGCAGGGTCCTGCCTGCCTCACACCTGCCCCTTAAGGGTCTTGTCCTTGCCAGTCTCTGGGCCTGGGGATTAGAAGGTGAGTCTGTCCCAGGCCTGTTGGTGGGAAGGGGCGGAGCCTCGCAGAGGGGGCGGGGTGTCAAGTGGAAGGGACCTGCCTGGGAGGACCATGAGGAATGAGAGTCTGAGAGCTGCCCAGGACAGAGGCTGGCCCTCGGGACAGCCACGCTGACCTGGAGAGAGGTCCCACTACCCATCCCCTGTCACTTGTGACATGTGACCGTGGGAAAATTGTGGAGCCTCCCATCCTTGGTCTGCTCACCTGCGCTCAGGGCTGACGTTCTCCGAGACAGCCACAGGTGTCCGTGGGCGTCCCCTCACCCCGCTGCTGTCACTCTGATAGTGAAACGCCACTTGCCTGAGCCGCTGGGGAAGCACCGCACCCCCCGGCCCCTTGGAGCCCTGCGTCGCGTGGTATTACTCTGTGCGTTCCGACGCGCTCTTGGTGGCCGTGAGCGACTCGGGGCGTAGATTGTGAGGGGCAGTCGGCAGCAGCCATTCCCGGAAGTCTAACAAAACCATTACAAACTGTATCTACAGAGAGGCTCTCTGGTGCACGGGGCAGGCCTAAGTAAGACCAGCGACATAGGAAGTGGCGCGCGCGTCATCGCAGTTACAGAGGAAATGCACAGAAAGACTGGGCAGGGCGCCGGGCCACGGTGTCCAGTGGGCACCTGGGAGTGAGCTCTCCTCCTCTTGGCGCTCCGCTCTGCTTTTTTTTTTTTTTTTTTTTTGGACAGGCAGAGTGGATAGTGAGAGAGAGAGACAGAGAGAAAGGTCTTCCTTTTTGCCGTTGGTTCACCCTCCAATGGCTGCTGCAGCCGGCGCATCTCGCTGATCCGAAGCCAGGAGCCAGGTGCTTTTCCTGGTCTCCCATGCGGGTGCAGGGCCCAAGGACTTGGGCCATCCTCCACTGCCTTCCCGGGCCATAGCATAGAGCTGGACTGGAAGAGGAGCAACCAGGACAGAATCCGGCGCCCCAATGGGGACTAGAACCCGGTGTGCCGGCGCCGCAAGGCGGAGGATTAGCCTGTTAAGCCACGGCGCCGGCCCGCTCTGCTTTATATAAACTCTGCCGCAGCGTGGAGGCCACTTCAGAACGCCGCGGTTCAGACATTTGGTGCGTGTGCAGGATGGTCGTGGGAGCACAGACCTGCCAGTCAGCGTTGCCATGGGCACAGGGCGAGCCTAGTGCGTGTGAAAATGCCTGGGACACAGCTAACCAGCGAGGGATAGGAACCAAACTGGCACTACGATGACTTGATTTTGGTGCAAGAAATTTGGGCTTCAGCCTGGCGCAGCCCTGCTGTTGCGGCCATCTGGGGAGTGAACCAGCAGACGGAAGATTCTCTTGCTTGCTCGCTCTGCCTTTCCCATAAATTTATATACCTTTTTAGTAAAAGCTGGAAACCCATGCATAGTCTCTTATAGTTCACAGTTTCCATAAATTTTTTTTGTTGATGAGCCCTCAAACTACTTTTGTAATCGGGGAAAAATAAAGCAGCAGTAGAATCTCCTCGCCGTTGGAGGTGGGGAGCTGCAGAGGCAGGTGTGTGATCCACCTTTATAATATTTCCTGCAGCTCACCTCGCCTCCGGCACCACCTTCCACACGGGAACTGCACAGAGACTCTGTGAATGAAGCCCGAGCGCCCCTGAAGTCTCAGGTTGCCCTGCCCTTTTGGGGTCCCCTGCCTACGCTTTTGATGATGAAGTTTGATCTCGGTTTCCACTCCAGCCCCTGTGCGTTCATCTAAGGCTGCTGTTCAGCGGCCGGGGCACTGTGCTGTGATCTCTCCCGTTCCGGCCGTGTGCGCCGCGCGCCCCGGCTCGCGGGCCTGAGCGGACGCGCTGTGTGCCATCGCGTGCCCGAGGGTGTTGAAGTGTGCCAAGCATCGTCCCCCTGTGCCATTACGGGCCTCACCCCCGCTCCCGCTTTGCACTGAGAAGCAGCCACTTTGCTGTACTTCATCAGTCTCGGGTTTCTAATCTGGCCACGGGATTTGCTGTTAACGGGCGGCTCTCACTTCTGCCTCTTTCCTGCCTCTCCTCTCTCTTTCCCCTCCCTTCCACTGTGGCTGGTGCCACCCGGGTCCTGGGGTCCTCCCTGCCACCTCTGCACCTCCCGATCCCTTTCTCCAGCACCGCTGCCACTTTGCACCTGGAAAGAACCCCCCCCAAGCCTTGCCCCCCACTTTGGTGTTGGCACCCACCCTGGCGGCCCTTCCCTCTGCCTCTGGCCCATCCTCCCCTCCCCGTTCCTGCTGCTGATTGGGTGGGGAGCAGTCACGTGGGTCAGTTGCCCGTCTGTGCATCTGTCCCCACCGCAGGGCCTCTGTGAGGGTCAAGCTGATGGAGGCACAGGTGGACGTGGTCCTGCCCCTGTGCCGGGCGCCACCGTGCATGCCTGGGTGTGGGCGTCCATGTTCGTTCACTCTCACCTCTTCTCGCACTCCGAGGTGATGGCCGCTGCTCAGTGGGGTGGAAAGCAGGGGCGGGGCATTTCACTGGGGAAGGGAGAAAGCAGGGGAGCGTGGACGAGGGGCAGGGTCCTGGTGCTGTTCTGAGCTGCCCGCTTCCCCGTCTGAAAGCGGACAGACAGCCGTGCTGTCTCCCCGTCACCACTGCTGACGTCTGCACAGGCTCTTGACTCGATCACTTTCACCTCCTTGGCGTCCCGTGAGGGAGGGTGTCTGTGTCTGTCTCTGTTTCACCTGGGGGGAGCTGAAGCTGAAAGACGCAGGAGGAAACGACCAGGCAGCAGCGTGGACCTGGGCTTGGTCACCAGGGGGCCTGCCCAGCTCTGAACGTCCTGTGGAGTACAGGGCACAGAAAACGGGCCTCAGGATGCTGGTCTGGGGACCCATGAACTGCACGTGTCTTCCCCCAGCACGTGCTGTCCTGAGCCCGCAGCGGGCACTGCGGGTCATGGGTAAAGTGCGCAAGTCCGAGAGCCGGACCACCAGGTGTGCATCTGGCGCTGTCCTCCCCGGGTGGCCCTGGGCGAGCCACTTTAGCCTCTCTGTGTCCCCTCTTCTGGAGCCACCTCTTCCTAAGGCTCTTCACGAGGATGTGCAGGCGACTCCTGGGTTGGTGTCGCTGTCCTGTTATCTCTGTCGCTGGCTTAGGGGCAGAAGGAGGTAAAAACACATCCAGTTTCTGTGAGATGGGAAAGCAAGCCAGCCCCAGCCCGCTGTCCTTCAAGTGGAGTTTCCGGTTCCCTTTGGCCGTCCTGCTCTTCCAATCATGACAGCCCTGCCTGCGCCCTGGACCCCACTGTGCCCTGGACACCTGAGGGGGGCACTGCTCAGACTCAGAACCCACGCCTCCTCACTACCCCGGGCAGCTGGGACGTTGTCGGGCTGGAGTGAGCAGGGGTCACAGCCAGCAGCCTGCCCACAGACCCCACCTGGACAACGGTGCCCTGCAGGGCGGGGCGGTGGAGCCATGGGGGGGGAGTGTGTGGCTGGGTTTGTCGCACAGTCTCAGCAGCCGGACGGTCTCCACGGGGGACATGAGGCCTTCCCTTCCCAGTGTGAATGCGTGTGCAAGCGTTTGTTTTCTGGGGTGCATGGATGTGCACGCGTGCGGGTGTGGGGGCTTAGCCCTCACCCCCTCTGCCTTTGCACCTTTTGCTCTGTGCTGAGCCTGACTCGGGAGCACCTGACAGTGAACCTGCTTCTAGGCACCGAGAGTCATTCCCATGCTTGCGCCCCACATACCCTCCGAGAGCAGCTCGTGGGGTGCTGCTTACAGAAAAGCCCCCCGGGAGCCAAGCTGCAGCCCCTACCACGTCTCTCCAGCAGCCTGGGATACGCCCCCAAGCTCATCAGCGTGTTCTGCGAGCGTGTGCTCCCTGCCACACGGCGCCAACGTGATTTCTCTGCAGGGTGGCTGTGGAGACCGTGGGGCATCGCGTCCTAGGACCTAGGGTCTCTGGCAGGAGACTCCGTCCGTTTCCCTCGAGCTGTTGAGAGCGCGCACGAGCCTACTCTCGAACGTGTGCACAAAGCAGCTCGTTCTTGGTAAGGCCGCGAGGGAGGGCCGTCCTTGACCTCCCGGAGTGGGGAGTTCGGAGAGGAAGAGGGCGTTGGAGGAGCTGAGGAGGGGACGGGCTGACTCGGCAGCGCCGGGTGAGGGCCCTGTTGCTGCGTGCCCGGTCGTCGTGCCGCGGCGTTTTCCTCCGAGAGGCGGAGGCAGCCGTGCCTCGCCGTGAGCTGGAGAAGCACCTGCACACGTCAGCCTGTGACTGCTCCCCGAGACGAAGTGGAGGGGGGTGCGTGGAAAACACACGAGAGCCCAGGCTGATGTCTGCGTACCATTAGAAGCCGTGCGGGCTCACTCTGCACACAGCAGTGGCTGCCCTGTTCCAGGAGCTGGGGATCATTCTCCACTCCCAAGGTGCCCACAGTGCTGGGTAGGGGGCCAGCCCTGGGAACGGATAAGGGCTCTTTTTTTTTTTTTTCTAAGAGTTATTTATTTTATTTGAAAGGCAGAGTTACACTGATCCAAAGCCAGGAGCCAGGAGCTTCTTCTGGGTCTCTCACGTGGGCTGCTTTCCCAGGCCATAGCAGAGAGCTGGATCAGAAGTAGAGCATCCGGGACTTGAACCGGCGTCCATAGGGGATGCTGGCACTGCAGGCGGTGGCTTTACTTGGTACACCACAGTGCCGGCCCCAGATATGGGCTCTTAAAACAAGCATTTTTGTTTTTATTTTAATTTTAGCACAGTACAAATGAAGGCCATTGTCATTAACGGACCACGTAGCAGGTGGGACTGAAGCTGACAGCGCAAGGCTCTCCTCACCTGGAGGGGGTGTGTGAGCAGCGAGTTTGTGTGCTCTGACCCCCGACATAAGGGCCAGGTGTTAGGGGGGCCTTACCTGGAGATCCTGGCCATGCTAACCGCGAGGTACGGTTTCCTCTCGCCCACCTGGAGCGAATCTGGGCCATCCAGCTCACAGGAGGGCCTCCGTCTGCCCAGTGGCTCTGGCCCTCCCTCTGCACCGGCAGCTCCCGGGGGACACCAGCACAACCCAGCAGGTGCATGGGGGCCAGGGGTGAGGGCCGTGGCAGGGGTCCAGGCACCCGAGTGGCTGAGAGGCATGGAGCTGGGCCCACCGGGGGGCAAGACCACCTCGCCGCCGGGACCCACGGTGACTTCCTTCAGCCGACACTTGCTCCCAGAGCTCAGCGTGGCCAACTTTTCCCGCCCCCTTCTTGAGGCCCTGCCCGGTTCCCAGCAGCTGGCTGTGGGTGTGTCCTGCGGTGGGCAACTGCTCTCATGCCCGTTCCGCCCTCTCACCCTGTTCCCTTCTAGCATTTGCGTGTGTCAGGGGGACAAAGGAAGTGGCCTCAGGAGAGAGGCGAGCCGCTTGTGCCGCTGGATCCCTGGGCCGTGGGACTGGATGAAGGGGTGGGTGTTGCACCCCTTCATCGCTCCTGGTGCCCGGGAGGAGGGGAGAGGGGGCAGGCAGGGATGAGTGTGGGTTCAGGGGAGGGGTGGAGGAGGAGTTTGTATGAGATGATTGCACAGAAGAGCAAAGCCCTGCCGTCCCCCTGTGTGCAGGGCCCCTGCCTGGGTGGGACGCGTTGCTAGGGGAGAGTTTGCGTGCACGGAAGAGACTAGAATGAGAGGGCCGCCCGGACGTGGGTCTCTAGGCGCTGTCGGCTCAACCACTGTCCTTGAGGCCGTCACCACGGGCGTCACGTATGCGCGAGGGGTCTGCTCTCCACCGGCTGAGCGTCCGCAGTGCTGGACTGTGCAAGGTGGCCAGGGCCCCCCGTCCTGCCTGCCGTCCCTTTGGGCGCCTCACGCTGTCTGGTGTCCCTGCCCCCCGTGTTTCTGAGTCCCCTCTCAGGCACCTGAGCTGGGTTCCGTGGCTGCCCTGGCTGTGCAGGAGCCGAGACCTGCACCCACGGTGGGCGACCCCTCCTCGTGGGCGTCCCCGGCCTTGCGTGTTGCTGACTCCAGGGATCGTCCATGTGTCAGGGGCCATTGCTTTTGCAACTTATCCCCCCTATTCATGGATAAACGATGCACTATGGAGATTTATTATTATTTTCCCACAAATAATACAGCAAGGGGAGAGGGTAGACACAAAAGAAGGCAGGCTGAGAACCAGTCATCGGTGTCAGCGGGTGAGGAGTGCCGTCGGCTGATTTTGCTCGGTGGTTTACTTGTTGTCTTCACTGTTCCCACAAAAACTCAGCTTTCTGGTGAGATGGGGAGGTCTGGTGGTTGCAGGTCCCTTGTGACCACGGCGGCGCTGGGCGGCTGGGTCAGGCAGCCCAGATGGCCACATCCCACGGGGCCCATGGAAGGATGCCCCCCTCTGGGCCGGGCTTGATAAACCCACCCCAGCCCCCAGCCCCGGCATGAGGGCCCTGACTGCCTGTGGAGAGAGAGATTGTTTGCACTCTTGTTCCATTGAACAATTTGTGGCTGAGCTAAGTGTCTTTTTCAAAGGCCAATAAAACCGTAACAGCCTCCCGATCGCCACACGAGCGCTGATAGCAGCTGGCATCGTGGCTCCCGGCTCCAGTGGGAAAGATTCAGGGCGGCAGGCTCTAGAAGCCTTTAAAAGCTTCTTGTTTGTGTAACGCTCCTGGAACGCAAATTCTTTTTGCAAATAATGGCCTGCAACTGCTCTAAAGAAATAAACTGGGCCTGCTCAGCCTGGGCACGTGTCTGTCAGCGGTGCAAAAACGCAACCGCACACTCTGTTAGCCGACTCGTTTGATTAAAACATGTCCTGGGAGCGGTGTGCACCCTGTCTCGGGGAAGGTGCGCAGAGCGTCCCCGGAAACCCAGAAACAGGCGCTCAGAAGTTGCCCTAGGCGGGTCGCTCCCTCTCCCTCGGTCTGTTTGCTCGTCTGTAAGCTGAGGCCATGTCTTCATGGGTCTCAGTGGCTCCGAGCGATGATCATCTCTGGGGGGTTCATCCCTTGTCCTTCCCCCCATCTCGCATAAACATCAACCGAGTGGATTCCCAGATCCGATGCACAGAGAAAGAGACCAAGGCTGGGGTCCAAGTTGGCCTTCTGGTCAACCTGGCCATAGCTTGGAGAGGTTTTTAAAGTGGCTGAGACTCCTGTGTGTGTGTGTGTGTGTGTGTCGGGGGGTGAGGGGGCAGGAAGAGTCTAGGATGCCTCAACCCTCTCCGGGGTACCCCTGCTGCCTGCTGGGGGTGGAGGGGAGTTAGGGAGAGGCGGCTGCCCTGTGGGGGCGACTCTGGAAGTGACCCCAGCTCCGCAGCTCATCAGCCACGTGGTTTTAGGCTGAGCACTTAGGGAGTGGACTCTGTCCGCCCCAGCCAGCGCCACCGCGATGGTGGCTGTCCTCTGCCGGCCTTGGCCGGGTGCTTCACACAGGGACCCCCACACCCCCTTGGGCCTCAAGGAGAGAAGCTCTGAGTTTGGATTAGGAGGCTCCAACCCCGTGACAGCCAGACCTGGCCAGAGGCCACTTCCTGAAGTTCACCTCCTAGCACAGAGCCGCAGTCTTCCCGATCCGGAGCGGGCCCTTGAGTCTTCGCGGCGTGCGGGTTCCTGGAACCTTGGCTTTCTGCGGCTGAAAGGAACCGAGAGGCACCGCACAGCTCAGACGCGCGAGGCACCGACGAGAATAGTTGAAGCTGAATTTTAAGCCTCTCTTGGCCGGATCAAAGAAACCCAGGCTTCTAAAAATACCAAATTAGCTATTTAAGCATAGTTTCTATCTTTAGTGAGAATGTGTGCCGTGTGTGCTCCTGGAGCCCACTTAAATGAGTCCATTGACATGAGCCCGCCCCATGACAAATGAGGCCTCGGCCTCCCGTAATAACGAAGTCACTTTCCGCGCCCTTGACCCTGCCCTGCTGCCGTGTGGGGCTACCCCGGTGGAGACCGAGCCGCCTCCCCTTTCCATCTGAATTCACCCTTGTCTTCTTGCTGGACTTGGTTGTGGTACAAGAGCGGTTACATTTTTGAAACCCAAGACTTAAAAAAAAAAAAAAAAAAAAAACCAGAACGCAGGCTGGAAGTCTCAGTCTGCACGTAGTAAATTAAAATGGATTTGCCTGCGCAGGGCCTAATCTGAAATATTTGTATTTTGTATTTGGGTTTCAAATGCGCTCCGCGATGCTCTCCGCAGCAGATCGGCCCTTCTAATTGCCGCGCCTGTGAAAATGCAAATGAGGCTCCCGGCTTGTCGAAACGTTGATTGACAGTTGCAGAAAGTGGCCCAGAATCCCGGGGAGACTGAGACAGAGACCGGCCGGGCGGGCGGGGACATTCGCAGGGCGCGGTGGGCCCTCCTTTTAGCACTTCCACTCCAGGTGCTGGGGAGACCCCACCCTCTGCACAGCATCTCAGACCTTCATCTTTCTGGTCCGACTTCTCTGGACCCCCAGAACCTGCTGTGTGTGGTAGCCTCAGACGAGGGAAGTGACCAGTGCCTGCCCAGGAGGCCTGACCTGCCGTCACTGCTGCCCTGTTCAGGGTCCAGCCGGTGACCGCAAGGCGCAGAGCTGCGGATCTCCTGACTGGCCAGACCTGCCCGTCAGTGGATCCTAGAAGCGACACTCGGGTTTTAAGGCTCGCGTTTCGGGCGGCCTGGCTCACAGCTGGCGTGTTCTGGTGCCGCAGGCCCTGGAAGCCACCAGAACATCTTGGAGTGCTCGGTCCCTGGTGCGGCGAGACCCACAGGGCGCTTGCTCCTTGCATCCTGAGCTTCTTCCTGGCCCCGCGCTGCCCTCTGCCCACGGGCCCCGGGTTGGCCTTGACCCTCACCCCACGGCTCTCTAACCTCCATTGTACTCATCTCCCCATCGCGTCAGGAACCAGAGGGAAAGAGTTTTACTCTTTTGTTTTGGCCGTTTAAGCCGAAGTCCAGTGTCGAGGCAGGCGGATACCCTTCACCAAGCGTACGCTCGGTTAATCTGCACAAACCGAACGCCCAGCCAGGAGGAGGGAGAGAAAGCCCCGAGGGAGGATTCTGTGGGGCAGGCGCTTCGTCCACGGTGCCCCTTGCCCAGATCCTCATGGGAAACGTTGAGAGTGGGACCTAAAAGCGACGGCTGCCTGAACCCCACAAGGCCACGGCCACGGCCACAGAGCTGTCTCCCAAGCCGCTGCTAAGTTTCGGTTTGTCCCTGTCTCTGTAGACGGCTAGGAATTGAAAGACCATGCGGGTACTTGCAGAAGGTGTTACGACATTTGCAGTGTTGCACGGTGATGCTGCAGATGGAGGAGAGACGAGGAAGTGAGCGCTTCGAGCCCCCGCTCACAGGAAATTCTAGCGAGTAGGAAATGGAACTCAGGCGGCCCTGGGTCGCAGCACGCGGCTGGGAGATGAAAGCCCACTAGATCGGGATCTAATTCTATCATCTAAATATAGACGCACGTATATTACAGGTTGGCCGTGGCGGTCCAGAGAGCCTCATCCACTCTCCAGGGACCTTTCGATGGCAGAGGGGGGAGGGCTGGCTGGGCCGATGGCCAAGGAGGAGGAGGAGCCAGGGCCATCTGGGGTGTCACTGTTTATTCCTTGGCGTCCTGTGGACTCAACTTCAATGCCATGGGCTTGATGCCCGGGGCCTCCCCTCTGCCCACGGAGCTCCCGTACCACAGAGCCTGTCCTCTCACCGGACGGCGAGCAGGACCCCTGGGTGAGCTGCTCAGATGGGAGCTTCCAGGGGGAGCATTTTAAAGGGGCAGAAGTGCCCGGAGGAGACTGGAAGGAGGCGAAGGCGCCATGAGGCCAGGGAACGGGTTCTGGGCAGGAAGAGCTGACTCTGTGTGTCTGCCTATCTGTCACTTCCGGCTCTCAAAAAAGTAAATAAATCGGGCTTGAAAACAAGGTCGGGGTGAGCGTTGTGCCGCAGATCCAGCTGCTGCCTGGGTGCCCACGTCCCCATATCACAGCGCCAGTGTGAGTCCTGGCTGCTCCGCTTCCGATCCAGCTCCCAGCTCATGTCCCTGGGAGGCAGCAGGTGTCGGCTCAGGTCCTTGGGTCCCTGCCACCCTGCCACCCACACAGGAGACCAGGATGGAGTTCTTGGCTGGCCCAGATCTGGCTGTTGTAGCCATTTGAGAAGTAAGCCAGTGATGGACAATGCCCCCCCCCCCCCCCCAATAAATAAATCTGAAACAGCAACAAAAACAAAACTGAAGCGGTCTCAAGACAGAACCTGTGAGGGCGAGGCCCGTCTGCTGGGCTCCGGTTTTTCCTCTCATCCGTGTGTTCATCTGGGAGCTGTGTTGAGCGCTATGGGTGGGCTCCCAGCCAGCACTGGGCTGAGGCCACTGGACCCGCAGTGTCTTCCAGGCTGGGGAGCCAGTGATGAATACCTGCCCGGGGACAGGAGTCTGATACAGGGGCTAAGATACCTCTTGAGACACCTGCATCCTATATGGAGGTGCCTGGGTTCGAATCCTGCCTCCTCCGCTTCTGATCCAGCTTCCTGTTAATGTGTCTCCTAGGAGAGAGCAGGAGATAGCTCAAGTACTTGAGCCCCCGCTGCCCATACGGGAGAGCTGCAATGAGTTTTGGGCTTGCAGCTTTGGTCTCAGCCAGTCCTGGCTGCTGAGGGCATCTGGGGAGTGAAGCAGGTGGAAGACCTCAATCTCTCTACCTCTCCAGTGAAGTGCTAATCTAAAAAGTCATTAAAAGAAAGCCGTGATCCTCAGGGCAGTGATGGGATGCAGCCGCCCCAGCCCGAGCTCTCGGAATAGGGGCCTTCACCTGAGCAGACTGCACGCTGCTCTCTGCACGCGGCAGATCGGCTCCCAGGCAGACCCTGGAGATGCTGGCCCATCCCCTCTCCAGACCCCTGGCCGGCTTACAGTGGGGTTAACATTCCCCGTGCCAGACAGTGCTCTCCGTGACCCCCTGAGCCCCTGACCCGTGGCCGCACAGGAACAGGGCTCCACGCGCTCCCAGGAGGCAGCCAGATGGCCCCTGGGGTCCACCCGGAAGTCTGCACTGCCTGGGCCTGCACGGTCGCCCCGGCACTCCTCTCTGAACACTACCTGTGCCTTTCACGTCTTGAACTCTGGGGGTTTGTTTCTCTTGAGCTACCCAGTTACAAGCTGTGTCTTGCAGTGAGGGAGGAGCATCTGTCGGGAGCTCCAGATGCGTGCGGGCTGTGTGGAGCCGCCGATGCGGGGCGAGCTCTCCCAGGGAGGGGCTCTCAGTCGCTCTCCCTTACAGATACGTGTTTCTTAAAATTGCGGCTCAAAGGTTCCCGTGGTATTTAAGTTGTGGATGCAAATGTCAGGGACCGAAGTCTCCAGTCTTGACTGCGGCAAAACCAGGGAGGTCTCGCCTTGTCAGAGAAGCAGGCGAGAAAGCGAGCTGCTCTTTGCTATCTCCACCAAGATGACCCAAAATGAGAAAAGCAGCAAGGGAGCGAGCCCGGAAGGCTGTGCAGGTGCATCTCGGCAGGTACCCACTAGAGTTTCTCCCTACCTGCATTGCCAGTGAAAATGTGTGACTCAGCTCTGGCCAAGCAGACGCCAATAAAAAGCAGTTTATCCTTGGAGCTCCGTGTACCTGTGAGCGCTGACAGTGGGAGAGGCTGGGTGTGCTCCCACTGGGGACCCTGGGAACTCTAGGCCGGCAACCTGGAATTCAAGTCAGGTTACAGGGCCCTGAGTTTCCGCATTCCCACAACGGGGACAGCCTGAATCCCCTCCCCTGCATGGTGGCAGAGCACCCGCTGACCTGTGGCTCCCAGCCCCGCTGGGTGGCTGTGTGCTGCAGGCCCAAGGAGGGCACCTGTCGGTCCAGGTGCTTGTTCCCTTAGCCAGCAGCACTGTAGCCCCTCTCCCCAACCAGAGGGGACACGACCACCGACAGGGGAAGCCAGGAGCCCTGCTAGAGAGGGGGAGATGCTCTGTTGTTGACAGGCCGCAGCAAGCAGCCCAGCTGGGACGTGGGTCAGGGTGGGGAGCATTTGCCACGTGAAACCTTTCTTCGGGGTTGTTTTGAGAGGACCAACAAAACGTACTTGGAGAATGTGTATTATGGAAAAAAAAAAAAAACAGCATAGATTTCAAACTTTGTAGAAGGTTTATTGATTGATTAGAACGACAGAATGACTAAGAGATCCTGCCTCTGCTGGTGCACACGGCAGCCAGGGCCGGGCCACGCTGAAGCCAGGAGCTCCAGCTGGGTCTGCGGATAGGTGGGGAGGGACGTGGTCACCTGCTGCTTCCCAGGCGCGTTAGCAGGAAGCCCGATCAGAAGCAGAGCAGCTGGGACTCGAATGGGCACTGGCATATGGGGTGCAGGTCCCAAGCAGTGGCCTAACCTGCTATGCCACAGCACCTACCCCGGCTTTCAAATTTTGTGTGTGTGTGTGTGTGTGCTAAAATAAACTTACCTTTTATTGTACTTTCCCTGAACTGTTCCAAGTGCCATTATACTTGTCCTTACGTCATTATCCTTAGGGCGGCCACCTCTGTCTTAGAAATACAACCTTGAACAGAGAGGAAAAGCAAACAGTTACAGCCTGCTCCCGGGGAGCCTTCCCAACGGGTACCCCAGGGAGGGCTGTGGGGCTCAGTCCTCCGCTGTGCCCCTCACTCCATGATACCCTGGGCTGGTGAACGGTTCCTTACGCACCCATCGCCGTCGTTCAAGTCCAGACCCGGGCCGTGTACCGCCCTGCAGGGCTGCTGGGAGACGTTACTGTGGATGCCCCGTCCAGCTCCCGGCACACGCAGAGCACAGTCAGATCCCAAGTCCAAGGTGCAGTTTGTTCCCTGGGAGAGAAAGATCCCTCCTGCAACAGTCTGCACCCTGCCGTCTCCCCCGGGTCCCACAGGACTGGGTCTGCGGGCCACGTCCTCCCCCTGCCTCTCGCCACACTTTGGAGGGGGCGTCCCTGGTGGGCCAGGCCCCGGCGAGTGGCCGGGAGGGGCTGCAGCCTGGGGCAAGCCGGTGTCGGTGAGCAGCACTGGCGGTGCCTGGCACTCACAGAAGCTGCTCGTAAACCCAGCGCACGCTCTGTGCAGAGAAGAAAGTGGGCACGGAGAACTGCGTGCGAAGCGGAGGGCATTGCAAACAGTGTCGCAAGGTATTAGGAGCGCATTAATCTTAATTTTATTATATATTAAAGTTTTTAACTTTTCAAATAATGCAGTTTTCGTTGTTTTAAAACGTCTGAGAATTATAGAGCTATTCGGTGTGTGTGTCAGGCGAGGACTCCTGCCATTTATTGGGGCCCTGGTTTTATTTAATAGCCAGATGAATGGAACAGTTAATAAAAGAAATATTGCTTTATTCCCTGACATTTATGTCCTTGGTTTCCAATAAAGAATTGAAATTATGAATAGTTGATGGTTTAAATTGATGTTTTATGTTGAACGCTAGCTATAATTTGCCCTCTGAGGATTGTAATACTGAGAAACAGATGGTTTTTCACAGTAACAAATTGCTGTGTGTATACAGTCTATAGTCTTGGCTTTCAGAAACTTTTACCTTGCTTTCTGAGCCGCCCTGCTGCTGGCAGGCTGGGAGGAGACGTGGCCTCTCTGGGGGAGGGGCTTCCTGCCCAGGGGAAGATGCAGCCAGGCCCCGGGGGTTCAGTGGCCCTTAGAGAAAGGTTGAACCCGGGACAGCGTGGCCAGGCCGGGCGGCGGATGCAGCCGGTACCTGCACCGAGCGGGAGCCTCGGGAGCTGGGGCCCAGAGGAGCCGTCTGTCCGAGGTCACGGTGGTGGCTGGGAGGCGGGGCCCGCGACTTTGCTGGGATCCGGGACCGTCTTAAGCCACACTGCACTGCAAACGTCACATCCGTCTAGAACAGGCAGCAAAATGTTGTTGGGTTTCGTAGGCGTCCTGAGGCAGAGAGGTCAAGAGCCAGGTGGCCAGGTGGCCTTGGGGAACGTCTCCTGAACTCCTGGAGCTGATTCTTCATCTGCGAAGTGTGAGAAACAGCAGAAGCCAGCTCCTTGCTGCCCTGGGCACAGAGAGTGTGCCCAGGTACTGCTGGTGGCGCCCGGAGCGGGTGCCGGGCATGGCGCGCGGCGGAGCACAGGCGTCCCTGGGTGTTGGAGGCACTTTGGCGAAGTAGGGTTGCAAAATTCCCTTTTCCAGAACGTTTAGAAGGAACAAGGCTTCCAGGGGCTGAGCTGGGAGCTGCCGCGCTGGCGAGCTTTCGGGGACATTTGCAGGTGGACATCGATGGGCCTGTCCTGAAGGCACAGTTGAGCCCGGGTGGTGACTGTGGAGGTGGAGCTGGTGTGGAGGATGCTCTGGGTCTTGATATTTCTGCAAAATTTCTCCAGTGAGATCAGCGGTTCTGTCCTCTCTGAGAAGGTGCTGGGTGGCGTGGTGTTCCCTAGATCGCCACCCCAGAGCTTGTGTGCCTCGAATCCCAGAAAGAAGGCATGATCAAAGCAAACTGCTGCTCCCCGGGGCAAGAAGCCGTTCGTCTCGCGACTCCCTGCTGGCTCGCTGGCACCCTTTCCTGAGCCCTGTTAGGGGCCGGGCTCCCTGCTTTCTCTGAGCCTTCCCAAGGTGGTAAAGGACAAGGACCGTGTCCAGGTCCCTCGCCACGCTGCTGGGCACTGGGGCATTCCACGGAGTTCCTTGTTGCTGCCAGGCCCCTGCTGTGCTAGGCCTCATTGGCCTCCGTGAGGGATCCTGGGATGAGCTCCCAGCGCCAGGAACCTGCCCTCGGCCTGGGCTCCGGCTCCCGCCCAGCGCCAAGTGCCAGCTGTCTGTTGTTTGCAGATATAGGAGGAGGCTGCCGGGTCAGTGGGTTGGTGGGAGGAGGCTGGGCCTGGCCCTGGACCCCACAGAACAGCATCTCTGGCGCATCTCCACTTTGTCACAGAGGCTGTGGGACCCCGGCGCTCCTTCTCCCAGATGAGCCGGTCCTGCCGGGGCCCTGTGTCCAAGCCCTGGAGTCTCCCTCTGGCTCCGAGGGCAAGTCAGCTCTGTGTGCCTGCACCCCCGCTGACCTCCCTGGAATCCCAAGACCCCCTCCTGGCTCCTCCTGCGCCCAGCCTGACCCCTCCCACCCCTGCCACATGCCACTTCCTTCTTTACCACGGGTGGGGGAGCTCTGGTCCCTCCATCTGGGTGAGGTCCCTGGGGGAACACTGGCCACCCGCGGGGCTGTCAGATTGTTCTCCAGGCACACTTCATGGAATCCTGGTGCCCAGCATGTAGGCGGTGTCAGGGGTCTAGGACATGTGCGTGTGCGTGCACACACAGGAGTTCCCATGGAAGCCAGGATGGTGGTTGGAGCGGCACCCCTCTTATCCTTGTTGTGACATTGCAGAGGTGCAGTGGCAGGTGCATAGCGACCGTGGTCCAGTTTGGCTCAGGGGCTCGTGAGCCAGTGCTTATTGGCAAGCTACTAAGAGACTGCCTGACCTGCAGTGGCAACTCCAGGAGCATGAGTTGTTCTGAAGCCTGTCGTAGACCGCAGTCGTGTTTCAAGGTTACCGACTTCTTTTGCATTTTTTTTTTTTTTTTTTTTTTTTTTTTGCAGGCAGAGTGGACAGTGAGAGAGAGACAGAGAAAGGTCTTCCTTTGCCGTTGGTTCACCCTCCAATGGCCGCCACGGCCGGCGCACTGCGCTGATCCGATGGCAGGAGCCAGGTGCTTCTCCTGGTCTCCCATGCGGGTGCAGGGCCCAAGCACTTGGGCCATCCTCCACTGCACTCCCTGGCCACAGCAGAGAGCTGGCCTGGAAGAGGGGCAACCGGGACAGAATCTGGCGCCCCGACTGGGACTAGAACCCGGTGTGCCGGCGCCGCAGGCGGAGGATCAGCCTAGTGAGCCATGGCACCGGCTGACTTCTTTTGCATTTAGAAGAGACGTGTTTGACGGGTTGCCTCGTGGGCCCATCCATCCTGGTTCCTCTGTGTGGCAGCGCAGACGGGTGCCCTCTGAAAGCCCGCTGGCTCCTTGGCCTCTTCCGGGTCTGTTTTCCACCCCAGTCACAAGGGCAGGGTGTCCCCTGGCCACCAAGGACATGCCCTCGGGCCCTTGGTGATCGGAGGGCTGTGCCAGGCCTGGGGGGAGTGGCCAGTGAACGGCCCTGCCTGGCCCAATGTGTTCCTCAACACAGATGGGGAGCGAACGCTGCCGGTGCTCCGTGTCTGTGCGTCCTGCCGTGGAGGCTCTGAACCACGGAGCGAAAGTGTTTGGGGAGAAAACCGCCTCAGTCCTGGGCAGGTGAGGTTTTCCTCGTCGTATTCTCTAAACAATACGGTACAACCGCTGGTTCCATTGCGTTAGGCCTTGTTGGTTGCCCACGGACAACTTAACCCGTCGAGGAGGACGTGTGTGGGTTCTAGGCACCCAGGGCCTCGAGCACCTGTGTGCCTGGAACTGATCCCTTGTGGATACCCAGGCACCATTCTACCCTGGAAATAAAGCCGAACGAACTGTCGACCAGAAACAGGTAGTTTAGAGAGGGCGGCGATGTTGGGTCAGAAGCTGTTCGCTGCCCTGGCCTCTGAAAATGTCCCCAGCGGATTGCTCCCAGCTTGGATCCCCCCTCTTTCCGGACTGGGGCGGGAGGTGGGAAGCCCACACTGAGCCCTGGAGCTCCTGGAAGGTGTCACCTGTCCCGGCTGCGAGCGCTCCGGGTTCTGTTCGTGGTGGGTCAGGACATCCCTGAGCGGGTCTTCCTCCTCTCCACTTCCTGCCTGAGGCCTCCGCAGCTAGAGGGCCCCACCCCCACCTGCTGGGATTCAGGAGCTGAGGCTCCGCCCCGCCCTTTGGTGGGAGCCCAGCCTGGTGAGGAGTTGCTTGCCTGGGTTCTCATAGGAGTCTGGGGCCGAGCCGTGGGTGGGTGCAGCCATGCCGCCCTCAGGCCCCGCCCCCTCTAGCTCGTCCACCTGCTCGGTTGCCCCACTCCCCAGGCTCCAGGTGTGTGGAGGCAGGGGGTTTGTGCTCCCGTCAGCCCTGAGGTGGCTACACAGATGTGAGCAGCGTAAGTGGTCCTGCGCATGCGTTCTGTGGCTGTCAGCTGTACCAGGTGCCGCTTGGTGAAACAAAGCGATGTCATTGCCCCGCCCCAGTGGAGGTGAGACGGCCTGGGCGGCGGCTGCTGGGTGGAGGGAGCCGTGCCTGCACGGAGTCCCCCAGCCTCAGCCCTGCACGGTTCCTGCTCATCTTCACCTGCCGTGTGGTCCAGGGCTGTCCCATTAGAGGGCAAGCCTGTTGGGTCCATAGCCCATGGTCTCCTCTTTCTAGAAGTTTCTGGTACTGAGAAACAGCCGAGTGAAGCCCTTGGAAGCCTCCCACGGGTGTGAACAAGATCTGCTACTCAGGCAGCGTTACCCCCGGCCCCCAGCGCCACCCCAGCCCGCCGTGGCTGTGACACCCAGTCTTCCAGGTTTACTTCATCGGAAACAGGTCCAAAAGGAAACACTGCTGACATGTCAGCATTTGAGACGGAGCCTTGTGGGTCGCCTCCACCACCCGCACCATGCGGGTGGCGTGTCAGAATGTTCTAGAAGGCCAGCAGCAGCATGCTCTAGAGACACGCGGGCTCACAGCACTCACGTGCCGCCTAATGGACTTCAAGTGTCGCGCGCTGTGTGGTCAACCACATTTTGCTGGAGTTCATTGCAATGTAGCCCATTGAGATTTTTCATGCTATTATTTGTGCCTCTTTCTAAAATCTTAGTTGGTTCATGCAGACTCTGTATAACCTTGGCCAAGCAGCCAAGGTCACATCTTAGAGTTGTAGTTTGTACAGCCAGGTACTCAGAGCTGCTACTAAAGAGGGTCAGCTGGGAGGAGGCCTGGGTACCCACCCCAGCAGCCAGAGCTTCAGGCTACAGGGGAGGTGGGAGGGCCTGACCTCAAATGCTTGGAGGTCAGTGACGTATACTGCAACTGCACAGGGGGATGGGACCAGCTGGTGATCTCTCCATGGATCCCCGAGGCCAGACAGTGCCCAGCCCATGTGCCCAGCCTATTTCCGTGTGTCCAGTCTATATCCATATGTCCAGCCTATATCCGTGTGCCCAGCCCATGTCCGTGGGTCCGGTCTGTGTCCACGCATCCAGAACCATGTCCATGTGCCCAGCCCATGCCCATGTGTCTAGCTCGTGTCCAGTCTGTGTCCCTATGCCCAGCCCATGTCCATGCATCCAGTCTGTGTCCATGCGTCCAGAACCGTGTCCATGTGTCCAGCCCGTGTCCAGCCCGTGTGCACGTGCCCAGCAAGCAAGGCTCAGTCCGTGCTTGTAGGATGAAGGGAAGAGGTGTTTCCCGCTTGGCTGTGTCACTCCTGGAGGCTGACGGTGACTTAGGCCTCACTTCGGCTTGGTTGTAGAGACAAACTGGATGGGAGCTGGCCGGGTCTGGCTGCCAGCTGTGTGTCCTCAGAGGCAGCCAGCTGTGGGTTGAAAATGCTTGGACAAAAAAAGAAGTTCCAGAGAGTTCCCAGAGGCTGAACTTGAGTTTGGCTGAATCCCAGCAGCCAAGGGGTGCGGCGGCACCACCATCATCAGGTAGCGCGGGTCAGCTGGAGACGACCCACAAGAGGCGCCTCCGTGGGGTTTGATTTCCTTGTTGGGGGGAGATCCCCAGGACGGCTGTAGCTCCACTTGTGACCGAGAATACACACACACACACACACACACGAAAATGCTTAGAGTCTTCAGGGCGGGGGCCCCCAACTTGCCCGGTGCTCTCTGACTTGTGCCTCTGACACTGGGTCATGGGGGGCGGCGGGCAGCCAGGACCCGGGAGCACAATTGGCCGCTCCGTGCACTTCAAGGCAGAGGCAGAGCGCCCCGCACGCCCCTGCCACCAGGTGCATCCTCCACCTCCCCGCTGTGTGGCCGCGCAGGGTCCCCCACCTCTCGGAGCGGTCTGGACAGGGTTGCCTCTGCCTCCTGGCCCCCATCTCCCCTTTCCGAGTTGGGTCCACGTGCCCGTGCCCTGTCTTCCAGCCCCAGTGAGGAGCCTCTGGGGCCTTGTCTGAATCTCCTCTCTGCTCATAGCCACAGCGCTCCTGGGAGTACTGCTGTGACCCGAGTACCCTTCATCTCCATCCCGGTGGCCAGGCGGTTCCCCGAGCACCGGGTCCTCTTCCGCCCAGCTGCCACCTTTGCCTCAGGCAGCCAGTCCAGACCTGGTCTCGTAGGCTCCACCTGTCGGGCTTCCTGCCTGCCTGGTGGCTGCACTGCTCAGCCATCTGAGCCCTTGCCCTCCCCCCTCCGTCTCATGAACACATGGCCGTGCCTTGCCAGGAGTACCCCTTTAGGCCCGGGCTCGCTCGCTGCTAGGTCTCTGCCCTTACCATCCTGGTGGCCGCCTCCTTGCGCACCTCTCACAGTGACCCTGGGCCGTCTGGTTCCCGCCTCCTGGCCACACACACTCACTCCTGGGCTGAGGTCCGCAGCCCCCTCTGTCACTGCCGGGGGGTGGGGAGCCTGCTTGTGGCCTGAGTTTCGTTTCTGGAGGGCGTCTCACAACTTGACGAGTTGCCCCCGGCCGGCTCTAAGCCCCTCGCCTTGGCCTTGGGCGCGGACGGCCTGGGTGCTGCCTGGGTACACACAGTGAGTCCAGCCTGGAGGTGGCAGTGCCAAGGCCATCGCTGGAGATGACTCCAAATGCGAGGCTTTGATCGGGCCTCAGGTGCCTCACTGGCATCCCTTTCCCTCCCTCGTGTTTATGAGCGTCCCCTCGCTCGCCTTCCTTCCTGTGGCCGCCCGTTCAAACCCTGTACCTCCCTCACTGTTCGGGCCCAGCGCCTCCTTCAGGAATCGCCTGCCATCTCCAGCAGGGACGTACCTGCTTGGCCCTGGCGTGCACCTCAGCCCTGCCCCGCCCCGCCCTGCCCTGTGCTGGCTATCTGGGCTCTTGTCCTGTGCCCTTTGACCTTGGGTCAGCTCCTTTTTCCATGAGACTGCTTTGGGATGGCTCCAAGCATGGCCCTTGCCCACGCCCGATCTGAACCTGCCTCGGCCCCTCCCGCCGACTGGTTGGGAACCAGGGACCAAGTCCCTTCCTGTCTGCTCCCCAGAGGCAGTGATGGGGTCACTGTGAAGATCAAAGCCTCAACTCATGGCTCACAGGGTGGTCCCGTGGAGCCGCTGGTGCCCCGGAGTGTTCGTGGACACCCCCACAGGTGTCCGTTCACGGACGCTCACTGCGGGCAGTTGCCTCCTTTCACAGCGGGGGGCAGACCTGCGGTTAGGAAGATGCTCAAAGCCACCAGCTCAGTCACTGTCCCTCCTTGGCGCCTTTAGCAGGAGCCCAGTGCCCATCAAGGGACCCTCCAGCCCCGGAACCTAGACCTGACACGGAGCCAGGAGCTGCGCCAGAGGGAGCCCCAGTGAAGACGGCTCTGGGTGTGCGCAGTGCAGACCGGGGAGCTGTATGCGGGCACAGGTGCACGTTCACGGGGGGCCCATGGTGCAGCCCACAGAGCCGTGCCCGGACACCGAGATGAGACCTCCAGTTCTGTCCTGCCCCAGGCTCCTGTCCCAGCCACGGTTCACCACGACTGCCAGGAGGGCGTCCCCCGTCAGGGGTCTGCCAGCCACTCCCACGTTTTGGGCAGAATCAGGGGCTCCCTTCCCACTCAGGCTGCTGAGGAACCGGGAAGTGGGGAGCAAGGGAGGTTTTCGGCTTCCCCAGCTCCAGTCCTCCTGCAGGTGCGCCGGCACTGGTGAGAACGTTAGCCTTTGGCAGCCAAGAAAGCCGCCTGGGCCTCTGGTGCCCAAGTGGGCCCCTCGTGGGCTGGGCCAGGGCCACTGCCCAGGACGTGCGCGTGTGGGCAGGAAGCCGCTGTGTCTGGAGCGTCAGCCGCCTGCTCTCTTCCTCCCTTTCTGAAGCGAGGGGTGTGGTTCTGTCAAGTGCTGGACAGGAGGCTGCTGCCCTCCCAGGTCTATGGCTGTGCTTTGAAGTGCATTTCCTCCCCGGCCTGAGGCCGCACCCCTGCAGGGCACCTCCCGCCGTGCTTCCCTCCTCAGCAGCCTGGCACAGGAAGGACCCATTAGCCTCTGACGGCCACCAGATCCTGCCTGGCCAGGTGTCGCAGGCGGCTGCTGTCCCCGTGCCAGCTCGAGGCGAAGCGCCATGACCGTGCAGGTGCACGCCGGGCCGTGGAGTCCCGGTCCACTGCCTGGGTGCCTTTCCCTCCGAAGCTGCTCCTGCCGCTCCTATTCTGGCCCCGCCCCTCGGGCCCAGGCTGCTGGCCATGTGGATGGAAGCGTGGCCCTCCGGCCTTGATTCACGGCGAGCGTGAGAAGATAACTCTGAAATCTCAATTCTCGGGCCAATACAGCGGCTCGCTCGAGCTCTGATTTATGTGGGCCTCGTCGCGAAAGCAAGGCTGCCGCTGCTCCCCAACACCCCGCGATCAGAGCGCTGGGGCACGGCTTCTCGGCGCTGAGGCCGGTGACAGATTGCCTGGGAAGCCCCCCTGACAGGGCCTGATGCGTTCGGCGGTGGCGTGGCCACTTGGAGCCCGATTGCTTCCAAGATTAGATTTTTCCCAGGCAGCCTGCACTGCCCTGGGAGTGGTCAGGCCGCGCGGCTGAAGATTACTCATGATGGCATTGGATTGGATCTGATCTGGAAATGTATAGGGTGCGAAGTCGCAGGGCTTGGCGAGCAAATGAAATGCTTTGCCCCAGACTCCATCCGGGTTTTGTCAGCCTCGCATGTGTGCGTGTGTGTGCGCACATGTGCCTCTGTGTGTGTGTGTCTGCCTGTGTGTGCTAACAGCTCCTATTTTGAGCTGTTCGGGAAAGCAGCTGCCCTAAATCCAGACACATGTGTCTTAAGCCTGTTTCCCGATGTTAGCACTGAAATAGAAACCGGGCTGTGTCTGCAGCGCCTTTCACAGGCCGCTCGTCCAGGAAACCACTTCCAACTGTTGGCGGAGCATGCGCCCTCGCCCGCCCTGGGTTCAACCCAGCCGCCTTAGTGCTCCAGGCTGTCGAACAGCTCCATTCCTGGAGAGCACCACGTAGCCTGCGTGTCCCCTGCCATTTAAAAACTTCTCATACAAGGAGCGCCCTGGCCTGCCCGAGACGCCCCAGCATAACCAGGCAGGCAGGCGGGCAGGTGGAGACACGGGAAACCCGCACTACCACTCTACACGCATCTGCTTTCCCCTTGTCGCTGTGTTGGGCCTGTAGCAGCCCCCTGCAGTGCGGCTGGGGGGGCGAGAGTTTGTTCTGGGCCACTGGATGGTTCAAGGTCATTTAAGAGTGGCCGAGCCCAGGCCGTGCGGAGTGGGGCTGGGGAGGCCCGCCATACTCCCGGTAGCCACAGTTCATCCGGGCTGACTGGCAGCTCTCCTATGGGTTGGGCGGAACTGTGTGTCATTTTCTTGTTCCTTGTCTTTTAACTGAAAAGCAGGTGTTTATTTAAGCTGGGAGTGGGGACGGGGCGGGGGCACAAATGTCTGTCTCCACCTTCAGGTTTGTTCAGTAAACATTTCTGTCCCATGCAGCCTGGATGGCTGGCTGGCTGGGAACCAGGGTTATAGACCTCAGTCAGCCATGGCCCTGCCCTGGGGGGCTCTCAGTGGGGTTTCAGACCGTGGACTGGGCGTCTGGGGTAATGGACGGAATCTGTGACCAGTGGGTAGGGGGCAGGGTTGAGCAGTGTGTTCTGCTGGGATTCAGGGCAGGCTTCCCCATGGTGGTGACCCAGCCGGGGAGGGTCCCGAGCATCCCGGCTGCAGTCAGAGGCCATGCGCCTGCAGGGCATACAGTAGGAACCCACTGTATGCACACTGCAGACATCACCCTTCCTCCTAGACAGATCAGCACGGCTTGATTGGAAGCAGGGAACCCTGGCCACTGGTGACTCAAGTAGTTGGGTTTCGGCCACCCATGTGGGAGGCGTGGATTGAGTACCTGGGCCTGGCCCAGCCCCACCACTGTGGGCATTTGGGGCGTGAACCAGAGGATGGAGCTCTGTCTCTCTGTCCCTCTGTCTGTCTCTCTCTCTCAAGTACACAGCACCTGCAGTTGCGAGTGGCAGCAAGGAACTGGGTCTGGTCCCCTCCCTCTGTGGGGTGGGGTGGGCGTTTCACCCCTTGCTTCCTGGCAGGTTTCGCCCCCCAGGGCTGTGTCTGAGGGATCGGGGCTTTCAGGTGGGGCGGCCCCCGGGGCTCCAGCAGTAAGAGCTCCATCCGTCCAAGGACACTGGCTGTTGGGCCCGCCCTCCCCAGATCGCCCACAGCCGAAAGGCCCAGAGCTCTGCTTGAGTGTCTCCGGCCAGGAGGTAAGCGCCCTCTGTCTCCCTCGTCCCCTGGCTCCTCCTGGCTAGGTCGTGAAAGGGAGAACCTGAGCTACTGCAGCCGGCTAACAGACCCCCGGGAGGGGGCCCTGGCCTGGCCCCCGCCTGCTGCACTGTCCCTGGCTGCCTCTGGTTGTGCAGGGCACCTGGGAGTAGGGAGGCTGGTTTGTGGGAATGTTCTCGTTGTTTCCTTGTAAACAGCTGGTATCACAGGGAGGTGACTTCTCAGGGGCCAGGTGACCCGAGGAGGGACCGAGCGCCCACCGGCCTTGACCCACGAGAGCACTGTGGCTGTATGGACTCGAAGGGAGCCCCAGACTCTATGAAGGGAGGGGCTCTTGTGTGCAGACAGAGCCTGGCCCCTCCCTGAGGCCAGAGGCCAGGGCCTGGGTGCTGCCCACTCAGGCCTTCCTGCCCCTGGGCCGCTGTGGGCGTGGCAGGTGGTGAAGGTAGCAAGGTGCCCCTTCAGAAAACGGAGGTCGTGGTCTCTAATTTAGGTGGACACAGGATACTCAGTGTCCCCCTGGGTTTCCCAGAAACCTCAGTTTACTGTGTGTCACATGAGGTTGATTACTCTGGGTTTTCTTTTTTCAAAAAAAAAAAAAAAAAAAAACTCAAAAAAACAAAAAGGTGGTTCTATGCTTCGTGTCTCTGCACCCCTGTGTGGGTCGGTTGGAAAGGTTTTCCCAGTGACACGAGGTGGCCCCGGTGAGCTCCCCGCAGTGGGGCACAAGCTGTTAGCACAAGCCAGGGCAGCTTCCTCCTCCAGCGCCGATGCTCTCTGTGAGGCACGCAGGGAGCTGCCCTGGAAGGAGGTGACCCTGACCTGGAGATGGGACTGGGGCGCGGGGGCCCGAGGAGGCTGCCCGGGTCAGCTCTTTGGCAGCTGAGCGGCCCCCTGTTCATGCAGACCGCGAGGGAATGTCGGGCTGCAGCATTTATGGGAAAGGAAAATAAATTTTGGTGATAAATCAGCTCATAAACAACAAGTGATAGCAATAAACCTTCATTCCCAACGTGTCCGGAGCCTGAGAAAGGTCTGTTCCCATCCGCCATCTCATTGGCTCTTCCCAGCAGCCTTGTAGCCAGGTGGGGAACTGGGGGCGCTGGGTTGTGCCCCGCTGCGGTGCGCAGGTGCAGGGTGACGGGGCTCAGACACAGGCCCTGGCGTCCTGGCTCATTTCCAGCCAGCCCTCCTCCCCCTCGCAGGCACACACAGCTCCGACGGGGTGTGAGGCAGGTCAGGGTGGAGCAGGGATCCACAGACCTTCTCCTAAAGGTGTAACACTGGGTGTCTCAGCCTTGGCCAGGCAGGCGGCGATGGCGGGGCCCTGGGTAGCCGCTTAGGTGACCATTTTCAGTGTGACCATTTAAGAACGTAAAACCCCTTCTTGGCTCACGGGCCGTAAACACTCTGGCAGCTGGACCGAGCTGGACCCTGCAGGGTATGCCCCATTGTGCGTCTCCTGCCGAGGCCTTCCGACCACAAGCACCTGGGAGACAGTTGAGTGGCTCTGTGCCGCAGAGAACTTGGCGTCAGAGGGAACCCCAGGGACTCGGGTGGAGGCACTTGGCAAACCTCTTAGTGATGGTTGTTGCTGAACACAGCATCGGCCCTGGCACTGTTGTCTCATCAAGCCTGACTGCTGTGTGTGTGTACATGCGTGTGCATGAGTGTGTGTGTGTGTGTGTGTGTGGCTCTGGAGCCCCTGCCATCCTATATGCAGCTTGCTCATTCCTTCCAAAAATTGGAGCTCTTTTTATCTGAACAGTGTTTACTTGAGAGAGAGAGATCTCCCGCCCTCTGGTTCATTCCCCCAAATAGCCACAACAGCCAGATCTGGGCCAGGCCAAAGCCGGGAGCCTAGATCTTCGCCCAGGTTTCCCTTGTGGGTGGCAGGGGCCCAAGCACTTGAGCCATCCTTTGCTGCCTTCCAGGATGACTTAGCCAGAAGCTGGAATTGGAAACAGAGCCAGGATTCGAACCCAGGCGTTCCAGTACAGGTTGTGGACACTCCTGGTGATGGCCGAACGCGCTGCACCTACACCTGCCCCTAGCAGAAGGCGCTCTCTCGGACCATTTGCAGTGCTGCGTGCCTCGCTCCTTCCCCGTTCTGGGCTCCCCCAAGCTGGGAGAAGCAGGGCCGAGGCTGAGCTGGCCGGTTCCCGAGCACCACCTTGAGCTGCGGAGCCACCTCTGGATACAGCAGGAGCTCAAGCAAGGCCCAAGCCTGCGCTGCCGGCCTACTGCTTCTCGGGGCTGGTTTTGCTGCCCATGGGGCTCCCCGCCGATTCTGGGTCCATGTCCTTTCTACGCTGTCCTCGGCTGCTGGGAGAGCCCGTGGTGCAGCTGTGACGTGTGCCCCCGGGAGGGTCGCGTTCTCTCCGGAATCCGCTTCTGGACACGCATGTGCGGCTTCCACTGGGCCTTTCCTGTGGGAGAGGCAGCTCCACGGGCCCCAGGCGTGGCCCAAGGCTCTGATTTTAACGGAGCAGAGGGGCCCGGCGAGGACAGGTGTGGGAGTGGGTGGGGTGCAGACCGCAGCAGCCAGGGCACTGGGTTGGGGGTGCTCCGTGTGTGGGGAGGAGGCCACGGGTGTGGGATCTGTGGTCCCGAGCAGCAGACCAGGGAAGACCGAGTGTCTCCATCCTGTCGGCGTGGGGATGAGGAAGAGAGCACTCTGTAGGCGTTGCCCGTTCCTGTCCGTCAGTCTCCTCCGTGCCGGCGCAGGCGCACACAGCGCCACAAGGGGCCTGGGGGGCCTGGGGTTCTCGGTCACTCAGGTCAGCCTCGCCAGGCATGTGCTCAGGGGTTCTGACAACTGAGAAAGACAGGCGGCCCCAGGGGGCCTCGGGCAGCACCTGCTCCGCCAGGTCCAAGTCATTGACCTGAATTGGAGCCCTAGAAGGCGTGGCCTGCCCAGCCCGCCGAGGCGGTTGCAGATGGCAGGCGGCTTAGAAGACAGCGTGGCGTGGCAGCGGTGGCGCCAGCCTCCCCCGGGCTTGTGTTGCAGCCCAATGGCCTCGGGCATGACATGCACTGTCTCGGAGCCCGGGTTTCCCGTTCACACAGCGAAGAGAACTCCGCGCTCCTGGAGGGCTCTGGGAAGCACCCACGAGACTTCTCAGCGTGGGGCCTGTCCTGGTGCCGGCCACAGCATGTGGCCGCTGGCACCTGCGCAGTGCTGGGGCCTGAGAAGGCTACAGGGCTTGCTTTGCCCAGACCACGGAGCCGGCCTCCTTCTACAAACGCAACGCTTGGAGTGATCAGGGCACAAGTCAGCTCTCGAACGCCGGCCCTCTGCGCCCACCCACCCGACCCTCGCCCTCTCTCCTCCGCCCCAGGGGTGACAGCCAGACTGGCCAAGCGTCTTGGACTTCTACATCTCTAGCTTGTGTTTCTGAGGATTTTGAACTTTCTCAGTTGGGTAAAAGCTTTAGAATTACTGAGATTCCTTTTGTATTGCATAACGTTCTTGCCATTTAAAAGATTAGCAGGCGTAATTCCAGTGAGTCTCGGTGAATGGCGTGCCTCCCTTGGCTTAATCTCTCCCCGGGACATGTTGAAACACATGCAGACGGGCCTAATACACACCCGAAGGGTTACCCTGAGCAAGCGCTCAGGACAGTGAACCCCGAAAAAGGGAGAAGTGACCAGTGCTGGGGGTCCCTGGTCGACAAATGCCAGGTGCATCCCCAGGCCGGGCAGCCAGGGGAGAAGGCGGCTCGGGTTGGAGTCTGCTGGAGGAACCCAGAGGAACCCAGTGACGTCACGCCCATTTTGTGGCCACAAGTAGTCAGAGGCCACTTTTGGAATTTCTGCTTGGGAAAAGTAGCTAAAACTGATTGGCTCCTGAAGGGCCAGTGTGGGACAGAGCTTGAGGGAACAGGGGTTGTTGGGGTCCGTGCTGGCCGCGCGGGAGCCAGCAGCAGCCTGGGAGCACCCAGTGAGCGCCAGACCCTTACTAAGTGCCTGTGTCCTAGCCAAGGGGGAGCCTGCAGTGGGTCGGGGCTGGACCATCTGCACACTGCCTGTTACACAGGGACACCTGGCAGACCGCGTAGGGACACCCCGTAGAGGTTTAAGGGACTCTGTAGGAAGGGGACAGAGTCGTGGTCATTGTCACCATCATCACTGTCACCCACGTGTTCATCTAAAAGGATTTGCCAGATGCTAGACATTCCTCCAGTCATTGGAGAGGAGTCTTGGAAAGGCAGCGTCTGTCCCGAGGGCGGACAAGACGGAGGTTCAGGAACCTCACTGGACACCGCTACGTACGGCAGAGCTAGGGTTCAAGTGCACGTGGCGCAGATTTTTCGGAAAGGCCGACTTGCAAGTGCGCTTGAAAGGGTCCAGAGGCTCCCTGAACCGTGCGCAGCATTTCTGGAGTCGTCTGTATGTAGTGCATGGCTAAGGTACCTACCTGTTTCCCACTGAGCCAGACACAGGTGATAGTTAACGCCTGTAGCTTGCAGTCCAGGTCTCGCACACCTGGGCGTCGGGGACCCAGTGCCCAGTGACTTGAGCCATCGCCACTGCCTCCCATCCTGACGCTGGTTAACTGGAAGCTGGAGTCAGGAGCCAGAGATGCGCATTGACCCCAGATAGCCCAGTGTGGGCCATGGGCATCTTACCTGCCAAGGGAACTCTTGCACTGCTTAGCCCCTCACGGGATTCCCCAGCAGTCAGCTTCTCGCAGCCTGAGAATGCATTTGATTATATCCCTTCACGAAATATATCGAAGACAGCCACCACCACTCTTTTCTCTGCCAGTTCCTGAAAGTGTGACAAGGACAGGGCCGGAGAGAGGATACTTGTACAGGTGAAGTTCTTGGGGGCGCCCCCGTGGCCCTGTGTCCTCCCACTGAGGGGCCGCAGGAATGTGGGCGTCTGGGTGTTGTGCCGTGTACGTGACGCCAGCGTGCCAGCAAACCCTGGGCCTGGGCCTCGGTGCTGTCTCCGGGCCAGCCGTCCCCTGTGGCCGAACTGGGGAATCAGGAGATATTTTGTAAGAAAGACAGGGAAGTACGAAAATCGCCAAAGCCAAGGTTGAGATGGCTCGAGATAAAGAGATCTATATTTGCCATATATGGGAGGGAACGAACGTCTGGGCAGTGCTCCTACGAGCTGCTCTGTGACTCATCCCCGGGCCAGCCGCCCCAGCCGAGGGGTGCAGCGGCTCGGCCACGCTTCCCTCTCTGGTGGCTTCACGCCGCGGAAGCCGCGCCGGGGATCCCAAGGAGCTCCCGGGACTGCGCCACGCAGAGGACGGCTCAGAGTGTCGAGCCGTCTATTTTTACCAGCACTGAAGGCTCAGGTTTGCACACACGACACATGCGCTTTTGGAAACGGAGGGGCCCGTGCTTTGTGGCCGCAGGACTGTCTCTCCTCTCCATCTCCGCCGCCGGGAACCAGGTGGCCCCCGAGCCCCGCCAGCCAGTGTGTTCCCTTCCAGTCCTGCAGCTCCTGTGTTGTGTCCTTGCCATCCAGGTGCCCGGCCCTCACCTGGGCCAGGAGGGCACCCCGAGTTACCCTGGTTTTGAAATCGTCTAAGTGAGGAACTGAAACTTGAAAGATTGTTCTCCCGGGATATTCGGTTTTCCTTCCTGCCTTATGAAGGCGCTGTGCGTGGCCAGCTCCATCCGGATCCACGGGTTCCACGTCCGTGGATTCAGCCAGCTACGGAGCCAGACTGCGCGGGGGTGGGGTGGGGTGGGGGAGCATCTGTGCAGAGCACGTGCAAACTCTTCCTGGTCATTATTCCCTCAACAATGCGGTCTAACAAGTGTGTACCCAGCACTTACGTGGTGTTGGGTATTATAAGCAATCTAGCGATTGTCTGCAGTGTAAGCGTGGGTGCTGTGCAAACACCGCACTGTTTGGTAGGAGGGACGTGAGCACCGGTGGATTTTGGTATCATTGCGGGGGGGTCCTCATGGCTGCTGGCAACGACTGTACCCTCTGAGGAAGCAGCGCACCAGGCAGCTTTCTGACCTTGAGCTTGAGCGGACTCGGCTCCTAGAACCCTCTGTTGTTCCTTGCCCAGCACCCCCGGTCCCTGCTGGCTGAAATGACAGGGTGCTTCCCTGGTGCCCCCCAGGTGGACTTTCTTTGGTGGAGTGAAGCTGGGGCACTGCCTCCTGCCCCTGGGGTGGGGAGCTGCCCACTTGCGGGGTCAAGGTCACCCATCGGGAGACCCCCCGAGTGTGGCAGGCAGTTTGCTTGCAAGGGCTCCCACCGTCACGTGTTTCTCAGAGGGGCGTTCCACCCACGTGGTATCAAAGTAATTCCCTTTAGGAATTAAGAAATCATGGTGTGCACTTACTATGCCAGTGGCTCTGCTGTCTCCCGGGGTTTGTGTTAGCAGGAATCTGGAGTTAGGAGCCAGGGCTGGGCATCCAACCCAGGTCCTCCAAAGGGCCACGCAGACATCTGAACTACTAGGTTCAAAATGACCCCTCCCGAGACCTGATCGTCCATCTTGTGACTCTCCTGGCTGGACCTGAAGGGACCCGCCATCCACTGGGGCCACCCCACCCCGTCAATGCTGCTGCAAGGTGATGTTTTAATCAGACAGATCTGTGTCTGGCTCTCAGTATAAAGGTACGAGTGTTCATTATGGGAATTTGCATATTCTATAAATCTTGTGGCATATATATTATAATAAATCACCCATACCCTTCGACATGAGTGTTAGCATGTTGCTTTAGGATTTTTCTCATCTCATAAAATATTGCATATTTTAAAAGTTAGGATTATGCCACACATACTGTTTTTTTTAGCATAGTTCTTCCCAACCAACTATATAGTGTTTATAGAAATAATATAATATATAGGCTCTACTGGCAGGTTTCCCACCAACACCTATTGTACTTAAAATTCTCCCCGGGAAAGCAGTGGAAGATGACATAAGTGTTTTGGACCCTGCACCCGCATGGGAGACCTGGAAAAAGCTCCTGGCTCCCATTCTCTCTCTCTCTCTCTCTCTCTCTCTGCCTCTCTCTACCTCTCTGTCACTTTGCCTTTCAAATAAATAAAATAAATAAATCTTAAAAAAAGAAAAAAATTCTTCCCGGGAGAAATGTAAAAAACCTAGGGGGAGAAACGTGGGTAATCCAGGTGTGCATTAACGCGGACACCATGCGCTGTCTGAGGGCTGGGCACAGCCTAGCGTGGTGCCCACTGTCTGTGGCCGTTCCTGTGCCTGTGGGGGTCCGTGGGCAGGGACTCCGAAGCCTCGTCGCCTTTCGGGAAAATCACTAGATCCCGTCTTCATTTTCCTAAAGAACGTATTTGATGTTAAAAGTATACAGTTGGTTTCAAGACAAAGAAAAACGAAGCCGCGCTTGGGTTCCCCCGGGCCCCGGCCATCGGCACTTGGGAGATTCTTTACCATCCTTTCCCAGTGCACGGTGACGGAAGTGGCCAGACTTCAGAGTGCTTTGTTATTGTTGTTTTAATGTTTCCATCAACTTTATCAGTTGAGTGATCCGAAGTCCAGAATCCTCCATGAAATTCAAAGCAGTCTGCACATGCTGTCTGGGAGCTCGGAGGTTCTGGGATACGAGTATTCCGGATCGGGGATGTTCAGCCAGTGCGTGGGGCTTACTCCCGGTGTGGCCCTGGGCTCCAGGTGTCCTCACGCTTTGCTGGTGGGGACTCCCTCTGCCCCCTGCCCCCTCGGCACTCAGGGTGGCCTGCCCCCGCCGTCCCAGCCAGGTCCGTGCCGACTCCCAGGGCCCACGCACACTCCCTCCCCACAGCCTCCCCACAGCGTGCCATGCCGCTGTCTCTGCCTCTCTCTCTCTGCCTTTCAAATTAACTCATTTACAAACTAAACGATGAGTTTATCTTGGGTCAAAACCATTTTGGATCCACGCATAGAGTTTTCCTAATGAGCTATGAACATTCAGTCAGAAAATGCGCTGGAAGAGTGACCTGAAACCAGACCCAGGGCAAGCCAGGCCGACCTGGAGAATCCGTGGGAGGAGCCTGAGCTTGGCTCCTCCCCCTGCCCACCTGCACAAAGGGCCCCCCCCCCCCCATGGAGCAGCTCCCCAGGGCCAGCCAGGCTGTAGGAGCCAGTGTTTCTCAGCCTCCCACGAGTGCGCTGGCTGTGCCATCCTCATGGCTTCCTGGGTGGCACACAGGTCCTCAGCGTGGGCAGGCGGCCTTGACCTCCAGACAGGAATTCTCAGCCCCAGGCTGAGACGCTACAGGGCAGCACCCCTCCCATGCACAGAGCCAGGGGGCACGTGCACTGGTGTGCCCTGTCTGGAGGCTGACCAAGCTGGAGGTGAAAACTGGGGAATCGGCAAGGTGTCAGAGTGAGGACACCATCCCGGTGTTCCAGGGCTTCTAGAAAGTTCTACCATACCTTGGTGAGAGAATGAGTACGAAGAGCAAATGCGGTGTTGACCTCATTGGCTGGCTGAGCCCCTTCCCTGAGGACTCCTGGCGCTGTGGGCTCTGCGTGCTGCTGATCGTCGCCCGCAGTGTGAGCCCCTCCTTCAGGTCACGCCTCTGTGCACCTGGGCACTGCCGGGGTCACCGGCCTCGTGGTATCACTTCAGCCCGCATTTGGGCAACACCAGCTCCGTGCACCGGTTCGTCCAGCTCGTCCCGCACCCACGCTCCTGCTCAGGACCTTCGGGGGGGGGTCTCCCTACTCTGCCCTCAGGGGGGCTCCTGCCAGCCCTCACTGCCCACCCAGGCAACCCCTTGCTGCCCTGCGCCCCCGCCCGGCCAGCCCTTCCCAAGGCACAGTGGCCTGAGACATCCACAGACTTCCTGCCAAGACGTAGAACTTGTTTGAAATGGAGCAAAGAGATGTAAATGGGAAGAAATTATAGCATGAGGGAGCTTAGCCCTTTCAAGCTAATCTTATTTAATAACGAAAAACTCCCGCAGATGGGTGCTGCATGGAGCCACAAAGACAGCGTGCAGGTTCTACATTGTGGTAATTACATGTTTGGGCTTTCATGCCTTCTTTCAACTGGGTTTCTTTCTTTCTTTCTTTCTTTTTTTTAGGAAATCAACCACTGTAGAAAAAAGACTATTCATTTATTTCATTGCTGGATGGCCCATCCACTGTAAAAATAGGTCATGGACGGTAATCTAAATTGACTGCTGATAAATAATTAAAACTAATGGAATTTTCTCAAATCCGCGAACCAAAGTCTTTCAGAAACTGCCAGGACACACAGCCTGCTGTCGTGTGGGAGGATATTTTTTATTTAACACCCGGGTCTGAATGCCACTTGAAATTACCCTTTCCTCTTCCGAAGGCTGGGAAGAGCACGTGCTCATCTCCGGGAGTCACCCAAGCCCTGGCCTCCGTCAGTGGCCGCGGGGGATGAGATGGGACGGGAGGCTCTGGGGAAGCTGCTCTCCGTATAGACCACAGCCAGGCCATCACTCCGTGTAGACGGTCTTATTAAAAAAAAAAAAAAAAAAGTAGGTGCGTGGCCCGAGCTCATGCCTTCGCTGGCGTGGTGGAGTCACAGCTGTCAAGTGACGTCCAGGCCGCTCCATCTGCGATTTCCTCCCCAGAGAGTTAGGATTCTCTTGCTGCTGCTGTGGGGACCTAATGTATAAATACAGCACACAGGTATGCATAAAATTTGTGGCGGTCCAGGGAGAAAGTGTCGGACAGGCGGGCCTGTGCTGGGGGGCGTCCTCTTCGCTGCCGCTGTTGGGGTGCTTCCAGACCCTGGAGGAGCAGGGAGGAACCGCAGCTGCGCGTCTTTGGGTGTGGTGCGTCTTCGGCACTGTGGCTTTAAATCACGGAAGAGGAGTGATTTTCTTATTAAGATTTATTTTATTTATTTGTAAGTCAGGTAGAGAGAGAGAGAGAGAGAGAGAGAGAGGGCTCTTCCATCTTCTGGTTCAGTCCCCAAATGGCCAAAATGGCCAGAGCTGCGCCGCTCTGAAGCCAGGAGCCAGGAGCTTCTTCCAGGTCTCCTAGGTAGGTGCAGGGACTTAAGCACTTGGGCCATCCTCTGCTGCTTTCCCAGGCCATAGCAGAGAGCTGGATTGGAAGTGGAGCAGCCGGGACTTGAACCGGTGCCCTTAGGGGATGGTGGCACTGCAGGCCGGGGCTTTAACCGCTGTGCCACAGCGCCAGCCCCGACTTTGTGCTGTCTTTCAGAGAAGTGCAGCCTTGTCGCACTGCTGTACTTATGTCTGACGTCGTGGGAGGTGGGCCACGGTTTCTTACCTTTACAAATGGTCCACTCCGCTTCTGAAATGAAGCATTTTCCTTTTTAGAAGAAAACTTCTATTTAGAAATTTCTTGACTTGCGAAGGAAATGACTCCATTCAGGTTGCCCCTGCTGGTACCTGTCTAGTCTGGAATGTGAGCATTTACATCTTTTTTTTTTTTTTTTAAGATTTATTTATTTATTTGAAAGAGTTAGAAGGAGAGACAGACAGACAAAGAGAGGTCTTCCATCCATTGGTTCAACTCCCAGATGGCTGCAATGGCCAGAGCTGGGCCAAATTGAAGCCAGGAGCCAGGAGCTTCTTTCAGGTCTCCCACGCGGGTGCAGGGGCCCAAGCACTTGGGCCATCTTCCGCTGCTTTCCCAGGCCGTTAGCAGGGAGCTGGATCAGAAGTGGAGCAGCCGGGACACCAACTGGTGCCCACATGGGATGCTGCTGTGGCAGGCTGTGGCTTTCCCCACAACGCCTGCCCCTATAGTTTGTGTTTTTAAAGATCTTTATTGCCCTGTGTCTGGGGGTGTGGCTGCCGTGATATTTCCAGTAGGTACTGTTAGAGTCCCGTTCCGTTTTCTAGAATCTTCTTCCAGCATCCACGGGGGCTTTGTCAATGGCCCCTCGCACAGCGTGAGTCATGGAAGGAGATGGCATTAGGGATACTGGTGAGGACTTAGAGCATCCAGAAGAGCAGGGGACACTGGGCCCTGCACCAGCCCAGCGGCCGGAGGGTGACAGGGCTGGGAGTGGCAAGGAAGGGCTTGGGGGGGAGGGCTCCACTCTCCAGCCGTCCTCAGAGGTGAGACCCAGGCACAGGGGACCCTGGTTCCTAGGCATACGTGTTCCATGGGCAGGGCCAGGGACATGGGGGCTGCTTGCCCTGACTGTGGGAGTCACCACCTTGGATCTCTCCTCTCTCCCTGTCTCTCTGAATTGTCCACCAACCAGCTGATCCCACCCTGCTCTGGTTGTTCCCCAGCGGGATGCCAGGGCAGCCAGCACTGCAGAGGGGTCTCTTGCCGCGGCAGGTGGGTGCACCCCGTGGCCCTGAGCTTGGCAGGTGCACTGGATGAAGGTTGGAGGCTTAGCTCGGGGGCCAGGGTTGCAGCAAGCCAGTTGGTTCCTTACCCCTGCCTCCCCTCCCCTCCTCTCCCCTCCCCTCCCCTCCCCTCCCTTCCTCTCCCCTCTCCTCCCCTCCCCTCCCCTCCCTTCCCCTCCTCTCTTCTCTCTTCTCCCCTTCTCCCCTCCCTTCCCCTTCCCACCTCCCCTCCCCTCCCCTCCCCCACCGTGTGTGTGTTTGTGTGTGTGTGTGTGTGTGTGTGTGTGTGTGTGAGAGAGAGAGAGAGAGAGAGAGAGAGTGAGTGATGGATCTGCTGAAGGCCTGCCATGCCTCCGGGTGAACCAGAGATCTGAAAAGCATCTCTATTCCAGGCGTACACAACTCCTGTGTCTTCCATAGCCACCAGCACCTGTGTCCCATCCCATCCCCACCGCGCCCCTCCCCAGTAGATCGCTTCAAGGCAAAGGTCTTTGTTCCCCTAGAACTATGCTATTCTGTATTTCTAAGAGGCAAAGCCCCTTTGAGAAAACAGAACTGTAGTACCTAAAATATAGGCCACACTATTTTAAAACAAAACGAAAAAAGACCTTGGCGCTGTCAACTCGGTCTCATTCCGTGGTGGGCCGTGTTTTATCAGTTAGGATACGTGGGCTTCTGCCTGCTTCCTCGCGGGCAGAGCGAGCAGCCTCAGCGGCAGACCCAGAAGCCACAGCGACGTTTTGTCCCGGTGGAGCTGCTGGGGGCAGACTCGCTGAGCCTCTACCCACGACATTCCCCAGTCGTGGTTTTCTTGCTTTGGGCCTGGGAAGTGAGAGAGAGCCAGGGGTTAGCAGGCATATTTGAAAATGACACTGCAGCCGCCAGTCCTGGGCGGGCAGGTGGGGGCAGGTGGGGGCAGGTGGCAGGTCACCGCCCACCACAGGCCTGAGCGAGCGCTCTCCGGAGTTGGGATTCCAGGTTGTCAAACATGTCCAAAGTGGAGACACGCCATGCCCTGGAGGTGGATCTGTGATTCCTGCGTTTTTTTGTTTTGTTTTTTTTTTTTTTTTTTTTTTTTTTTTGCCCATTCCTTCTAAACCCCTCAGCACCCAAGGCAATGTAGAAATTGTGCCCTGGACCACGGGAAGGCAGTGAGCTGGGCTGGGGCCTGAGGCTGAACGTGCCGCTGGGCCAGCCCCTGAGGTCCCCACTCAGGCACCAGGGTCAGGGTGTTTCTTTGTACCCCTGCAAGGACCACAGAGCTAAACCTTTGCACGGTGGCCCGGTTCGGCCTCCACCCTTTGTCACCAAAGACAAGGACAAGGTACCGACGACATGGCTGCCAGGCTTACGTGTCGCCTGAGTCAGTCCCCAGACACGCACCTGCCTTCCTGTGGATAGAGAACAAAGTGGCATTTAGCACAACAGCTGGAAAAATCCCACGTAATGTCTCTGAGATGCACTTGTCGTCCCTGGCCTGCCCGTGTCCACGCGTGCTGTCTGTGCTGTCAGCTCCCGGTCCTCCCAAGCAGGAGCAGCGACCTGGAAAGAGTTAGAGGTGACCTGCCGCAGAGGTGACCACAGTGTGGGGGCTTGGCGGCCCCCAGCTCTGAATCGGGGGCACATGGTGGCTCTGGGATGCACGGCCCCGCCCGGGGAACAGGAGGTGCATCGTAGGGGCAGGCGTCCCAGGCCCCAGAGAGGGAACAGGGCTGCTCAGGGATGCCCTCAGTGGACAAGAAGTGGAGGTTCACACCGGGGGGCCCAGGGCATGTTTTGCGACTCCCACAGGCCCCCACTGCACGGGGCAGCCGCACACAGAGTAGCCATGCTGTGTTTCTGCCGCCATTCACTTTGAAATCAGAATGGTTTCGGCCGTGGCCTTTGACCAGAACATTCCTCCAGAGCATTTTGCCTTTCCGTGTTCGGATCCACAAAGCGTGCTGTGAGTGAGCCGCGTGGAGAATAATGCGAGTGCCCCCCGTGTGGAAGCACCTCCCTGTCGGTGTCGCTTCCTCTGCTCGGGGAGGGCAGGTGGCCGGGAGCTGTGTGGCTCTTGCCAGCTTGGTGACAGCCCCGAAGACAGCACCGGGAAACCCAGGAACCGAACGGAGTGCACGGCCCTGACTCAACTGTGTCATTTCTAACCAGGACTCAAATGCCCACCGCATGCCCGTCCTGCTGGGGTTTTTGATGGGGCCCGGACCACTCGTCTGCGGTGGGGAGAAGGGCTCTCAGAGGCACATGGTCACCCTGGGTGGGTGCTGGGGCCCTGGAAACAGCCAAAGGCACTCTGTTCTCGAAAGCCCATCAATCACACCCTGTCCTCACCGAGCGGCCGCAGACCGTCCCCGGGGTCAGCCGTGAGCATCCTCGGAGCGCTCGCCTTAGCTCCGTGCAGAGTGGGCGGCACTTGCAGCCTGCGGCGTTGCATAAGTTTCCCAGGCTGCTAGAAATAAGATTAGAAGGAGTGATTTTTTAGCTGGTGGCTCGGAGTGCATATGTCCCCATGGCTATGTGATGGGTGTGAGTTTGTAGTGAATTTCTTTCCCTCTTCAGCTGTCCTCAAATACGAAGGGGATTCAGCACGTTTGTGGGAAAACGGGAAAAAATCCAAAGGACCATTGCTGTGGGTCTGTTAGGAGGCAGAGAGATACAGAAAACACGGCGGGCGGGCGGGGCGGTTAATGGAGTTTGTTTTATTTGTGAACATGGTGGCAAGGCACAGCCCCCCTGCCTTCTGGAACTCCTTGTATTTTTATCTCCCATGCATTACAAAGCTGGTGTTCTCGTGAGGCTGGCCTGGTGCCCAGTGGGCAGGGCAGGGGGAGCCTGGTTTAGAGACCTGAGCTCCAGAGCACCTGGGCTTGGCCGCCTGAGCCCCTCCCCCAAGCTTCCTCCTCTTCCTCCCATCACTGTGGTCTCCAGGCCCTCCTCTCCCCGGTTTTCTCGTCCCATGATCTCATCCATTACCGTGCCACATGTGTCCCCTCCGCCCTGTTGCTGGCTGGATGCCCCTTCTGAGTGCCACACATGTCCCCTCCGCCCTGACGCTGGCTGGCTGCCCCCGTGTGTCATCCCCGTGCGCACACCTGGCCAGGGTGGCCAAGGCCCCTACGGAGTCGCCCTGCGGCGTGACCCTGTGGCTGTGCAGCCTTGGAGAGGCTCCCTTCCCTCCCTGAGCCTCGGCGTCCTGGGTGTGAAACCTGAACATCCGTCCTTCAAGCTGGCGATGTCACGGTGAACGCACACCCCACACCCGGCCATGGTGGGCACCCGGTTATGGCAACTACCGTTGGCTCCTGCTGAGGTCCCTACCCCAGGACACGCCCAGACCCTGGCTGCCTTCTTCCCCTCCTCCCCACCGATTGCTGGTTTCTCCACTGCGGCCCCTCATGGCTGGTCAGCTCCACACCTCCACAACTCACCCCCCTCACCGTTAGTCGGCTCCACACCCCCCCACAGCTCACCCTCCTCACCATTGGTCAGCTCCACACCCTCCACAGCTCAGCCCCCTCGCCATTGGTCGGCTCCACACCCCCAGCAGCTCAGCCCCCTCGCTATTGGTCGGCTCCACACCCCCCACAGCTCAGCCCCCTCACCATTGGTCGGCTCCATACCCCCAACAGCTCAGCCCCCTCGCCATTGGTCAGCTCCACACTCCCCACAGCTCAGCCCCCTCGCCATTGGTCGGCTCCACACCCCCAACAGCTCAGCCCCCTCGCCATTGGTCAGCTCCACGCTCCCCACAGCTCAGCCCCCTCGCCATTGGTTGGCTCCACACCCCCCACAGCTCAGCCCTCACCATTGGTCGGCTCCACACCCCCCACAACTCACCCCCCTCACCATTGGTCCCTTCCACATCCCCCACAACTCACCCCCCTCGCCATTGGTCAGCTCCACACTCCCCACAGCTCAGCCCCCTCACCATTGGTCGGCTCCACACCCCCCACAGCTCAGCCCTCGCCATTGGTTGGCTCCACACCCCCCACAGCTCAGCCCTCGCCATTGGTCGGCTCCACACCCCCCACAACTCACCCCCCTCACCATTGGTCCCTTCCACATCCCCCACAACTCACCCCCCTCACCATTGGTCAGCTCCACACCCCCCATAGCTCAGCCCCCTCACCATTGGTCGGCTCCATACCCCCAACAGCTCAGCCCCCTCACCATTGGTCAGCTCCACACTCCCCACAGCTCAGCCCCCTCGCCATTGGTTGGCTCCACACCCCCCACAGCTCAGCCCTCGCCATTGGTCGGCTCCACACCCCCCACAACTCACCCCCCTCACCATTGGTCCCTTCCACATCCCCCACAACTCACCCCCCTCGCCATTGGTCAGCTCCACACTCCCCACAGCTCAGCCCCCTCACCATTGGTTGGCTCCACACCCCCCACAGCTCAGCCCTCGCCATTGGTTGGCTCCACACCCCCCACAGCTCAGCCCTCGCCATTGGTCGGCTCCACACCCCCCACAGCTCAGCCCCCTCGCCATTGGTCAGCTTCACACTCCCCACAGCTCAGCCCCCTCACCATTGGTTGGCTCCACACCCCCACAGCTCAGCCCTCGCCATTGGTCGGCTCCACACCCCCCACAGCTCAGCCCTCGCCATTGGTCGGCTCCACACCCCCCACAGCTCAGCCCCCTCGCCATTGGTCAGCTTCACACTCCCCACAGCTCAGCCCCCTCACCATTGGTTGGCTCCACACCCCCCACAGCTCAGCCCTCGCCATTGGTCAGCTCCACACTCCCCACAGCTCAGCCCCCTCACCATTGATTGGCTCCACACCCCCACAGCTCAGCCCTCGCCATTGGTCGGCTCCACACCCCCCACAGCTCAGCCCTCGCCATTGGTCGGCTCCACACCCCCCACAGCTCAGCCCCCTCGCCATTGGTCAGCTTCACACTCCCCACAGCTCAGCCCCCTCACCATTGGTTGGCTCCACACCCCCACAGCTCAGCCCCCTCACCATTGGTCAGCTCCACACCCCCACAGCTCAGCCCTCGCCATTGGTCGGCTCCACACCCCCACAGCTCAGCCCTTGCCATTGGTCGGCTCCACACCCCCCACAACTCACCCCCCTCACCATTGGTCGGCTCCACACCCCTGTAACTTGGGCGTGTTCACAGGTGCTCACCAGCGACTTAGCCAGTAACACCCCATCCTCACCCTGCAGCAGCCTGCTGCGTGAGCATTTCCCATCCTGCAGCTCCGTCCTCTCTCACCCTGCGTTCTTCCAGCTCTCGTCCCATTCAGCCCCCGAATCCCCTCTCCCAGGAGAGCCCAGGTTGGGGGCGCATCTCTTAGCTCTCAGCTGCCCGGGACGGTGGCCACCAGCCACGGTAGGCGATGGGCCACTTGACACGTGGTTTAAGTGTGAAATACACATCAGACCATGAAGGTGTCATACCAGAAAAGACCATGAACTACTCCTTTAGTTGTTGTATTGATTACACGTGAGAGGACACTTTGGATGTTTGGGGCTCAATGGAATTAAAGTGAATTTCGTCTGTTGTCCTTGCGCGTGTTCGTACTGCTGCTAGGAGGCATGGAGTTCTCCCCCTGGCTGGCCTGGCCTCTTGGGTGGACAGAGCCCATCTTGGAGCAGGGGGCCCAGCCCTCTGGGCACTTCTGCGGGGGTGCTGAGGCTGTGGTCCCCTCCCTGGCTCTCGTCGCTCTTCGACAGATGTTCACGCGCATTCTCCTGTTTATTTACTCGGGCATCCATCCTGTGTCTCCTGGGTGTCCCGTGTGTCACTGGCCCTGTCATGGGCAAGATGGAGGCAGAGGCTCCCCAGGTGCAGCCCAAGATCATGCCGACTCTCGGCAGCACCGGCAGGGCTGTGGTGTGGGTCAGGGTCCCTGCCGGCCAGCCTCGCACCACACCTGCAGCCTGACCTGCCTGGCCAGGGCGGCCCCAGGGCTGCCGTGGGGTGGGACTGGCAGGCAAGGCCTGAGGGGCCCCTCGGGGAAGAGGAATCTGGGGCCCAGTGTGGAACCTAGCCAGCCTCCATCAGGCAGCCTTCTGGCGCTGAACCGGCTCTGGTGCCTGGCTGTCAAAAATCCCAGTCGCGACTCTGCTGGATCCGGGTGCAGAGGGCGACTCGAGTTCCCATGCTGCAAGGGACCTCGTGCCACGTGCTCCTGGCTGTGAGCATGGCCGCTGTCGCCGCATCTCTAGAGCTCAGAGAAATGGCAGCCGCGTGCCCCAGGCTTCCAGCAAAGCCATCGGATCCACCCTCAAAGGGCTCACGGACCACCGGGGGCTACCGGCTGTCAGGTGCAAGCCCACTGCCTGGGGCGGGGCAGGGGCTTGGCCTCAGGCTCGGCCAGCCAGGGAGGTCTGGAAGGAGCCACCACGTTCACCCAGGTCAGATGTGTCGTCAGGATTGTTTGACGTGCTGGGGACCGTGCGGCTCTGGCTTCTCCACTCTGCTGTTCACCTGAGCGCTTGCAGTTAGCGAGAACCCAACCCAGGGACACCGTGTGGCCGCGTGAACCAGGCGCTTTCCAGCAAAGTTGGCCATTTTGGAAAATGGACAACAAATAAACGCCATCCGTCATGTTGGGCTGCGGTTTGTAAGCAAACAGCTAAGAATGGAGGAGAGGAGGGGAGTGGGCCTGGCCCCCCAGAGGGAATCTGGGGCCTCCTCTGCCCTCCCCTGCTCCCCACTGGGGGCCCAGGCCGGCCGCACTCCCACCCTCAAGGCACGCTTGGCCAACTGTCTCGTATTTATACCTCCTGCGTCCTTACCTGTGGTGACCAAGATCTGCATGGAAGTGCGGCTCATTGCTCGTGATGCAAACGTGAGCTTTGGGGGTGCGGCAGTCAGCTGCCACTCGGGGATCCCCGGTGCAGTGCCTGGTTCAAGTCCCACCTCAGCTCCACTCCAAATTCCTGCCGGTGTGCACCCTGGGGATAGCAGATGGCGGCTCAAGTACTTGAGCCCCTGCCACCCATGCGGAAGACCCAGATGGAGTTCCGGGCTCCTGGCTTCGGCCTGGCCCAGCCCCGATGGCCTTAGCCCTTTGCCCTCAAATCCTCGCATCGTGCCGAGCATCAGGTTGTGTGGAACGCCTGCACCCTTCTTCTGACATTGCAGGGGCACGGCCAGCTTGCAGGATGCAGGAGGCTCTGGTGGAGGTGGAGGTGTGGATGAGGGCACTGCCCCCGGACTGAGCAGGCCAGGTCCTGGCTACCCAGAGAACGCCAGCACCGCAGAGGGCCATCCCCGTGTCCTCCCTGGGATGCACGGGCTCCTGCTGCATCTTCCTGCTGTGGATTCGTTCTGAAAGGAGGAGCGTGCTGGGGGCAAGAGGCGCGGAGTCACCACACAGACCCTGAGGGTCAGGTGAAAGCGGGCCAGAGGCAAGCAGCCTGCAGACTCGTTTATTTCAGTGGGTACAGCAGCTTATATAGCCGAGGCAGCCAATCCGGTCAAGGGGCGGTTTATGCCCTAACCAATCACAGCCTGTTGCCAGGCAGGTTCTGTTGCCAGGTGGTTTCTGAAGCCATTCCTGAGTAATTGACACGCGCTTGCCAGCGGCCATCTTGGCATGGCCTTCTCATTCCACCACAACGTTGTGCCCAACAGGTTGCGTCCCAGAGAGTACTGCCCCCTGTGGCGCTTAGCAATCCACGTCTTTCCTGCATCTGAGCATTTGCCACGTGCCGGGAGCCATGCAGCCCCCTCGACACTCAGTTCCTTCTCCCCGGGGAAGACAGCATTGTCCACAAGCACAGGAGAGCACGTGGCTTCCCACGCCCCACGGTTCTCGAGTGGCAGAGCCAGTGTTGGAAGCAGGCTCTCCTACTCTGTTCACGGTCCCGCGTATTCTGAACCCCTGGAAGCTTTCTCCCCAGCCCCTGTTCCTCCAGGCTGTGACCCGGGAACGAGGGGGAGAAGCCGGGCCCTCCTTTTCCCAGGAACGTTTGTGCGTTTGGTGGTGGCGGTTCTTAGCAGCGCCCCAAAGTAGCCCCTACGACGCAACCTGGTGGCCCGGCTCATTTTGGATGGAAGTCACCACGGAACCTTGCAGTGCGGTTTTCCGAGCAGCTGACCCCATGCCAGCGCGGGAGCCTGAGTCTGCACGCGCGGCCAGGACCGAGGCCAGCCCTGCCATCGCGAGCGCCGTGGCGCTGTTTCCATTCCAGGCCGCAGGGACAGGAGAGGCGCCCAGCTCGCTTTGTACGCTAACTTGAAAGCCACTCTGAGGAAGCTTAACCGATGTTTCCCTTCTCTTTCCTCCCTGATGTCTGCCGCCCGGCCCGCCCCGCTCGCTCACTCGCTCGCTCCAGGATCTGCGCAAGCAGGTAGCACCGCTGCTGAAGAGCTTCCAGGGAGAGGTAAGCCTCCATGTTTCTTTTCTCTTCCGAGCCCACTGGCAGGTCACCGGGCTTGCACAGCGGCGGTGGCGCTAACCCAAGTGGAGGCCGCCCGCTTGCACCAACCCTGTGTCCCGCACTTTGCACTTGGCATTGAGATTTCCCCCCCACACACACACACGCCAGTCCTGGTGAAGGGGGCCGGGTTGGAATGCCAGGCGATGCCGTGGGTGCAGAAGGGGCGTGCCCCTGAGCTGCCCTCGCTACCGTGGGGCGCGCAAACCTCCTGGGGCAGTCTCCGTGTTCCCCGAGCTGGTCTGGGCTGCTGCCACTGTGAGGCCACCCACATGGAACAGATGACTGGGGCCGTGGGGGTCGGGGAGGAATCCCAGGATCCCACGTGACTCCAGGCAAGCGTCACAGGAGGACATCGGGGCACAGTCTAAGGAAGTGTTTTCTATGGATCCTTCCAGAAGAGGGCTGAGCTGTCTGGCAGAGGGGTGGGGCGTCCACCCTGGCTCCCTGCTAATGGGAGCAGTGTCCACAAAGGGGAGCGGGGAGGGTTTTGGGGGTGGCACTCACGCCCCTTCCCAACGCTTTGTGTAGAGGTCCTGTGAGTTCCAGAAACCCAGGCACGTGTGGGCTTGCTCGCTCTCACCTGCTTAACCTCTCCTGTTGGAAAAGTGGGAATTGCGACAGCGCCAGGCCGTGACAAGCACAGGGAGCGAGAGTCAAAGAACTGTGCTGGTCTGTCCTTGGGAATGTTCTTCCAAGTACACAGGTCACAGAGGACTCACAGAGCGTGGGATGGGACAGGACTGGGAGGAGAGAGGCAGAGGGTTCAGCCTGGGCAAATGACCCAGGGTGGCACCTCCTGAGGACACAGGTTCCGGGGGGTAGGGTTCCTGGGCCTGAGCTCCCGGGTCGGTGACTGGGGCTGACAGGTTCATGGCAGGCAGGTGACAGCAGGGGGTGAGGGAAGGAAGAGGTGGGACGAGAAGACATTTTTTTAAAGGTATATTTATTTATGAAAAAGTTGGAAGAAGAAAGAAAGAGAGAATCTTCTCTCCACTGTTCACTCCCCAGATGGCTGCAATGGCCAGGGCTGGGCCAGGCCAAAGCCAGGAGCCAGGAGCTTCATCTGGGTCTCCATGTGGGTACAGAGGCCCAACAACCGCTTTGGCCATCTTCTGCTGCTTTCCCAGGCCGTTAGGGTGTTGGAGTGGAAGTGGAGCAGCTGGGACAGGAGCTGGCACCCCTAGGGGCTGCCCACGTCTCAGGCCACAGCGTCGGCCCCAAGGGTCCGGGACATTCGGGGGATCCCTGTAGAAAGAGGGATGCAGCCACGGTTGGGGGTGAGGGCTGAGGCTTCTAGAAGGCACAATAGTCTTGTCTCTGTTCAGTCTCTGGCCTCCACGGCCCCCTGCGCTCAGCCTGGGAAGACGCAGGACACCCGCATCACAGGTCTCCATGGCCGGCCTGGCCTTTTCCTCTACCACGTTTGCTCTTCCCTGTTCCTTCTCCTGTCAGGTAGCTTTGGAAGGACCCCCGGGCGTGGGGTCCCTCTGGCCGAGAGCACCCAGTGCACCTTGTCTTGTGGGTGTCTGCTTCCCTCCCTTCCTGCCAGGGTGCAGCGGGCGCCCGCACAGCCATGCGTGGCCCTCCCGCCCCTGTGCCAAGCATCCGGAAGTCAGCTGCAGAGAGCGGGGCATTGTATCCGAGACACACGCGTGCGGCTTAAGATGTCAGCACTCCCCGTGTTCCCGCAACACCCCCAACACCACAGCCAGGGACATCAACATAATTCCCAATCAGATGTCCCCTCCCGGGCTGAGCCGGGACAACGTGCGCCCGTTACAGCCCTGTGACTAAACGGGGATCTTCAGAACATTCTCGGAGAAAAACTGTGCGGATTTCAATTCTTTGTACCAAAATAAAACTTCTTTCTAATTCAAGAGGCTCAGACAGAGCGTGCGCCCATCCCCTGGTTCTTTCCCCCGAATGCCTGCAGTGCAGTGTGCGGGCCAAGCCAAAGCCAGGAGCCCTGAACTCATACCAGGTCTCCCACGTGGGTGGCAGAGGCCCCGGCACTTGAGCCCTCACCTGCTGCCCCCCAGGGTCTGCTGTCGCTGGAAGCTGTGGATCGGAAGAGAGGCGGGACTCAAACACAAGCCCCCGGTGCAGGATCCGGGCATCCCCAGTGGCGTCTGGGCAGCTGTGCCGACACCTGCTCCTGAGCTCCACTGTTCCCCCTCGTATCTTTGCGTGTGTTTAATGCTGACTCGCTTTCTGGCCCTCCTCCCCACCTGTATTTTCCTTTTTCTATTACATTGATTTTTTTTTTTTTACTTTTTATTTTTTAAGAAGCCACACCAGCGATGGGTTCCTGCATCTTCTGGATGGGGGGAATAGTAGATTGGGTTCTGGTTAGCATTAAACTCGGGAAGCCGGAGAGACGTGGGCTTCCCCATTTGCCTGCTTCTTAAAGGTATTTAAAAGGCAGATACATTTTAGCACCATTAATTAATATTTATTGAGCCTTTGTCAGTTGCCGTGTTCTTAGTGAATTTTGTTGCGTGTATTCCAGGTGTACAACGTGACGGGGTAGGATGTATAGGGAGATAGCAGAGTGGTTACTGCAGTGGGGCAGGTCCGCGGGTCCATCCTCTCATACGGTTATACCCCACCCCGTGGCGGGGGCAGCCGGAGCCTGCTCACTGAGTTTACTGACCACAGTCCCCGTGTCCTACCTGAGGTCCCCAGACTTGGCCACCTGCGTGCCTGCTGCCTTGGGTCCCTTGTCCGCCCACACTGGTCTGTTTCCCCTACGGGGTCTGCGCTGGGAAGTGAGCTGGTTTTCTGGGAAGGGGTGAACTCCTGCCTGTTTCTGAAAGGTGGAGAGGAGCCACACGTGCAGGGGGCGGGGCCAGAGGGCGGTGTGTGCCGGTGCCAGCGAGGGGCCGGGCCTGCTCCCCGCGGTTCCTCCGAGAGCAGCGGCCTCTGATCAGAGCTTCTCCTGCGGCGGCCGGGTCTGCCAGAGGGGGTTTTATTCCCTGGATGGAGCCTGAGCTCGCCCTCAGGTTTCCTGAGGAAACGCGTGGAACTTGTACAGATTGCTTCCTTCTCCGAGTTCCCGGACAAGAACCACCGGTGGGTCTCCATCAGCGAGGACTTCACCTTGGACTTGAGGGTCCCGCGAGAGCCTGCTCGTGCAGCTCGTTGTGATGTTCTGGGAACACTGACCTGCACGGGGTGGGACTCCGGCTCCAAGCTCAGCCCACTTCCTCTCTGTGGTCCATGAGACCCTGCCTGACCCCATGACGGCTTGCCTTTGGCGACTTCTCCCATGGCTCTCCACCGTCACCCTCTCTGTGCCAGCCACCCCCAGTCTCTGCCCCTCCTTGCCTGTCCCCAGGCCTCTGCTTCCCCAAACCGCCACTGCCTCCTCCCCCGTACCCAGCCCACTTCCTCTTGGCCTCTCCTCCCTCTAGCAAGGCCCCCTCTCCCTGAGAAATGAAAGGCTGGGCTCCCGACACCCACCATGGTGCTTGTCCCCACCTCCGGGGCCTCCTATGACTCTGCCCACATCCCTCTCCAGGCTTAAGATGAGTGAAAGCAGGCCCCCACCCCAGGGTCCAGTCAGGTTATCCTTGTGGTCCCAGGATCTGCTCAGCTCCTGGCACCTGAGTGCCTGGGCTCCCCAGATGGTTAGGACCCGTGAGGCGAGGGGCCCTGGCTGCTGTTGGTGAGGTGGGAGAGGTCCTGTACAATGTGCTCAGGAGCCACTGAGCACCGTGTGAGCTGTCTTTGATGAAGAAGTGTTGAAATGCTGTCGTCACACAGATCATTTAGGGTTCTTCTTGTGAACCCACATGGAAATGGGCTTGCTCTACCCGACCCCGAGTGTGTCACCAGCCCAGCCAACTGCTAGGGACAGTGGGGTTCATTCCACTTGATGGATATCCAGCCCGGCACGAACTAAAGCAGCCCCTTGGGAGCAGCGGCCCTCGCTGTCAGAGGAGGGTGGGCTTGCCGCCATGCTGCCCGCTCCTTGCTTCTCTCCGAGAAGAGTCCTGGTCTGGGACGTTGATGGGTGAGGGTCTGGCTCAGGAAGCCTCTTGGTGGTAGGAGACCTGGGGTCCATAAGCCCAGTGACCTGCAGGAGGATGTGCCTCCTAAGAACCAACATGAATGCTTTTCCTTGAGTGGGGACACCGGAGACGGGAAATCCTTGCTTTCCAAGACGTCTGCGTTCCAGACGAAAGAAGGGCACAACAAGTGCAATCGATAATAAAAGCCCTCAGCAGAGAAACGAGGGAAGGAAGAACACAGAGGGCAGGGAGAGAAACGACCTCAAACTTGGGTCTTCGCAAAGACAGCCACGATTGACAAGTCACTCCTCCAATGGAGACACCAGGGGGAGGGATAAATGGGCCAGCATCCCGGCTGATGCCCAGGTGAATGGAGGAGGATGGGAAGCCATTGTACGCCAGTCCGTATGAAAGCTTAGCCAGAATGGAGCAACTGTTTGAATACCATCAGCAGCACAGCCGGTGGACCAGGGAGCATGAAGGCCGACTGGCCTCGGAGCTGTCAGATTCCCATGCGGCCCAGACGGTGTGCTGGGAGCGTTCGTCAGTTCTTGGTGGAAAAGGTCGTCCCGATCTTTTGCTAGACTTCTTCAGAAAAGAGGAAACACTTTTCTAACTCATTTTCTGAAATTAGCATGACCTTCTACAAAACCAGACGTGAGCGCTGCGAGAAAGGAAAATTGAAAAGCCGCCTCATTTATGAACAGACGCATAAGTCCTTAAACAGATAGTATCGATAAGTTGAATCCATCAATCATGGGCTACCCAATGGATGCTGTTTGGTTTAACATTCCAAGAGGTATTTAATCAAAAATCCATTTCAGTGGGAAAGTAATTTGTCAAAATTCATTCATGATTTTCAAAACTGAGTAGGAGCAGAGGGAAACTAACCCGGTAAAAGGTACTTAGCAAAAGCCCATGCAAATCATCAGACCCCGCGACGTGAAGACGACGTTTTGTTTACAGCCCGCCGGGGCTCCCTTGACTTCACGCCGTCGTACGAGTCTTAGCTCGCACAGAAGACAAGAAGAAGCAGTGAGGTACTGAGGACTGGCACCAAAGCAAGCCGTCAGCCTCCGTGATTTCACAAGTAACTAGAGACAAAATCCGCGCACACGTCATCGCGTCACTCCCCATCAGCAGCAAACGCAAAGCGTAGTTTTTCAGGAAGGACATCAGTGGCCGTAGCAACGGCCAAAGCAGGGACACCCACGGGCAGCACCGCTTTGATGAGGGGCAAGGCTGGAGGCGTGCCCGAGGCGCGGGCTATCTGGCGACGACGATGACGTCACCACTGTGTCCCCGCGCTCACCTGGTGATGCATTGCTCAGAACGCGTCCCTGCCGCGTGACCGTGCGGCTGTGGCTGCCCCGTGGGACTGTGGAGAAGGACGCATTCATGCAGAGTTACGTGGAGAGAGACGGTACTCGGGGGTAGAAGTTCGCACTTGTTAAAGGGGCCCGTTTCCTCCGGATGGATCACAGGGACGGCCGCTGATTCCAGAATTCGTACACATGCAAGAGTGGGTGTCAGTTACAGCGAAGGTGGCATTGATCCACATCGAGATGGAGCCCGGCGATGGATAGCGACACCTGTGGGACCGGATAAAGCACCCAGAACTGGCCCGCCCCTGCACAGAGGCAGCACCTACTGCTAAGGGGGCTTTGCTGATAGAGCTTGCAGCGCGTGGTCCTTCAACAGCTGCTCAATCCATAAAGACATTTTTTAAGGTTGATTTTATCTGTTTGAAAGGCAGAGTTACAGGGGTCGCGGGGAGAGAGGTCTTCCGTCCGCTGGTTCACTCTCCAAATAGTTGCAATGATTGGGACAGGGCCATGCTGAAGCCAGGAGCCAGGAATTCCATCCACGTCTCCCACTTGGGTGCAGGGGCCAAGGCTTTGGGCCAGCTTCCTCTGTTCTCCCAGGTGCATTAGCAGAGAGCTGGATCCGAAGTGGAGCAGCCAGGACACAAATCAGCGCCCAAACGGGTTGCCAGTGTCTCGGGTGGCAGCTTGACCCACCACGCCACGACACTGCCCCCTCCATGTGGATCCCTACCTCAGCTCAAATGCAAACACAGTTACAGGGAAAGACTTGAGCAGACCTTCAAAGCATTTATAAGAGAAGACAAAGCATGGTCTAAAGAACACATGGCATATGTTGACCTCAAGTTGGGTAGAATTTCTTAAACTTTTAGAAAATTATAAGAGAAGAGATTGCTGCAATCAACTACAGTACTTTTTTTAACTGGTAGTAACCAAGTCTTTTTTTTTTAAAAAAATATTTATTTGAGAGGTAGAGTTACAGACAGTGAGAGGGAGAGACAGAGAGAAAGGTCTTCCTTCTGTTGGTTCACTCCCCAGAGGGCTGCAATGGCCCGAGCTTTTTTTTTTTTTCCTAGAAAGAGCCCCTGACGCAGGCTAGACGGTGAGCCGGGGGCCCAGCCCGCTCTGTTATCCCTTTGTGTGAAATGGACCTGCCTTTCCCAGGATGCTTCGCGGCGTCTGCCCCGGTAAAGATGCAGACTCGGCTGAATGCTTTTCATGGGAAAGAGTGAGACGCCTCAGACGTCAGGGGGCCTCTGGGGTCGGCAGTGCCCCTGCGTGTGTGGGGCAGCCTCGGCCGGAAGCTCCACTACAGAGAGGGAGAGAGGGTCGCACCCCTCCTTCACACAGATCCCTGTGCACTGCCCGGGGGAAGAACACCCAGTAAGAAAATGAGCAGAAGTCGAGAACACTGTTCTCGGAAAAGGGACTCAGACCGGTCAGTAGATGTATTCAAGAGATGGCTCAGGCCCGATAGTGACCACTGAAATAAAACTAAAATAATTTGCCTGTAAAGCTTTCATCCCTGCCAGATTGGCCAAAGGTGCAAAGTCAGAGGGAGTGTGCATTGGTGTCAGGAATTCTGAAAGTAAATCTCTCAGCGGGTGACAGACGCGTAGGTGCCTCAACACAGCAGTTCTACAGCTAAGAATGTTTCCTAATAAACTCATTTGGCCCAGGAAGTAAGTTCTGGAACTTTAAAAACGGTCAACAAGGAGAAACAACCCAGGCGTCCAGCGAGAGGGGACAGGTGTAGGTACTCCGCAGCCTTCACAGTGAAGACCCGAGCAAGGTGTAGACGTTCGCGTGTTGGACCATGACATAGCAGGGAAGCGGGTGGGCGTGTGAGGGTCGGATCATGTTGAGTGGGTGTGTGAGGGTCGGAGCGTGTCAGGTGGGCGCGTGCAGGTCGGATCATGTCGGGTGGATGTGTGAGGGTCGGATCATGTCGGGTGGGCGCGTGAGGGTCGGAGCGTGTCGGGTGGGCGTGTGAGGGTCGGAGCGTGTCAGGTGGGCGCGTGCAGGTCGGATCATGTCGGGTGGATGTGTGAGGGTCGGATCATGTCGGGTGGGCGTGTGAGGGTCGGAGCGTGTCAGGTGGGCGCGTGCAGGTCGGATCATGTCGGGTGGATGTGTGAGGGTCGGATCATGTCGGGTGGGCGCGTGAGGGTCGGAGCGTGTTGGGTGGATGTGTGAGGGTCGGAGCGTGTCGGGTGGGCGCGTGAGGGTCGGATCATGTTGAGTGGGTGTGTGAGGGTCGTAGTGTGTCGGGTGGACGTGTGAGGGTCAGAGCGTGTCGGGTGGGCATGTGCAGATCAGATCATGTTGGGTTGGTATGTGAGGGTTGGAGTGTCTCAGGTTGGCGTGTGAGGGTTGGTGTGTTGTAGATTGTTGTATCACCTGGACATACCATCAAGAACCAACTGAAAATCTGCTTCTTTCATTGCTCTTAGGTGTAATTGACAAATACATGCGTTTATGTGTTTACTGTGTATGACGTGAGGTTTTGGGATTTGCATCATTCATTGTGAAGTGATTCCCAGTCAGGCCAGCTCACGTGTCTGTCCCCTCATATGGTTACTGTGTGTGTGTGTGTGTGTGTGATGAGAAGTCTTAGGAGCGCTCTCAGCAAGCTTCATGTACACATCATCGTCATTAGCTAAGTCATCACGCTGTGCCTTGGTCCACAAAACGCACTCCTCCTACTGAGCTGAGGCTTTGCACCCTTGGGCCAGGACTCCCCAGACCCGGCACACACCCTGCGGTCCTCTGCTTCCGTGACTCGGCCTTCTCCGGAGCCCACGCTTGGGTGAGACCACGTGTGTTTGCCTTTCTGCGCCTGGCGTGTCTCACGTCGCGTCGTGCCCCTGCCTACATCCGTGCTGTCGCACACGGCAGGGTGGCCCTCTTGTTTTAGGCGGAGTGATACTCTGTCATGTGCACACGGCACCTGTTCTTCGCCCCTGCGTTGTCATCGGGCCTTGAGGTCATCCCAGGGTGTCAGCCGTTGTGAACCACGCAGTGAAAGTGGGCGTGCACGCAGCTCCAGACAGTTCTGACGCCGCGTCCTTTGGATCCGTACCCGGAAGTGGCGTGGCCAGGTCCCTGGCGCATGTCATTTTTGCAGAACCTCCACACCATTCCACAGTGGCTCACCTACGTCCCTGCCGATGGCCTCGGACGATTTCCTTCTGCCCCCACCCTCGCCAGCGTTTGTCCTGACCAGTAGGAAATATCGCTCCTTGTCTTGAGTGGCATTTCTCTGACAAAAGTTTGATCACTGTTTTTTTTTTTTTTTTTTTAATGTATTTTACTTATTCAAAAGGCAGAGTTACAGAGAGAGGAGAGAGAGAGAGAGAGCGAGCAAGCGAACTTCTAACAACTGATTCATTCCCCCAAAAGGTCGCAATGACTGGGCCAGGCTGCAGCTGGGAGCCAGGGACTCCATCTGGGTCTCCCATGTGGGTAGCAGGGGCCCAAAGACTTGATCTATATTCTGCTGCCCCCCCAGGCACCTGAGCAGGGAGCTGGGTCAGAAATGGAACAGCTGGGACTTGAACTTGCGCTCACTTGCAATGCGGGTGTCGCAGGTAGTGGCATAACCCGTCGTGCCATCACGCTGGCCCCCAAGTATCATTGTGTACCTGATGGCTGCTTGCATGTCTTCCTTTGAGAAATAGCCATTCAGAGCCTTTGCTAGTGGAAAAGAATTTTTTTAATTTAATTGTGTTTATTTGAGACAGAGAAAGACAAGCAGAGATGGAGATCTCGTATCTCCAGGTTCACTTCCTAAATGCCCACAACAGCTGGGGCTGGGCCGGGCTGAAGCTGGGAGCCGGGAGCTCCATCCAGGTGTCCCACGGGGGCGTCAGGAACCCAGCTGCGTGGGCTTTCGCCTGCTTGCTCGCAGGGTGCTCGTTAGCAGGAAGCTGAGGCAGGACTCAAACCCAGGCACCGTAGTATGGGATACAGGTGGCCCAAGAGGCGCCTTAACCCCTGTGCCACGCCCCCTTCGCTCCGTTCCAGAGTTACTTATTTCTTGTTACTGAGTTGTTAATGTCTCCCCTCTTCAGAGGCTGCGTCCCACCGCGTTTGTCACATCCGCAAGCCGTCGGAGTCCGCCGGCTGCGTGCGTCGTCTTAGGGGAACTTTGCCCTCCCTCTCCCCTCCTCTGCAGCAGGGAGAATCTGCTGGGTTCGGCGCCCGAGACTCCACACTAGATCCTGAGAGGTCTACACGCCCCTCCCAGGGCTGTCTGAGCCATCTGTGCCTGTGGGCCCCGGCAGCCCTAGAAGACGACCGTGGAATGGACCGGGCACCTTGGGGACTGGCCGGCTCTGGCTGGGTGCAGCTCAGACGGCTGCACAGGACACGGCCTGCCTCCCTGACCCCTTCCCGCGGGACCCGTTGCTCCCCCAGCCCGGTGGTCACGGTGGTGACGGGGCCGCTGTGTTTTCATGATCTCCCAGGGAAATCCCAAGGCCTACTGGCTGCCGGGTCTTCCTGTAGGTTCGCCCCATGATGGCTCAATTAGGGGAGCAGCAGGACTGTGGTTCAATATTCAGGCCAGCGTCATAATTGAAAACACGTTTGCTCCTGCGAAGCTGCAGCTGGTTTGGTTCTGCTCATGCAGAAAAGGATATAACCTTGCATAACATAGGAAATGAACGGTTGAGAGAGAAGCCAAATTCAATTTCAGTCAGATATGTTGAGGCTGAGTCCATGATCTATGGACGCCAGGGCAGGGGCCGCGCGCATGTGGAAAGGCGCGCACTCAGCAGTCTATTAATCACGGCCACCCGCCCGGCGCAGCGCCGCCACCGCCGCCGGGGGCCACCGCGCCCCGCGCGCTCCTCCACGGGGCTGGCGCGCAGCCAAGCCCTCCAGAAGTTAACCTCTTAAAGACCCAGAGCTGCTTTCTGTTGAATAAATGTAATTTTGTGGTCAGAAATAAATGCTTGTGATGTAGCAGGAGCTTTGAAAACAACGGCGAGCCAAAGCTATTACAAATTGCTCTGTGTTGGGAAGTCAACAGCAGACATCCAAATGCCGTGCGCACGCCAAATTGATTTCGGCCCAGAGCTCTGTAGCTATTCAATAAAAGTCCTATTAAACCATTGTATGTAATGAACAATCCCGAGCAAATCTAATATTTTCAGTGGATAATTATTTTTAACATCCTCTCGGTAACCGTCAGTGGATTTCTTGGCTGTCTATAGCGCCTCCCCCCTCCCCGCCCCGGGCGGGGTGGGCCTTCTGCCAGCCCCCAGCATCAGACACCCAGCTGCCCGGATGGTGCTCTGAACGCAGGCTCTGGAGCTGGGGGCCCAACGGTGGCAGGCTGGCTTGGGGCCAGCCCTGCGCCCAGGGAAGGGTGCACAGGTTCCTGGTGTCTCCCACTTGCTGGCAAGAGTAGGGTGCCTGGAAATGTTCGTGGAATTGACCTGGTTTGGTTGGACTGGAGAAGAGGCGATCCCAGGGGGCCCTAGAATAACTTAGGAAGAAGAAGTGCCTGCAAGGTGGTCCGAGAGCCTGGGTCTCTTGGTCCCGCGGGTTGGAGGTGAGCAGTGAAGTCCATGGCACGAGGGCTCTGGTGCCAGTCCCCAGGCACCCCAGGAGGCCCTGCACTGGCCCACTTCTCTCTCTTCCTTGACTGCTGGGGAAGGAAGCAGACGCTGATGGAGCCCCCCAGGGGAGCCGGCTGCAGCCGAGTGGGCTTCCCCTTGGCCACGCCACCGTCTTGTTTGTGGCAGTCACCCCGCCACGCCACGCTGGGTTGTGGCTCTGTGTCACTCTCCCCTTCTAGACATGAGCTTCCTGGGGACAGGGCCTGCTCGTTCCTCCTTTCATTGAGTCACTGCTCACTGGATCTGAACAGACTGGCTTGTGATGGTGGGTAAGCCGGCAGAGACACGGCTCTCATGGAGTTCTTAGAGCTTGGCAGGTCTGTGTCACCACGTGGCACAGTGCTGGGCACACAGCAGACGGTCAGTAAGTGATGGACGGTTGGGTGGGCAGGTCGGTGGGGGGGAAGGGGAGGGATGGTCCTGCGCCTAAGGGATGGATGATGGATGGGTAAACACTGACGACGGATGGGTGAAAATGGATGAGTGGCTAGGTGAGGAGGGAGGGATGGAGGGATTGGGAAGGGTGGAAGAGGTTGGCCGGGCAGGGATGGATGAATGGGTGAGAGTGGATGGTGGATAAGGACGGCTGGATAAGGACTGGTGGTGGATGGGGGTGGATGAAGATGGATGGATGCAGATGGAAGAGTGGATGCGTGAGGATGGGTCAGCCGATGGATGGGGGGGTGGGGGATGGGGGACGACAGATATGGGTGGGTGAGGGTGGATGGATGGATGTGAGCGGTTGGGGTAATGTATCTTAACGAGCGTTACTTGTCAGATTTGTCTGTAAGGAGAAACTGATTCCTAATAGCTTTCCCCACCCCACTTCGTACTAAAATCATCCAATTTGTAATACCCAGTCCTATAGTGTTGATTTGATTATCATAAAATTTCAATTATGAGGGCATTTTATTTCCTGCAGCTCTGCATCCCCTTGGAAAAACTCGATCTGGGCATGAATTAGGTTTTGCTGGTGTTCCGTCGATTGAATGCACTAGTTCCTTTGGGACCGAACACGTGGCCAAAAGGAGGGCTGTGTTCACGGGTGTGTGGCCCTGAGATGGAGCGCAAGGATGCTCCCGGGGTACACAGGGAGCCCAGAGGCGTCCTGCTGCCTCAGTGTGGAACGCTCTGCCAGTCATCTTCTGCATGGCCTGGCCTTCACAGCCACAGAGCCCCGTTTCCATGGGCGCCTGCAGGGGTGCAGTGTGCGGCCCCCAGCTCCAGGCTCTCAGCCCCACTCCCCTCCACCATGTCCTGGCCCAGTCCTGGAGCCTGTGGGTCCCTCGAGCCCCCTTCTGCTCAGCCAGATGTCACCCCGTTGTCACTGCACTCTCGCCACCTCCAGCGAGCCTTCCCAGGGAGAAGGCGACTCGCGGGGTCACACGCTCGTGAGCCATCTGCACAGACAAGCCTCCCAACAGCCCTGCGAGATCGGAAGCGGACTGGACAGGTTCTCGTGGGTGGGGCACCCAGGCATCTGCACACGCCTGGTGCTCGTTCTGCTCCCTCCCATCTGGAAGGGGTGTGGACACTGGCGGCTGGAGTTTTTAAGGCATCTGGGCTGTGGGTCTGCTGGACCCGTGCCCCGTGTGCGTGAACTTGCTGAGCATTCTAAGTTCTTGCCAGCGCCAGGCAGTGTCCCAGCTCACAGCCTGTTCTGCCCAGGGCTGCCTCTGGCCTCGTCCCTGGCCCTTCTCGCCCAGGTCTCATACAAGGACCTCGAGGGGCAGGACTGGGGACAGCATTGGAAGGGCAGCCTGTCCCGTGGCTGGCAGAAGGTGGAGCTAGCGTGGAGAGCAAGTTCCTCTGAAACCTGGCCACTGGCAGGTGGCGCTTCTGCCGGGGGGAGGAGCAGGATGTCTCTTCCGCTTCCCCTTGTCATCTGGCTTCGTCTCCCCGGCAGCCCCGCCCCAAGCACCTTTAGGATGCCGTCTATAGGGACGAGCAAGGGCGCCCAGACAGATCAAGAAACTTGACTGTGCCGGTGCCATGGCTTAACAGGCTAATCCTCCGCCTTGCGGCCCCGGCACACCGGGTTCTAGTCCTGGTTGGGGCGCCGGATTCTATCCCGGTTGCCCCTCTTCCAGGCCAGCTCTCTGCTGTGGCCGGGGAGTGCAGTGGAGGATGGCCCAAGTCCTTGGGCCCTGCTCCCCATGGGAGACCAGGAGAAGCACCTGGCTCCTGGCTTCGGATCAGCACAATGCGCCGACCACAACGGCCATTGGAGGGTGAACCAACGGCAAAAAGGAAGACCTTTCTCTCTGTCTCTCTCTCTCACTATCCACTCTGCCTGTCAAAAAAAAAAGAAACTTGACTGAAGCCACGGAGCTGAAGCTTCCTCCCTAAAGCTTGGAAATGTCTCGAAACTGCTCCCAATGCTGAGACAAGGGGGCTCCTGGGAGCTCCTGCTTGGTCCTCAGTGGGACAAGCAGCGAGAAATGCACGGGTTCCCAGCAGGAGCTTGGCTTTCAGATCTCCACCCCTCGTACTTCTCCAGGCTGGGTGTTTGGGGACCTGGGGAGGGCACCTCTGACCCAGGGACGTGGAGCTGGCATCGTCCCGGGGCAAATGTCTGAGTGTGTGTTGCCTGCGAGCCAGCAGACCAGTGCCATCGCACTGTCCATCCATCCTCCCACGGCTGCCAGCTGCCGCTCTGGGCAGGGCCTCTTGGGGGCGCAGGATCAGACTTCTGGGGGTGCAGCCACCGCTCTCCCCTCCTCACCCTCTCTTTCCTGGCTTCTCACTTAGAGTTGCAGAAAAAAATGCAAACAAGTCACGACTTTGGACGGGGTCTGGACATCGTCACTCGCTAGTGTGACTGAGCCATCGCAGCTCTTCTGTGTCTCATTTGTTTGGTGGGAAATCGGCCCGGCCGTGTAGACACAGGTGTGCGTGCAGTGACGCACCGCTGGAGGGCGCTTTGGTCAGCGGGGGCCTCACGTACAGCTGTGGTCCCAGAGGTTCCCGTCACCTGGTGATGTCGGAGCTTTCACGAGTTTATCCTGCACAGTGTTGCGTGGGTCGTGATGCTGATACAAACACACCTGTGCTACCAGTCATCTGAAAACATGGTTGTGTACAATGTATAATACTAAGTGACTGCTAGGGGTCTGTGGAATAATATGCTTTATTTCATCACTCCTCACTGAAAAAACATGAACCACGAACCACTTTGCTGTGTGACACAGCAGCAGCCTCGCCCGTCTCCTCTTAAGTCTCCTTACTCATTCGTTGGAGAGCCAGAGTTTATCTCCGTGGGTCTCCTCCCGAGTGCCCACAGCAGCCGGGGCTGAGCCGAGCCAGAGGTGGACGCCAAGAGCTCAATGCAGGTTTCCGCGTGGCTGCCAGGAGCCCAGTAACTTGAGCTATCAGCACGGCCTCCCAAGGTCCACATGGGCAGGAATGAAACCCAGGCGCCCGCTCTGAGACATGGGCGTGCGTCAGGAGGCCGTGTGGCGTGTTGGGTTGGTCTGAGGAACTTGCGCGGCCGTGTTTCTCCGAATGTTGCCTGCTGGTGATCCGTGGCTGTATTTGAAGATCCAGGCATGAGAGCAGTGTCCCGGTGCATGTGGCTCTAGTTATTGGTTCTGGAACCCTCTAGATCTTTCGACCTCTCCAACAGTGGTGCTCCCCCAGGTTCCAGCCTCCCTCTCGTGGGCTCTCACCGTCCCCTTGTCCCAACCATGCTCCCTGGGTAACCACACCGCTGCTGATAGCCCCAAATCTTAGTCTCTGGCCGCACAGGCCTCCCTGGAGCTCCCATTTGGGGCATCTAACAGAGCAGTAAACCCCACCTCCCCACACACGCTGTGACCCCTGATCGCTCCCCTTTCGGGAGAGAACCAGGCGCCAGTCACCCTGACGGAACCCCGGGAGCAGCCCTGCCCACCATCGATCAGACCCCGTGAACTTCCCACAGGGGTCTCCCTACCTCCTGTAGGGTCGCTTCCTGGTTGACATCCTCAGGGATGCCCCGGACCGCTCAGCATGTGGCCCCTCCCCCCACAGGCAGGCCCCGCCCCCTCCTGCTCCCTGCTCACCTCCTCCGCCCCAAGGCCCGGCAGAGCCCTGGACGGTTCCATTCCAGGGGATCTCAGTGCGTCTGCGTGGCGTTGTCTGCTTTGACACTCACCTGCAGTGTGCAAAACGCAGGACCCGGAGCCTGAATAGTGCTGTCCTACCCGGTGTGTGGTTTTTAGAAACAGAAGACAGCCTGTGAGTGCAGGTGCTTGGACAGGCACAGGGTCGTGCTGGCGGAGGCACAGAAGCGCCGTGAGCTGGCCAGGCCACTGGCGACCGCGGCGCACGGCTTGTCGTCCTGTTCTTTGAGGTCCCCTTTCTTTTCACGAGTGGTTTTTCACGCAGGCACAAAGCCGAGAAGGAAGCCACATCCCCATGAGTGGTCTCCCCCACCCCCCCACCCCGTGCCCCACCCCTGCCCGCTCTGCACAGTTCTTGCCGTGGGTCACGGGTGAGGTCATCACGCAGCGTGTGAACTCCCTGGTGCTGGCTTCCTGCACTTAGGAACATTTCAAGACTCGTCTCCGTGGTCACGCATGTCGGCTCCTCGCTCCTCTTATGGCCGAACACTACGCCAGTGTGTGGCTATGCTGTGTTTTCTTTATCCACTCTCTGTTGATGGCCATTTGGCTTTGTTCTCGTGTTTTTGACTATTAAGAATAATGCTGCTTTGAGCATTCATCTACACATAAGAGAACTCTTCCATCTGCTGGTTCACTCCTCAAATGGCTGCAATGGCCAGGGGGCCAGGCCAGACCAAAGCCAGGAGCTTCTTCCAGGTCTCCCATGTGGGTGCAGGGGCCCAAGGTCTCGGGCCATCCTTTGCTGCTTTCCCAGGCGAACAGCAGGGAGCTAGATTGGGAGTGGAGCAGCCAGGACTTGAACCAGCACCCACATTGTATGCCGGCACTGCAGGCGGTGGCTTAACCCACTACGCCACAGCACCAGCCCCTGTCTCTCTCTCTCTATTACATCTGTCATAGTGGCATGGAGTAGTATTTCCTTGTGGTTGTGATTTGCACTTTCCTAATGACTTTTGACAAGGAATACTTTTTCATATGCTTATTGGCCATTTGTGACTTTTTTTTTTTTAGAGAATATACATTCTGTGTATATTCTTTGAAAAAATATCAATGAAGATTCTTTGTCCTCTCATAAATGAGTTCATTGTCCGTATGGATGAGTGGCAGACTTTTTTTCCCATCCCATAGTTGTCTTCACTTTCTTCCATGCTGTCTTTTGAAGCACCAAGTTTTTAAATATGATGATATCCAACAAATGCGTTTCACTTTTAGAATTTTCTTTTGTTTGTGTTTTGGGTGTTACATCTAAGAATCAGAGTGTTCCCAAATCCAAAGTCATGAAGATTCATATCTGCCTTTTCTTGTAAGAGTTTTATAGCTTTAGCACTTGCGTTTTTATCTTTGATTCATTTTGAGCTACGTTTTGTAGATGGTGTGAGGTAGGGGCTTGGCTTTGTTCCCTCTGTCCCCACACTGTCTGCTAAAGACGGCACTTCCCCCACTGAAGAGTCTTTTTTTTTTTTTTTTTTTTTGGCCAGATAGAGTTAGACAGTGAGAGAGAGACAGAGAGAAAGGTCTTCCTTCCATTGGTTTACTCCCCAAATGGCTACCACGCCGATCTGAAGCCAGGAGCCAGGTGCTTCCTCCTGGTCTCCCATGCAGGTGCAGGGCCCAAGGACCTGGGCCATCCTCCACTGCCCTCCCAGCCACAGCAGAGAGCTGGACTGGAAGAGGAGCAACCAGGACTAGAACTGGTGCCTATATGGGATGCTGGCGCTGCAGGCAGAGGATTAACCTAGTGAGCCATGGCACCAGCTCCCCCAACTGAAGGGTCTTGTCACTCTTGTCGAGCTTTCTGTCTGGGCCCTCGGGTCCTCTCCATGGCCTGCATCTGTCCACACGCCATTGCCGCAGTCCAGTGACCCTAGCTGAGCTCCAAGCTTTGAAGTGTGAGTCTTCCATCTTCGTTTTTCTTTTTGCAGCTTGATTTGCCTGTTTGGGAATCCCTCCACTTCCCTAGGAATCGTAGGATCAGTTTGTCAGCGTCTACCGTGAGACCAGCCCTGGTGTGGGTAGGCGTTGTGTTGAGTCTGTAGACGCACTCCTGACTCTTCACTGTAATGATGTGAAGTCTTCCATCCACGAACGCTGGTTATGTCTCCATTTACTCTGGTTTCTTACAGTTTGCAGGGTGTATGTTTTATGTGTCTTTGGCTAAAAGGATTGCCTAGTGTTTTCATTGTCTTTTTGATGTTTTTATAAATGGATCTTTTTCTTAATTTCATTTCAGATTGTTTATTGCTAGAAAGACAATTGAGTTTTGTAGATTGATCTCGTATCATGCAACCCGCTGAACACTGTGTGTGTGTATGTGTGTGTGTGTTTTACACTTTTCATTGTTTTTCCTACCCTACACATACATTCTCTGGTCTTCCCCACACCCCTGCTGTGAGTTATCGGGGGTGGGGGCTCAGGTTGGTGGGAGGAAGGGCCCCCCGTGCCCTTGGAGTAGAGTAGGAGGAGGAAGTCTGAGCCATGCTTCAAATGACTTTATTGTCCACGTGCAGGAATGAATGAAGCAGGAAGTGGGACAGGCAGCCAGTCGGCCCCTCCCACCCCCAAAGAGCCCTGAGCATTTACCTCTGGGTTCTGGCTTTGCCTGCTGGCGAGAGAACATCACTAAGCCTTCTCCCCCGACAGCCACTGGGGTGCGTGTTGACAACCAGACTTGAGACGCGTGTGAGAGGGCTTCCTACCTGCAGAGGCGGGCGGGAGTGCTTGTCGCTGTGTCTCTGTCTCGTGGTGGTGCTGGGCCCATCCTGCCACAGCTATGGTCTCAGCCTCGCTCCCTCTCTCATTCTGCCTGGCACCATCTTCCCGGCTTCTCTTGCAGTGTGCAGGGAGCGAAGGAGGAATACTGGGTCACTCTCCATGCCTGCTGGCGTTGTCTTTGTAAGCAAAACCGCCCATCTGCGTGCTGTCCGGCGGAGAGCTCGGCCTGCTGAACCCTGTACTGCATGCCCGGGGGGTCAGTGGGGCTCCCACCCCAAGTTCCAACCCCTCTGCTCTGTCCATCGCTCCAGAGGCAGTGGGGGTATGGAGGGGGCCCTACGCACTCCAGGCCCCTCCCACCACCGCGTGGAACCCCCAGGACTAGCATTAGTGTGCTCCGGCTACTTGGGTCTTTTTCAGAGGATACGTGTGTGTTCCTTTGATGCGCTCAGACCCAGTCAGACGGCCTCTGTTCGCGTCTGCTTTTGATGAGCCTGGGTCATTCTCGGGTGATTTCTCAACTCCCTGTGGCTCTTCAAACTGTGCTGTGCTCTTTTTCCAAGAAAATGTTTATTTTTATTTATTTGAAAGAGAGAGAGATTTTTCCACCTGCTGGTTTGCTCCCCAGATGTCTACCAGCAGCTGGGGCTGAGCCGGGCTTAAGCCAAGAGCCCCGGAACTGTCTGGGGCTCCCACGTGGGTGGCAGGGACCCAGCTGCTCGCACCTGCTGCCTTCCGGGCTGTGCATTGGCAAGAAGCTGGGAGGGAAGCAGAGGTGCTGCCCCTATCCGCGCACGGGCATCGCAAACCGCTGCCGAGTGCTGCCCCCCGGCTTTGCTCTTGAACAGATTCTGCATCCAGACTCGGGGTGAGACAGCTGGTCTCTCGTGCCCCTGGCGCTCTTGCCAATCTCTGCCGGCTAGGGGTGCACACAGCACATCGGTCTGAAGGTCTGTGACTGGTCGGTGTCTGCTTCCCTGGGTGTCGGCATTGGTGCTGGCGTGTTGTCCCCAGGGGTGCCACTGCCACCAGGCTACCCAGTTGAGGTGTCCTGGTCCCCCGGGCGTTTCACCCTCTTAGCTCCCTGGTTGCTTTGACAGTTAAAGGGGACAGACTGATACAGTGTAGAGGGTGTCACCAGGTGGAGGTGTTGACTGGGTATCCGGACACCTCACAGGCCTCCAGACTGTAACACGGGCCACTCAACACGGAGGGACTTCCTGTCCCCCTCGACACGGGGGAGACCAAGGCCTGAATAGCTCAGGTAACCGGCCTCCATCTTGCCCAGCAGGCATGGACCGGAGCCAGCTTCAGCCCCAAGCCTGTCTTTCCATAGACCACCTGGGCCCAGTGCACGGTGCTGGGTTAGGGGCCTGGTTGTGTGCCACTCACTCACCTTCTGCTTGTGAGAGGGGAGCTGCTGAGGCAGCGGCCCCTCCCCTCCTCCCGAGGGTCCCACCCCTTTGATCCTTACAGCAGCCGAGATGGGTTCTCCCCACTTGACGAATGAGCCATGAAGACGCTTGGGATGTCTGCTTCCCATACCTGACTGCCCGGGATCGGGGCCTGAATCCCGGCTTCACCCCTGCCCCCAGCTCACTGCTCACACACAACCTGGGGGGCAGCAGGTGATGGCTCAAGTACTGGGGGGCCCTGCTGCCCACGCAGGCGGCGCAGGTGGGGCTTCTGGCTTCTGGCTTCTGCCTGGCCCATTCCAGCCTTTGGAGAGTGAGCCAGCAAATAGGAGCTCCGTGTGCCCCTCTGTCACTCTCCGTCTCATTGCCCAGGGAGGTTAGTTCAGTGGTCTGGACAGGGCGCTGCTTTTGGCCTGAGAGCCGAGAAGCAAGTGCTGGGCCCTGGGTGGGCAGCCCCGCCCACCGCCCGGTGGAAAAGGTGAGCTGTTTCCAGGGCTTTGGGAGGCGTCCGTCACCCATGCCATCCCCACAAGCCATTGGGAGACTGGTGTCCTCCCCAGCTGTTGCTGACCCCAGGGCCCTGGTACAAGTCCACATCACAGTCTCCATTTGGACCTCACCCCTGGTGGGCCAGGATGCCCCGTGGTGACCCACGTGTGCTGTGACCAGCCGGGCAGCCCTGCACTCCCGTCACCCTTCCTTCCTCCACGGGTTCCCGAAGCCTGCAGCAGCCCCTGTGCACCTGCGTACAGCAGCCCTCCCTTACCCACGGCCACGCACACCCCGAAAATAGGAAGTGGAAAATTCCGGAAATGAACAGTTCACAGGTTTTACATAAACTTGTTCCGGTACAAGTATACATAGGGTTAAAATTGTTCTATCTTACTAGTAGTTTTTTTTGTTTGTTTTTGTTTTTTTTTTTTTTTTTTTTTTTGACAGAGTGGATAGTGAGAGAATGAGAGAGACAGAGAGAAAGGTCTTCCTTTTTGCCGTTGGTTCACCCTCCAATGGCCGCTGCGGCCGGCACATCTCGCTGATCCGAAGCCAGGAGCCAGGTGCTTCTCCTGGTCTCCCATGCGGGTGCAGGGCCCAAGGACTTGGGCCATCCTCCACTGCACTCCCGGGCCATAGCAGAGAGCTGGCCTGGAAGAGGGGCAACCGGGACAGAATCCGGCGCCCCGACCGGGACTAGAACCCGGTGTGCCGGCGCCGCAAGGCGGAGGATTAGCCTGTTAAGCCACGGCGCCAGCCACTAGTAGTTCTTATTGTTAACAGTCTCTTACTGTGCTTCATGTGTAAGCCCAGCTTTATCATAGATACGTCTGGGAAAAAGGACGGTGTGTCTATAGGGTTCTCTTGTCTTTGGGCATCCACTGCGGGCCGGCCGTGGGGTATATCCCCTGCATGGGAGGCTTGCCCCGTGGTCCTTGTTGCTGTGAGCGGAATATGCGGTGTGACTGCTGGTGGCAGGCACGCCACCCCTAGGTGAGGTTTTGAGTTACAGCTGTGCCCACTAAAGACCCACGGAGTGGACGGCATGGCAGTCGCAGTGAGCTCCGGTTCAGGCGTTGGCTTGGCTTCCTTTCTCATGCTTATAAAAAGCCCACGGGGACGTCATATTCCCCCCACACAGCCAGAGTCCCTGTCTTCTCTTTCTACTCCGCCATCCACATGGCTCCACCGAGGTCTCCTTGTCCCGACAGCGGCGGTTTGCTCTATTTTGTCTCGTGACTTCCCACTTCTTAGGCTAGGCATATAATCTGGTTGGTAGAAGCTCTCTTGAAGCTTTTAATTATAGCAAACTGCCTTCCCTGCTCCCATCTTCCAACGTATTCAGTGTTGCAGAATTCCAGAGTAAGGCTGTGTGCGTGTGTTTTCATTTTATGTAAGAGGCAGGGTGATACAGAGATCTCCGATCCACTAGTTCCTTCCCCAAATGCCCATGGCAGTCAGGGCTGGGCCAGGCCGGAGCCAGGAACCTGGAACCCAATCCAGGTCTCCCATGTGAATGGCAGATACTCAACTGGTGAAGCCATCACTTGCTGCATCCGTACCCCCCAACACACACACACACACACAGGAGCAGGAGCAGGAGCAGGAATGGGGAGCAGAGCCACAGCTCGAACCCAGGCACTCTGGTGTGGATGTGGGCGTCCAGCACCAGCCCCCATTCAAAGTGAGCATTACAACCTGTGCCGCCATCTTGGCCTCCTCTTTGTTCAAAACACACGTGCTAATTATCCTCCCCGTGTGAGGCCCCTCGCTGGGTTCTGGAAACAGAGCGAGGAAGGGGCCACTGCGCTGGCCGGCAGCAGGCCCCACGGCGACAGGGAGGAAGCTGGAGTGAGGCAGTCATTGGCACCGTGTGGCACGTGGGTAGAGGGACTTACTGCATGCCCAGGTGGCCAAGGCGACGCCAGCACAGTGCAGAGGAGGTGTCCCAGGCCAGTGCATGCAGGGGGAGCTGAGGTCTCCTGTGAGCAGGGCTGCACAGTGCTACTGGCAGGAGCGTCCCTGGGGACGCGTCGTGTCGCACAGGAGCCAGCATGCAGCAGCACGCTTGGTGGTGGAATTGGGTGGCAGGTGCAGTTAGCAGGGTGAGCCATGACCGGGTCACGGAGGAGCCCAAAGACCGGATCTGAGGCTGGGGTGAAGAAGTCATTAGGGCACGGTGGCCTCACAGCTCACCCCGACCCTGAGGACAGTGACCCAGGGCCATTGTGGACGGCACATGGCGTGGCGGGGCAGGCGAGGCCACAGCGAGGACGTCCATGGGGCACCGGTCTCACTCACAGGTGGACTTCCCTCACAGACAGGCTTCGTCAGCCACAGATTGACTTGTGTCAATCACAGGCACACTTCCCTCAGTCACAGATGGACCTGTGTCAGTCACCGACAGGCTCCCGTCAGTCACAGGCAGACTTCCATCACAGGTGGCTTGGGGCTTGTCCCAGGTGTGGGCAGCGCCCTGAGTTGTCGCACAGCTTCGTGGAGGCTTGCGCAGGAGACGCCCTTCCATGGCTGTGATGGGTGCCTGAGCCGGCACCCTGCTCTGCACCTGCCACAGTCCATCCTCTCGGGCTCCTCCAAGGTGGCTACGCTCTGTTCCCTCTCACCCAGGGAAGCGGGACTCAAAGAGGCACGGGCAGTGTCGCACGGGGCGTGACGGAACCTGCCACCAGGGAAGTGGGGAAGCGCCACCTGGAGGGTGGTCTTGGAGCTGGAGTTCTGTGGCAGCGGGCAGAGGATGTGCCACCTTTCAGGGCAGGTGGCCAGTGGCCGGAGCAGAGACCCCTGCACCGTGTGACACGGCAACCCCACAGCCCAGTTCTGCTGCCCTCCAGGTAGGGGTCTCGGGATGCTGTGAGCTTCATTCTGAGCTTTTACACTGAGGGGAGCAAATACTGGTGGTTTGAGCGTGAGAAGCCGCTATATGGTTTGTGGAGGTGACACGTGACACTCTGAGGAGAGTGGGGGTCTTGAGCCGTGCAGTGGTGGAAGCCCCTCGGGTCTGGGAGCGGGCAGGTGGCCTTGAGCACTTCCAGGTGGGGCGAGGGGGTTGGGAGGAGACACCCCCCCCCACACACACACACACACACACACCCTGCAGCCATTAGCCAAGCGCACGGCACACAACGCCCGCTACACAGAGAGCTCTTCACACATTAGGCATTTCGTAAAGATTTGAAACCGGATTCTTTCAGCATTTGCTCACTTCTGCAGGTGGCACTCCCGGCCCGGTGAGGTCAGTTTCGCACGCACGGTGACAGTGTACTGAACGCCCCCTTTGTGCAGGCCAGCGGCAGCCACAGGCTCGGGCCCACGGCACTGTGGGCTGTCGGGGAACTCGGGACCTCACTCGGCGGGGCGTCTTATCTGTAGTCCAGGGCAGCCCCGCGCTGGCAGACGGATCTGGAGCCCCAAGGACCAGGGGAACATTCCAAGGAGGCGCCTTCCAGACGGAGGGGAAATTGCCTGTGTGTTCAGGGAACAGGGAGTAACCGGGCGTGGCTGCGGCGGGGGCGTGGCGGGAGGCGGGCCCAGCCGAGTGCCCCATCACTTTTCCCGGGTGCTTTCAAGGGGCTGAGCACAGAAGGGAGTCCCCAGCTCGGGCTCGGGCAGCAGTGTCCCCTCTGGGTCCTGACTCCAGCGCCGTGGGGCTAAACCCTTACCCAGACCTTGTCTCGGACGCACAAGGCTCCCGAGCCGTGGCACCACTTCCAAAGCACATGGCAGGCAGGCAGGTTTGGTGGGAGGTGGGCAGGGAGATGAGCACAACGCGGCCTCTTCCCCCACCCAGAACGGCAGGGGCCAGACAAAAAGGCCCCCTTGCTTGGCTGTGGCCATGGACACTGGGCAGGAGGCCCTGGCACATGGCGTAGTCACTGTTAGGCGGGACTTCCTGTGCCAGCGCTGGGCACTTTCCCCACTCTGGCTGCTTGGGTGCCGGACGCCACGAGCGGCAGAACAGGCGGAGCTGGCATTGGAGCCAGCTGGCGCAGCTGGCAGTCTGGGGAGGTCGCGGGCATGGTCCCATCGCTGGGGAGCAGTCTGGGGAGGTCGCGGGCATGGTCCCATCGCTGGGGAGCAGTCTGGGGAGGTCGCAGTCATGGTCCCATCGCTGGGGAGCAGTCTGGGGAGGTCGTGGGCATGGTCCCATCCGCTGGGGAGCAGTCTGGGGAGGTCGCAGTCATGGTCCCATCGCTGGGGAGCAGTCTGGGGAGGTCGTGGGCATGGTCCCATCCGCTGGGGAGCAGTGATGGGGAAAGCCAGGCTGTTGAGAAGACCACAGACTCCAGGGCCTGACCTTGACCTCGGGCAGTGGACACAGGGAAGGAGTCCAAAGAGCGAAGGAACCGAGCTCACATCAGGATGTCCAGGGTGGACAAACTCCTCCGACAGTTCAGAGGCTCTCACGGGGGCACGGGGCCCTCACCGAGGGGAGACGGCCTCCACCAGGGCTGCATGGCTGCCCCCAAGGAACCTGGCCGTCATCTGCTCACTGCGCCTCTTAAGCCCGTCACCCAGCCTCATTCGCTCCACGCTGGATTTGGACTTCCTAGCAGCTGTGCGGGCGGGGGCACAGGTCCATGGTCCCACAGGCCAAGCGGCTTCACCAGTGGACACGTTCCGTCCCGCAGGTGCAGGCAGCGTGCGTCCCTCTGCGGCCACGTGGGAGAATCTGTTCCTGCTCCCTGGTCATCCCTGGGACACAGCACGCTGATCTGTCTTGGTCTCCACCCAGCTCTCTCCCTGTGCACCTATCTCTGTGTCCACACTCTCCCCTCTCAGGCGTGTCAGATCCGGGCCATGCTTCTGAGCTGAACTGTCACCTGCAGACTGCCCCCCAATACGGTCTCTTCCACAGGCAGTGGGGGTGGGTCCCCAGCTGGCCACGGAGGGTCCCAGCCCGTCCCACACCCCGTGAACACCCAGGCAGTGGAGAAAGATTCTTTTTTTTTTTTTTTGACAGGCAGAGTGGACAGTGAGAGAGAGACAGAGAGAAAGGTCTTCCTTTTTGCCGTTGGTTCACCCTCCAATGGCCGCCGCGGTAGGCGCACTGCGGCCGGCGCACCGCGCTGATCCGATGGCAGGAGCCAGGTGCTTCTCCTGGTCTCCCATGGGGTGCAGGGCCCAAGGACTTGGGCCATCCTCCACTGCACTCCCTGACCACAGCAGAGAGCTGGCCTGGAAGAGGGGCAACCGGGACAGGATCGGTGCCCCGACCGGGACTAGAACCTGGTGTGCCGGCGCCGCAAGGCGGAGGATTAGCCTAGTGAGCCGCGGCGCCGGCCGAGAAAGATTCTTGCACCATGTTCACCCACGCAAAGCCTCCAGTTCCCTGACTTCCAGTGTAGAATCCGGGGTGCAGCCGTCAACACCCACAACTGGAGTACGTTCTCATCACCCCCAAGCCCACGTCTCCTCCCACCCAGCCCTAGACAGCCCCTCATCTGTGTTCTGTCTCCAGTTTGCCTGTCTGCCTACATTCCACTGGACTATAATTTTTTAATTAGAAAAGAAATAATTGAAGAGAAGCACAGAGCAGACAGTGTGATTTTCCCGGTGAATGGCAGAGTTATGAGTTTAATTTACTTCCCCGCATTTTTTACGTTTTTCTGATTATACAGCAAGCGTGACTTGGTAGCCATCAGGGGGCGGTCGCCTTCAAGACGGAGATCTCGTTGTGTTAACAGTCCCCGTGGGCCGCTCGGAATCCCCCCAGCACTTCACTCACAGCCTCATTCCATGGGAGGGAAACCAGTCTGGGTTCCAAACGGGTGACCCTAGATTGGACACTGAGGGGCACAGCTGGTGAGAAGGTGGCAGTCGCGTTGCACTGGTGGGCCCGGCCCCCAGGAGCGCGCGTCGCCCACCCCGCAGCCCCTGACCCTCCCCCGTCAGGTGACCCCTCTCAGGGCTTCCCACGAGTGCGCTGGCCCAGGTGCGGGCCCTGTAATTAAACCACAGCCTTTGCCTCTTTAATAAGGCTGGAGACAGCGTAGCTGCACGCGGGGACGGAGCAGTATATAATTTGGTGTCCTTTCCCGAGCCAGCGCGCAGGTGGTGCGTGTACAATCTTGTCGGCTTCGGTGCAGAAGGCGTTCTGTGGTCCCGGTGCTTGCGTCACGTTAAGCTGAACACCCTGACAAGTCGGTGCCGTGACCGGCAGCCCTGGGGACGGGTGTCTGGCATCACTGAGGGGGTCTGCACGCCACCTTTCTTTGCCAGGTGGACGTCTACACTGGGGCAGTTCGTGAGCTAGACCAGCCCTGACCAACCTGGCAGAAGCCTGGCCGTGGCCAAAGCTGGACATGCAGGCGCTGTCCTGTCCCACGTCAACTCAGGGTGCTCCCTTAGTACCCACGGCCACTGCCCGCCATGTTTGTCACCTGGATGAGGGCAATGACCTCTGTTCAGTCCCCCCACCCCATGCCACCACCGCACTCCTGCACTGAGGGCCCCTCGGGACCTGCCCCTTCTCGCCCGTCAGCTTTGTCACCCGCAGCTCCCGCGTTATGGCCCTGTCCCCACCCCAGCAGACTCCTGCCTTGCGTCCTGTGGGGTGTTACAGCCCCACCCATGGGTCCTTAACCTGGATCCCATGGGCGGAACACAGACATGTGGGCGTCATAAGCGCACAACTGTGTACCTGTGTCTATGTCCTTGACGTTCATTAAAAAAAATTCTTTTTAAGCATACATCTCAATGACTAAGGGGTTTTTGCTTTAATGACTTATTTGAGAGAGCAAATGTCCACTCCCCAAATGGCCACAACAGCAAGGGCTGGGCCAGGCTGAAGCCAGGAGCCAGGAGCTCCATCCAGGTCTCCCTCGAGGGTGGCAGGGGCCCAAGTTCTTGAAGGTACCTCGCAGGGTGCACTTCGGCAGGGAGCTCTGCCCTCCAGTGTAGGCTGTGGGCCTGGGCCCACGTGGGTTGTCTCCCGCTGTGTGTCCACAGGCGTCTCCTCCGAGCTGCCCAGCCAGCTCTCAGACATCTGCCGGGAGAAGCCAGCCTTCCATTCGCCGTGGGCACGCACTGCATGTATAGATTTTTAAATTGCCTCTTGACCAATTTTGAGTTCTTTGTTTTTCTCTTTGACGCTTTCAGATTGACGCGCTGAGTAAGAGGAGCAAAGAAGCGGAGGCAGCCTTCCTGAATGTCTACAAGAGACTGATCGATGTTCCAGGTGAGGCTGGCCCTGCCCGCCCGCAGGGCACCGCGGCCGGCGAGCCGGCGGGCTTCCAGCTCCTCGGCTTCCCTCGGGGAATTTTCCCCTTGGAAACCAGGCAGCTCGGGGAACACAAGCGCTCCAAAACCCAGACTTGGGGTGAGGGAAACTCGGTGCATTTGTTAAGCACATCTGCCTTCGTAAACACAGAAACCCAAACCTGGGGGCTGTGGTGTGAAATGCGCGTGTCCCTTGGAGAAGGTGTAGGGCGTGTGCAGGCGTGTGTGTGTGTGTGTGCGCACGCGCGCTCCCGTGTGCACTGTGCAGGGGTCTCCCGACTGCCCCGTGCCACCTGCGGGACACCCGGATGCCCACATCATCCAAGATGAGTCTCCCACTTAAGGGTCATGGCCAAAGGGTAGCCGGCAGTCCCACCAGCCGCAGCGAAGGGTGCGAGTTCGCTCTTCTTTTGCAAACAACCAAGGAGCTAAACTATGAATGCCGCTTGTTAACAATTCCGAGACACGATAGCGTCCAGCGTCTTAATTTAGAAAAGGGACACGGAGCTCAAGGTGCCTCCAGCCCACTGTGGTCGGTCCCCTGCTCCCAGGGAATAGAGGAGGTGATGGACAGGATCACGTATGTCCCAACTCAGTCCTGGAGAGAGCCGCTCTCTGTCAGGAAACCACGTGTGTGCCACGCTCCCCAGCCCCCGGAGCTGCCTACTTGCTCTTAATTCTGTGAGTGTGAGTCACGTGACGGGAGCCACTGGACAGAGCAGACAGAAGCAGGTCTCCTTTGTACCTGGCCTGCTTTGTAATGCAGCCCAACAACTTGGCTGCCTGTTCCCCCTTGGAATGGGGGCTCCTGGGCCTCCACCACATGACAAGCAGGACAAAAGACCTTGCCAGGGCGTGCGGGGACCCAGGGTCTCCTGCTACCGGCTTATTGTGAGATCCTGGTCCCATCGGTGTTGTGTCTGGACCTCAGCGTTCTCATCTGTACAATGGAGCGGGGTGGAGGAGCAGCCTCGCGCTGGGGAGTGGTTTTCTTCGTTCCCAGCTTTGGCTCCAGGCTCCCACTCCCAGTTGTTTGGTTTTCTATGAGACTTTGTGCTTAACTAGGAGTTCCTTGAACCCTGACTGGGGCTCCCAGGGAGGCTCCCTGGCTGCAGCCAGATCTGGCAGTGCCCAGGTGGCCTGATCCTCAGTCGTCACCACGTGGCACTGTCCCATCAGCAGGGTGGTGTCTGATGATGCCCTGTCCCCACTGACTCAGAGAGAGACCTCGGCTCTGATGAACACAGCTTTCTCCTTCCAAAGAGCTCATCCTGTGAGTTTCCCTTGTGGATTCCTCCTGCTCCATCGCATTTCCCGGAGCAGGGTCCCAGCCTGGAGCAGTGGGGCAGCCGGAGACCCGGAGAGCCAAGCGCTGCTATCACCCAGGGAACCTGCGCTCTCTTATTTTTTTTTTTAAATTATGTTCTGAGACGTCTAAGTTTTTTTTTTTTTAAAAGATTTTGTTTATTTGAGAGAGTTACAGACAGTCCGAGAGGGAGAGACAGAGAGAAAGATCTTCCGTCTGTTGGTTCACTCTCCAGGTGGCTGCACCAGCTGGAGCTGCACCGATCCGAAGCCAGGAGCTTCTTCCGGGTCTCCCACAGGGGTGCAGGGGCCTCTTCTACCACTTTCCCAGGTTATAGCAGAGAGCTGGATGGGAAGAGGAACAGCCAGGACTAGAACCCGGCACCCATATGGGATGCCGGCGCCAGAGGCGGGGGATTAAGCTACTGTGCCACGGCACCAGCCCGTGTGCTCTCTTATTATTAAGACACTTTCTCCTGGAGAGGTTTTGCAGTTGGGCAGCAGCTAAGCTGTTGTTTCTTCTGCACGTTCTTACTCTCCCGTGGGAAAGGAGGGGCCCGTTTTGCCCGGGCAGGCTCCGTGTGCAATGGAACTGTGATGGGGGGACGTGGGCGCGGGCGTCTCCCCTTGATGGCGTGCCGCACGTCCCTGCTCTGTCGGCCGCTTTCTCCATGAGGCTCCTTTTTGTCTCTGGGGGAGTCCAGGCCCCGCTCTGAAGTTATGGTGGGAGGCGCTAACATGTGATGCTATCCACGGTGCTACAAGCCGGTGAAAGGCTCCTGCATCCCGGGCAGTGGCTCTGCGCACTGCCGCCCAGGTCCTTCTTGCCGGCGCTGCACAGGCTCCCGGAGAAGCGGGGCTGGCGCTCGGAGCGCTGCGCGTCAACTTCAGTCATCCTGTGGCCGAGGCTCACGGGAAGGGCCTGGTCAATAGCAGTGCCTTTCCTGCCGTCACCCAGCGCGCCGGGGTAGGGGCGCGGGGGGGGGGCCCTCACTGGCTGGGCATTTCAGGCTCCAGATGGGGGGTGGCAGGAGGGGGCCAGAAACGCATGTAGGGTGCATGAAGTTCTCGTGGCAAAAGACAGCATCTCACATTCTCTCTCAAACGCGGAGGAAGCGCTGGGGAACAATGGGACGGGTACTTCAGCTCTGTGCCAGGTGGCTCAGCTCCAGGAGCCCAGGGAGAGCTGGAGCCAGGGCCTGAGACCGGCACAGAAACCCGGCCCAGCAGGCCCCCGGCCACGACCACTGCGCCTCAGTACTCTCTCGTGCGTCTTCTCGTTTGCCACCTGTTGGTCCCACTGGAGTGAAGCTCCGTGCCCAGCACTGGCCGGCAGCAGGAAGGTCGTGGCCCTACCCCCCACCGGGTCCTCAGCAGCCGAGTCGTGGAGGTCACCTGGTAGCTCTTCCAGCTCCGTCTCCAGGTCACTTCTCACTTGCAGCCACCTCTGGCACCTGCCCGCCAGGACGGCCGGCGTGTCTGACGGAAGCCGTCCTCCAGCGAGTGACATTGCTGCTCCCCCAGGGCACTTGGTCCCCAGCTCCTGGCTGTCCTGCCTCCAGAAAGCATCCCGGTCAGGTCCACGTCTCGCATCCCAGCCCCCACCCCAGCGGTTGGCCTGGTCTGCCAGCCCTCCGGCCACTCCTCCACGTGCAGGCGGCCAGCCCCGCCCCGCCCCGCCCGGGTGAACTTGCAGACCCTCTGCTTCTGACTCAAGCCTGCCTTCAGCTACAGGTGCAGCCCCAGTGCCGGGCGTGTGCGTTTGGTTGCTCCCACTGACAGCCCTGCCGCTGAGGGACCCCCACGCGGAGAGACACCGGCCCCACGTGCGAGAGCAGAGCGCGTCTCCGCCGCCCTGCAGCCGCCCTCCGAGCTCTCCCTTCACTTTGGTGTTGCCATGAAGTTCCCCTGCCTGGGCAGACGTCTGTGGTGCCTGGCTTTGGGGCTGCGTGCGTGTCTGAGCCCTTCAGCTGGGTGGCTGGCGCTTGTTGTCTGGAACCTGTGTTTGGGGTCACGGCTGTCCTGCGAGGGTCGCCAGCTTTGTCCAGGCCAGAGCGTGGAGGTCTTCCCCTGCCCCCCCCCCCCCAGCCGAGTCCTCCTCCACATTCCACGCGCTATCATTTCCGCTGCCAGGTTCTCCTTCCTGAAGTTGAAGACGCTGAACAAACACTGGAGCCCATGTAGCAGCTGCCGCTGGTGGGCCGGCAGAGTCCTCTGAACAGTTAACCTCGCTAAGACCCCGGATGTGCGGTCCCTCTCACTCACTGCCAGGCCAGCCTCGTGCGGAGTCAGTTCTGAGGGTATTTTCAGACTTGGTGTTGGAAGTACCCTGCTTCATCCAAGCCGCACTGTTCTTCCAACCTGCTGGCCGCCGTCTCCCTGCTACTGACCTGGTCGCACCTGGGTCCCCCTCCTCTCCCGCCCTTCCTGTGTGTCAGGAACAGCACCGGGTCTGGCGCTGTGGCACAGCAGGTTAAACCTCCGCCTGCAGTGCCAGCATCCCACTCGGGCGCTGGTTCGAGTCCCGGCTGCTCCACTTCCCATCCAGTTCCCTGCTAGTGCCCCTGGGAAAGGAGCGGAAGACGCCCGAGGGCCTGGGTCCCTGCACCCACGTGGGAGACTTGGAAGAAGCTCCTGGCTTTGCCTTGGCCATTGCGGCCATTTGGAGAGGGAAGCAGTAGATGGAAGGCCTCTCTGTCTCTCCTCCTCTCTCCTAACTCAGCCTTTCACACAAATGAAAAATCTTTTAGAAAAAGAGGAACAGTGCTGAGCTCTGGGGAGAGACCAGCGGCGAGGTCCCTGCCCTTTGGACGCTACAGAGTGCGCTGGGAATACAGGCGTTAAGCAGCAATTACACGGATAACCACCGGATTTCAGAGGTGACCAGTGTGCCACCCGCACATCTCAGTGGGACCAGAAAACACAGAATAAGGAAGAATGAGCAGGCAGGAGGCGCCCACCTGACGACAGCCACTGGCCGGGGCTGGGAGAACCCAGAGAGCAGAGTGTGTGAGGGCCCTGGACAGGAAGGAGGCTGGCAGGTGGGAGAGCCGTAGGCCAGAGTGGCTCCCACAGCCAAAGAGGAGAGGCCTGGGAGTGGCCGCGAGCCGTGGCATCCGTGCCATGACACCTGTAGGCATCCAGGGACACGGTCCGGGGTGACCAGGTCACGCCGGGTCTAGGCCTGCAGCAGGGGCGTGCGGTCGCCTCGCTGCACAGCAGCTCATGTGAAGGCGGGGACACAGCTGCCCCACAGATGTGTGCATGCAAAAGGCTGTCCCAGCTGCGGCAGGGCAGCAGATCGCAAAGGGGTTAAGAAGCTGTGGGGAGGGAGACACAGGGTTGCTTGGTTTCAGGACCTCGGAGTGGAGCTGGAGAGAAATGAGCGGAGATGAGCTGCAGGGGAGGTGGAGCCGGCTTGGGTTGGACCGGGAGGCTGCGGGAGCCATCGAGAGCGGAGCCCTCCCAGAGCTCAGCTAACGCGGGCTTCGTCTCTCGGCCTGGAAGCCAGCCCTGGCTCCCTGCCCATCCCCGCTCACCATCGTGCTGGCTGGACGTGGCCTTTGGCTTCTCATCCACCTTGCTGAGGTCAGAGGGCAGCCCGCCGCTTCGGTTCCCGGGGCAGTCCCAGTTTGCCCCGTGAATCCACCGGGCTCCCTCTGCCGTCTTTATCGTGGGCAGGTTTTACACCGTAACGTGTGCGTGATCCAGACGCAGGAGCGCTCCCAGGCTTGCACACACCCCAGCTGCTTTCCCCTCGGTGCACCTGTGCTCACTCCGGCGGCCCGTGCACTTGAAAAAAACACAACAGCCGGCACACCTGTCCTTGGTGTTCGTGTTTCTGAATCTACTGATGCTGAGCTGCGTGAGGCCCGGACTGGGCATGGTCCCCAGGTGGGGCAGTCCCTGCAAAGCCAGCCAGCGCCATGAGAGGTCTGCGGCCCTCTCCCCGCTGCTTCTCCCCACCCCGGCTCAAGATGTGCTGCGGTCAGATTGACACTCTCCCACTGCCGGCACTTCCCGACAGCCCACCGCACACCGGGCCCTGTACTCGGCTGAACCTCCCCCCTGCCCCCCAGTGCCGGGGCTTGTTCAGTTCCTTTGAGAGAGTTTTCCACACTTGAATGGGAAGCGTGGGCGGCCTCTGCCCCTCACTGTAATGGTATGAGGAATAAATGTCCCAGCTTTGAAAGCGTGACCCTCTCCGACGGCTACAAGTGTTCCGGAATGATCTCTCCCAGGCTCTCGCATTGCTGGCATGTCACTGCGCTTTTGTTTGTGCCCTCGGCGGGGGAGGGGGCAGCAGCAGCAATCAGTAACGCCGTCTGCTCACTATCTAAGTTTCTGCAGAACCCTTAGGAATGTGTCCCAAATAAGAACTCGTCATCGGAGCCTTTCTGGCCTCCTTAGAAACAAAACCCAACTGCGACCTTCCCCTCCCCCCACAACACCTTAGCAGTTGTATTGTTGGGTCCCTAACGGAAGAGCTGGACGAAGTGTTGGGAGAGCCAGCGCCTGGGCCCCCGCACTGCAGGGCTCGGCCAGCAGGAACATCTGTTTGCAAGGTGTCGCTGCTCCCTCGCCTCTCTTGGTAGCCCCCAGGTAAGAACCACATCTCCCTCCTCGCCCGAGATGTGGTTCAGCTCCTGCAGACGCAAGCCCTCCCACCACAAAAGCACTGCCTGGAAGGGTTTATTTTAAGATTTAAATCTTGGGAAGCACATTACCAGTGACATAAAATATTCATTGACTCATGAAACGCGGCTGGAACTCCGCGTTTCAGGACTGAACGTCTCGCTGCCTTTCCCCGGGAGAGGGGCCTGGGATGGCGAAAAGCCGAGGCGCCGGCGGGAAGGAGCCTGTCGAGGCCCCTGTGTTGCCAGAGCCGGCTGCGGAACGCCAGCGCTCCACGGGTGCCCCCGGCAGAGGTGTCTGCTGAGAGCTGGGGAGACCTTCACGCCTGGCGAGTGTCCCCACAGGCCTGGCATTGCGGGTCTGGAAGCAGAGCGGGGCAGCATCCTTTCGGAACCGCTGCTTCCTGCTTCTCCACGAACATAGAATCATAGCAGCCTGGGCTTTGCGTGCCTGGTACCTTAGAGGTTAGGACGCTACGATTAGGAAACTTCTTGTTTCTCTGTCTTTCTCTCCTGCCTGCCCCTCGCTCAGGATCCCATAGGAAGACCCCTCCTCCCCCAGGGAAACCTGATGAAACCTTGGGATTTTGTTAGGAGTGCCTCCATGTTTTCCATGCTAAGAGCGGAATGGGCGTAGCGCAGGCTACGGAAGCCTGGCCGTCCCAGCCGGCTTCTCGGAGGATGCTCCAGTCCGCGTGTTTCTGGGCTCCTGGTCTTGGCGCCCCAGACCTGGTGCAGAGCATCCTGGTGATTTCACTGACCCGAGAGGGGCAGGGACCCGTCTACAAATCACCTGTGATACTGAAAATCAGCTCTAGGGCGTGTGAAACAGGACAGACAGACGGACAGGGGAAGGAGAGCTTCTGCCAGGGCATGCAAGCCGTGGGCTGTGCGCTGTGCTGCCTCCTGCTTGGCCGGTGGGTCCCTGGCCCGGAGCTGGTCCTGCCAGCAGCCATGGGGACAAGGGACAGTCATGCGCTGCCCTAGCACTCGGGGAATTGGAAACTGGACTGGGGAGGCAGCTAGCAGACGGTCCCGGGGCCTGAGCTGACCGCTGCGCAGTGCGCTGTAGGCTTGTAACCCCAGGGAATGGGCGAGCGCAGCCGCCGTCGGCCTCTAAGCCCCCGGGCCCCGGATCTGCAGTGCTGCCCTGGTTTCCAGGGCTTCCCCTTGTGTTCCTGCGCGCCCCCAGTCCCACCGCACGGCAGCGTGAAAACACCCTGGGCGCGACCTGGGGCCTCGCGCTCCGTGAGCCCGCGTGGCGAGGTGTGTCGCCTCGTCCCCCTTGCCGTGGCCGGGTGGTCCTGGCACGCTGGGTATCCAGACGGCTTTTCATCAGTTGCTCATCAGCATGCTAATTGCTGGATGACTAATTACGCCCTGAATTCCAGTTGATTCTCTTAATGAGACAGCTGGGTTAATTATGTAATCGTGTGATTGCATTAGCCTGGAGTGCCCTGGCGAAAAGGAGCGTCTGCTACACTGTGATGTCATCACCGGCACGGTGCTCACAACGGCCACACTCCCCCGGGGGCTGGCGGCAGGGGTCAGCCCCGCGCCCACAGAGCTCTCTGCGCAGACCCGGGCCTGCGGTCAGCGAAGTCAGGGCTTCCCAGGCCTCGCAGGAAGTGAAGACACAGCCTGCCACAAGCCCTCCCCGTGCCCCCCGGCCGAGCCCGAAGCCCACCTGCCACGGCTGTCCGTGGAGTCTGGGGCGAGCTTTGCTTCTTCCAGCCCTGCCTGCACCCCCACTGTGGCCAACACCTGGGGCGAGACGTCACTTCCCACACAGCGGTGCAGGGATTCCCAGAGAAATGGCCCTGGAGGGGCAGAGGGAGTGACAGCAAGGGGCACACAGCCACGCTGGCCCAGGCCCGCTGCCCCAGTGCCGCGTGTGTGTACACTCTGACACCCTCTTTAACCCGTGGGCCCCCACACACTTCCGATTTCCTGGGGAGAGACACAAAATACCTGGCCAAGTCCCCTCCTCACCTGTTCACGCTTTTCTCCCTGGCTGAGCCCTGGAGCTCCATCCTCCGGGGCCCTCCAGGGATGCTCAGTGGTGTCCCCATGCATGGCAGCCGCACAGGGTCTGCCCAGGCCAGCGGTCTTGCCCATGTACCCCAAGAGTAAGCACTTTTGAACTTATACCCCCGATACATTCGGATTTAATATGTATCCACATGCTAGGCATGTGTGATTATAGTAGTTTATGAAGTGCGTTGCCAATCTTAGCCCAAAAGTGGAATTAAAGGACGGGACGAGGAGTAGAAAGGATTGAGTTTGTTAAATTTGATTAGCGGTACGCAGGCATGATTGTGTGTGCAGGCACACGCATGTGCCCGTGCCGGCGTGCAGTGCCACGGAGCCGCCACCTCCCACTCGCTGCACAGAGCATCTCTCTGCCTGCACGCGTGCCCCCCCAGACCACCACTCTGCCTCTGTTCCTGTCCCTTCTAGACTGTCATCCAGGGGGACTGCAAAGACTCCGTAGGAAAATGGATGGAATTCAGGTTATTTTCATAAAAACATCCATGCATAGTCTTCTTACGAAGGACCCCCCCCCATAAGCCTGGATTTCCAAAATTGTACACCAAAATAAACATCATTTTATGCCACTTCCCACAACACTTTAAAAAAAGAAAAAGGTTTATTTATTTTGAAAGGCAGAGATGGACAGAGAAATCTTCCATCTGCTGGTTCACTCCCTAAATGGCCACAACAGCCAGGGTTGGACCAGGCCAAAGCCAGGCTAGGAGCATCTTCTGGGTCTCCCACATGGGTGCAGGGACCCAAGCACTCGGGCCCGCCTTCCACTGCCTTCCCAGGTGCGTTCGCAGGGAGCTGGACCAAAGGGAGACAGCGGGGCTTGCATCTCCTCTCTGAGGTGTGGTGCCCATGTCCCTGGGGGTGGCTTTGCCTGCTGTACCTCACCGCCAGCCGCTTCCGCAGCACCCTGATGTAGGTGGGACCGTTCGCTGGGTATTGCTCTCACGTGTTTGGGGATCCACCCTTGTCCTGGCGTTGGGATCCTTTTCCTTCTCTTTGCAGGGTGCTGTTCCAGTGTGTGGCTGCGTAGCAGGTGGCTTATTCGCCCGCTGTGGGGGTGGGGCAGGGTGACCTGTTGGGATGCCTGGGTTCAAGTCCCAGCTCCTGTTGATTCCGGCTTCCTGGTAACGTGCACTCCAGGAGGCAGGAGGTGATGGCTCGGTTCGTGGGGTCCCCACCACACGAGCAGCCAACCCCAGCTGAGTCCTGGGCTCCCAGCTTCTCACTGGCCCAGCCCAACTGTTGGCATTTTCTCTCCCTCGCTCCTCTGCCCAGCACATAAATAGCACACGTAAAAACTAAATCTTTTAGGCCGGCGCCGTGGCTTAACAGGCTAATCCTCCGCCTTGTGGCGCCGGCACACCGGGTTCTAGTCCCGGTTGGGGCGCCGGATTCTATCCCGGTTGCCCCTCTTCCAGGCCAGCTCTCTGCTATGGCCCAGGAAGGCAGTGGAGGATGGCCCAAGTCCTTGGGCCCTGCACCCCATGGGAGACCAGGAGAGCACCTGGCTCCTGGCTTCGGATCAGCAAGATGCGCCGACCACAGCGGCCATTGGAGGGTGAACCAACGGCAAAAAGGAAGACCTTTCTCTCTGTCTCTCTCTCTCACTATCCACTCTGCCTGTAAAAAAACTAAATCTTTTTAACCTACCATGGATGTTCGGAGAGAATTGGTAGACGGATACATTTCCATTGCACTTGGGCGCATACCTGGGAGCAAAGTTGCTGTGGCGTCGGGGGCTGCACGTTTAACAGGGCGGGAAATGCACAGTGGCTGCGTCATCGCCTCCGCCCACAGGCAGCAGGAGCGTTCCGGGTGCTCCAGGTCCCCGCGTCGTCTGACATTGTCTAATTCTAGACGTTCCAGCGGGCAGGTGGGATATCTCGTTGTGATTTGAAGTTGCATTTCCCAACGACCAGTGATACTGAATATTTTTTTTTTTCAAATGCCTCTTGGTCGTTCATAGATACTCGTTTGCAAAGCATTTCGATCTTCTGTCCATGTTAAAAATGACTTGTTTGTCTTATCTCTGTTATAAATGTTTTGTGCGTCCTACACACAAGTCCAATGAAATATATTCACTTCATATATTCTCTCCCAGCTGTCATTTAAAGAACTGAGTCCCCACCCCACCCCCCGCCACTTCATTAAAATCCAAAGTTTGTTCCTTGTTTGGTTTCTTCTTATGATTGAAATCATTGCCTTATCCTAAAGTCTCCTGTGTTTTTGTTTGTTTGTTTGTTTGTTTTTTGGAGAAATATAGGATTTTTCCCTGTGGGCCTGATCCATTTTGATGTAATTTTGACGGATGGGGTGCTGGACGGTGAAATTTCACAGGACATCTGCGAGCTTTTCTCCAAAGCCGTTTGCTAGCTGGCTCTCCGCTGGGATGCTGGATTTCCCACGGCGGTTTGGATAACATGCACCCCTGATTTTCATCAGAGTTCAGCCGCATCTCTGGATGAATTTGAGTCCCGCGGTCCGCGCGTGGTGTGTGGATCTAGGTCATCCTTGATTTTTCTCCACGGCGTCTCACAGCACAGTCTCCGAGCCTGGCATGCGCTCGCTTAGTTCAGCCCTAAGTGGGTCAGCGCTTTCAAATGCTACAGTAAATGATCCACTTGTTCTTTTCCAATTGTTGTTACCTTTTCTATAGAAAAGAAATAATGCTTATGTAATGTTATATCTGCGACCTTTTTGTTAAAATGTATTTATCTGCAAGGCAGAGAGCGAGCGAGATCTTCTAGCTGCTGGTTCACTCCCCCAAATGGCCACAACAGCCAGGGATGGGCCGGGCTGAAGCCAGGAGCCTGGAGCTCCATCTGGCTCTCCCACGTGGGTGGCAGGGGCCCAAGCACGGGGTGTCGTCTGCTGCTTTTCCAGGCACATTAGCAGGGAGCTGGCTCAGAGGTGGGGCAGCCGGGACTGGAACCAGTGCCCGTATGGGACGCCAGCCCTCCGCACTGCAACACCAGCCCCCCATGTCCTTATATTCCACTTAGTCGCTCTGGAAGTCTCTCCTGTTTTCTTTGCACCGTTCAGTCTGTGTGCCTTGTAATTGTTGGAATGTTGCTTGTGCTTCTATGGTAGAAGGTCCCTCACAGGTTTCTCTTCCTTGCCTTTCTGCCCTCGCTTCCCGCAGTGCGGTGTAGAGCAGAGCTCGCCTTGGTCCCACGGCAGAGGCGGCATTGGCGGCATCGGCACGTGGCGCCATGCAGTTTATCAGTGAGCCGCCGCTGTTGTAGTCCTTTCAGACTGAAAACAATTCCTCTGATCCCTACTTTGCTCAGAGTTCTTGTCATGAACAGGTATTGAACTTTGTCAGGTTTTTTTTTCCCCCTGCGTCTCTGGAGACGATCATACTGTTTATCTCTTTTATTTTCTTTCTTTCTTCCTTTCTTTTCTTTTCTTTTCTTTTCTTTTTTTTTTTTTTTGAAAGATTTATTTTATTTATGTGAAGCACAGAGTTACAGAGAGCGGTAGAGATAGAGAGAGAGGTCTTCCATCCGCTGGTTCACTCCCCAGATGGCCGCAATGGTTGGAGCTGCGCCAATCCGAAGCCAGGAGCCAGAAGCTACGTCTGGGTCTCCCTTGCAGGTGCAGGGGCCCAAGAACTTGGGCCATCCTCCACTGCTTTCCCAGGCCACAGCAGGGAGGGAGCTGGATCAGAAGAGGAGCAGCCGGGACCAGAACCGGTGCCCATATGGGATGCCGGCACTGCAGGCCAGGGCTTTACCTGCTGCACCACAGCGCCCGCCCCTCTCCTGAGTTTTCTTAATCTGATGAGACAGTCTCATTTTCACGTGTTGAGCCTGTTTGAACGACTTGACAAAGCTCACCTTGGTTGTGACACCTCATGCTTTTTGTACGTCGCTGAATCCAGCCTGCTAATACCTTACTAAGGAGTGTTGCCTGTAAGTTCATTGGGGATGGAGAGCTATAGGGTTTTCTGCTTGGTTTTTGTTCATCCTTTCAATGTCTTAATGAAGTTTCGGTACCAGGACCGTGCTGGCTTCATAAAACCAGCCGGGAAGTAATCCTAGAATTTGTCCAGTTCACCAGTGAAGCCACCCGGGACCGGGATTTTTTTTGCTACGTATATGTGTTATAACCTCAAAGTCTTTGACAGATATAAGGCTATTCAAATGTTGTGAAATTTTCTTCTGGAGTCGCTTTTGGTAATTGAGAAGTTTTTCCTGGAAGAAGCATTGTCGTGGTCGGATTTAGGGGCAGTGCCGTGGCGCAGCGGGTTAGCCGCCTCTCGGGCTGGCGGCATCCGTATCAGAGGGCCTGGGTTCAACGCCAGCCCCTCCGCTTCCCATCCAGCGCCCTTCCTGCTCACGCACATCCTGCGAAGCCACAGGTGGCGGCTCAACTATTTGGCTGCCTGCCACTCCCTTGGGAGATCCAAACTGAGCTCCTGGCTCCTGGCTTTGGCCTGTCTCAGCCCTGGGTGATGCAGGCGTCTGAGGAGTGAACGGGTCTGTGGAAGATAATGTGTGTCCCTCTGTCGTTCTGCCTTTCAAACAAATAAATACATCTTTTAAAAAATGAATTACTGGCGGCCAGCACCGCAGCTCAATAGGCTAATCCTCCACCTAGCGGCGCCGGCACACCAGGTTCTAGCCCCGGTCAGGGTGCCAGATTCTGTCCCGGTTGCCCCTCTTCCAGGCCAGCTCTCTGCTATGGCCCGGGAAGGCAGTGGAGGATGGCCCAAGTGCTTGGGCCCTGCACCCCATGGGAGACCAGGAGAAGCACCTGGCTCCTGGCTTCGGATCAGCGTGGTGCGCCAGCCGCAGCGGCCATTGGAGGGTGAACCAACGGCAAAGGAAGACCTTTCTCTCGGTCTCTCTCTCTCTCTCTCTCACTGTCCACTCTGCCTGTCAAAAAAAAAAAAAAAAGAATTACTGGGGCCAGCACTGTAGTGTAGCAGGTAAAGACATTGCCTGCAGTGCCAGCATCCCATATGGGTGCGAGTTCAAGTTCCACTACTCCACTTCCGATCCAGCTCTCTGCTGTGTCCTGGGAAAGCAGTGGAAGATGCCCTAGGTCCTCGGGTCCCTGTACCCATGGGGGAGACCTGGAAGAAGCCCCTGGCTTCTGGCTTCAGATCAGCACAACTCCAGCTGTTGCGGCCAATTGGGGAGTGAACCAGCAGACGGAAGACCTCTCTCTGCCTCTGTCTCTCTCTCTCTCTACCTCTCCTTCTCTGTGTGTAACTCTGCCTTTCAAATAAATAAATCTTTGTAATAAAATGAATTACCAGGTTCGTTGATGTAACATTGTTCACAATACTGTCTTTCAAATGTCTTTCCTCCTTTCACTTCCTGGTCTTGGAACCTGTGGGTTCTCGTCTTGTTCCTTCTCCATCAGCGCGGCGGGAGCCTGGGACATCGCGATGGTTTCTGCAGCGCCAGCTTTTGTTGGCATCAGTTTTTCTCCGCATTCCTGATTCCCCTTTTTATCGCTTCCTGGTTTTTTTATTCGGTAGCGTCTACTTACTCCCTTTGGGTTTAACTGGCCGCCTTCCTCGCGGCTCAGAGTGGAAGCGCAGGACTTTGCCTTCAGTCCAGACCTGCGTGGTCTCTGCTGTCGGAGACGCATCAGGACCCCGGGTGTCGCCGTGTCTGTTCTGGGTGCTGACGCTGCGTGTGCGTCGTGAGAGGAGGCCGTTCAGCCGCCCTGGAGGGCAGTGTTTAGGAAAGGCCGCGTGACGGTATCCTTCGGACCTTCCGTGTCCTTGATGGTCTTGTGTCTGGTTGTACCGTTCATCAGTGCAGCAGGAGTTCCAAACCCTTTAACCAGCGGCGTGGATGTCTTTTTCGCCCCGTCAGCCTCTGAGTGGTGTGTGTGAAAGCTTTGTCTTGGGGGATACACAACCTTCACCTTTAGGATTGTGAGAGGTTTGCGGTGATGTGGTTCTTTGACGTTTATTCAGTGTTTGCTATTTCTCATGATGTCCATTCTGCTGCGGTTCCCTTTGATTTTCCCTATTGTCACTCCAGCTTCTCTTTCAGTTAGTATTTTCTTGGAGCTTTTCTTTTTTCTTTCTTTCTTTCTGTTTTTTTTTTTTTTTAAGATCTATTTTATATATTTGAAAGGTAGAGTTAAAGAGAAAGGGAGAGACAGATCTTCTACCCTCTGGTTCACCCCAAATAGCCACAACGGCTGGGGCTGGGCCAGACTGAAGCCAGGAGCTTCATCCGGGTCTCCTGTATGGGTGCAGGGGCCCAAGTGCTTGGGCTAACCTCCACTGCCTTCCCAGGTTGCATTAGCAGGGAGCTGGATCGGAAGTGGAGCAGCCGGGACTTGAACCAAGGCCCATATGGGATGCTGGCATTGTAGGCTGCTACGCCACAGCACCAGGCCCTTGTCTATCTTTTTCTGTCCCTACCTAGTCACTAGTAACTGCCCTGGTATGTAAGCTGCATTTCTTATCAATCGGGGTGTCCCGGCAGTCTGGCTCTTCACTGGAACGTGCGATCACGGTGATTATGGGGAAAGCTGAGGGTAAATCTACCATCTTACTGCTTGTAAGTCAGTACAGCACCTTGACTTTGTCCTGCATTTACCTCGCCTGCTTTCCTCCCGTTCTCCACGTGGTTATCTTTATTTTGCTTTGCTTCCCCATTACCTTCTCCGCTGTAGCTGTGTTTTACGTCCCCGGTGCTCGCTCACCTCCGTCCGGCCCAGCGTCTGCTCCCCACACCCTCCCTTCAAGCGCTGCCATGCTGTTCCCAGACCCCAGGAGCCGCACGGTGCACCTGGCTTCTCCTCCCTGTTCTGCGCACCAGTTCCTCATTCTGCTTTTCCCTGCGATATAACCTACGAGGCGCTGTCGCCGTGTTTGATAGCTATCTTCTAAGGAAATTAAACTCGAGAAAATGGCATTTCTTTTTACCCATGGAGACTCACCGTCCCCAGTTTGTGTAGATCCAGGCTTGCCACTGGCCCCGTGTTCCGTCAGTGTCCGGAGCTTCCTTGAACAACTTCTGTACCCTAGGTGTGCTGGCAATCAATTTTGTCAGCTTTTGTTTGGGAAGAAACTCTCCACCATGACCTCATTTCAAAGGGGAATCTTTCTGGGTATAAAACCGTCTGATGGTTTTGGTTTTGTGCGTCCTCTCCCAGAATTCACTGCTCCTACAGGAGGTATCCAGGCCTTCTTGTCTGTCTTCCCCAGGATTTGAAGAATCTCCTTTTCTCTGCCTTTTTAAGGTGCTTTGGTTCTTTAAGATTTATTTACTTATTTTGAAAGGCAGGGTTAGAGGGAGAGAGAGACAGAGATCTGCCATCCACTGCTTCACTCCCCAGATGGCTGCAATGACCAGGGCTGGGCCAGGTCAAAGCCAGGAGCCCCACTCCCCTGATGGCTTCTCGGCATGGGGATTGGATCCAGGCTGCCCCGTGGCTCCCCGCGGAGGCTCCGGAGTCCAGCGGGGTCCTTTGTATGGCTCCTGCCTCCCTGCTTATTGTGTTCATCTTTTTCTTTAAATCCTCAAGCGCAGGCCTCTTCCCCCCGCCCCCAATGCTCCCCCTGCCCTTTGCAGCGCAGCCACGGGGACCCCTCCCCATCTGCCCCGGGCCACATTCCCCTCCCTTCTGGGCCTCTGCCCTGGCTGGGCCCTCCCCGGCCCACCCCGCTTCCTCCCTGCGGCGCCATGCTGCACCCCGCCCTGCCACACCACGCCCCATTTCTTCTCCCACAGGGCAGGACTGGAGAGGATTCCCTGTGGTTTGGATTTGCCGCCTGCCCTCTCCTTCGCTTCACGGGAACATCAGGCTTCTGGGAGCAAAAATTTCGGCTTGCTGCCGACCGCGGCCCCTCAGCACCTCGCACGGTCCTGCGGCCATCGGCTCCACGTGGGGTGCCGGCACTGAGCCCTCCCGTGGATCCGACAGTGTCCACTCCCCTTCCTGGCTGTCCTGTCAGCTCTGACACCCACACGTGCTGACTGCCCCACAGTCTCCACGGGTCTAGAATGTGTGTGTCTGTGAGGGGAACTGGCCCAAGTGTTGCCTCTTCCTTAAATTTGAAAAAAAAAAAAATCAAGCCAATGCAGTTTTCCCCAATTTCTCCTCCTGGACGGTCTTGCACCCTTCTGATGGTCAGGGTGGCCTCTGCGTGACGCAAGGGCTTCCTACGTGCAGAAGGACCTCGCTCACAGCTGGTGTCGGCCTGGTGCTGTCCCCACGCCTTCTCTGTTCCTAGACAGCTTCAGATGCACAAAGACTCGGCAGTGTGTGGTCGCATCCCATCCCAGTGGGCGGCCCCAGGGGGGCAGCAGCCCGGGCCGTATCACCTAGGTGTGCGGCGGGCTGCACCACGCAGGTCTGTGCCAGCGTGTTTGCGCAAGGACAAAATCACCCAGCCTTGCGTGACTGCCCCTGGTTTAGTTTCACTGTGGGGCCTACCCCAGGCCTTTCCCAGAGCGGAGAGCGGCTTAGGAAATGCCGGCCCGGGAAATTAGTACCCGAAGAGACAGTATAATTTAGCTGGCTGCCGATTCAGGAAGCAGAATTGTTAATGAGAACTTTGCATACCTGTTTGCCCGCTCCCTGTCCCCAGGTGAGATGCCAGCGCCTGACACATCCCAGAGCAGCCACCCCCCGGCCCCAGGCTGCGCGGGCTGCGACGAATGAGCTCATGTTACCGGCACTTAGGGAAAGGTGTTGGAGAAATACAAGTGAGGGTGGTGGTGGTGTTTGTTACAATTATCTTCTTTGCGCCCCGTGTTGCAGAAGGAGCTAGACCTCAAAGAGTGTTTTAGGAATTAGCCATTAGATCATTGTAACACACTTCGCGAGGGGTGCACAGGGCCTGCCGGGTGGCATCAAGGAGGCCGGCAGGACAGGGCTTTGTTGTTGCTGGCTTGCACTTGGGCGTGTTCCCCCGCCTCCCCCAGACAGTTCCCTCGTGGAGCTGCTTCTGGCGTTGGGAGGAAGACCTAACAATACCTGTGTGGGGCTGAAACGGCATTGCAAATCATTGCAAATCATTAACGAGACAGAAAGCTATGATTTCCCCAGATTAACATGCAAGTTGGGGTTTGGCCTGCCGGAACCCATTGTTTTGGTCTCCAGCTCGAACTTGCTGGAGTCATTATATTGTCATGCGGTAATTAGCTGTTCCTTTAATACAAGTAATAAAAATTAAGCCTAAGAGGTAGCTTAGCTGTGTCTCCTGCATCTCCCAAAACAGTCTTCAGATGCGGCAGGCACTGAGTCACTTGACTGGACTCGGGTCCGAGGCTCCATGCGTGGAGATGTCGGGACCCTGAATCTGTCCTTCGTTCTCTTTTACCCCGGGCATTCACCTGCAGTAGGGGTGAATTAAATATCGGTGCCCGAGTGGTCGTCTGCCGTGCAGGGCTCGGCAACTCTGTCTCCAGGTCTGGTTGCTGCTCGCTTGGTGGTGTGCGTGCTGTAGGTTTATGTCCCTGGATTCCTTGCCAAAAGCAGATCTAGTGGATCCTGGCCTTTGAACGGGAATGGACCGGAAACATAGTTGACGGGAAAGTTAGAGAGCGGGGAGCTGACTGCTGGCTTGGGCTGGCTTGGTTCTTTAAAGATGGCCTTTGTGCCCGTAGTCGTTCTGGGAAGCAGACGTCGCTAGACGTCCTACAGGTGGCCACGGCTCCCCTTCCGGCCTCCGTGTCAAGTTCACCTTGTGGATGCAGGTGGAGGAGGCCGCCTGCTCTGCACGAGGCCCCGGAGGTGGGGGTGGGGAAGGTACCCTTGGAAGACCCCAAAGCGACAAACAAAGCAGCACCTAAGGGCAAGCGTTGGCCTCCCAACCACTCGCATCACAGCTGCAGCTGGCAGCTAACGCAGACCCCAGGGGTCTCTGGGTCCCTGCCACCCATGTGAGAGACCTGGACCGAGTTCCCGGCTCCCAGCTTCAGCCACGGCTGCTGTGTGCATCTGGGGAGAGTCCACTCGCTCTCTCTCGCTCTCTCTGCTTCTCAAATCTAAAAGGAAAAACTTGACGTGCAGCTGCATCTAGAATGTTCCGAGGAATTCGGCGTCTCGTGTTATTCCTAGTCCTGCTTGCACAGAGCCATCTCCCCAGAATAGCTGTGGAGAGCTAATTTAACATAAATATTGTAATGCGGAGTGAAATAATGCTGGCGAGCGGGCCGTGATGAACTGTGTATACACAGGGGACAGAGCCCGTGTGCAGCCCCGGCACCCGGCGGTGCTGACGTCGCCCGCGACACAGCCCAGTTGTCTGCCTCTTGTAAACTGTGCAGAGACGTTGGCACCACGACGAGTTCCTGGCTCCTGGTTCGCCGGGGCAGGGGAGACCCAGCCCGTGTCTCCAGGAACCCAGGGTGGTCTGAAAAATTAATGACTCTGGCATTTGAAACTGCAGTGAGCTCTTGGATATACACCCCTGTTGATCCGCCCCGCTCCGTGTTTAGCATTCCTGTCTGGGAGCAAAAGGCCCGCGGCCGCCTCCCAAGTGACGCTGGCGCCCACGCCGGAACACGGGGCCGGCACGTCTCCCACCAAGCCCAGCGGACTTGGGGGTTCTCCCGGAGCTTCCCGAGGAAGCGCCCCACGGGTGCCCAGCAGGTGGCCTGGAACTGCCTCCTGGGTAGCACAAGGGACACTTGCCATCTCTCCGTCTTTGCTGAGCTGGCGGTAAAGCCGGCAGCCGAGAGTGCCCTAAATTCCGTGTCTGCGATCTGACTCGGTTAGAACCCAGTTTCTTGTAAGTAAACCTGGCAGCAGATATCACACGGAACTGGCCCGGACGCCGTCCTGCTCACATGGCTCTGCTGTCTGTGTTCCAGTCGGCAGTGGGACAGCCAGAACCCCGGGCACGCCGGGGCGTGCTGGGTCACAGCGGTGCCTCCGTAGGCTTCTCCGGTCTAGGGGTCAGCAGCTGCCCACCTCTTCCTGACGAGCAGCCCTGTCTTGGAGTAGGGTGGCCTCTCGTAAGGCCCAGGGGTTCAGTTTCCGCTGCTCTGGCCGTGACCTTCCTGGTGAAGAATGGTCACTGGGAGCTGGCAGCCTCATTCCGTGCTCTGTGCCCGCTCCCCAGGCGGGCCTCTCGGCTTCTCCGAGCTTGCCTGGCCACTGCTGTGTCGGTCTCTCTCCCAGAATCACTGCCGGGGCTCAGATGAGAAACTGCTCTGGATTCTGGAATGTTCGCAAAGTGATCAGGGTCGTTCCCAACTTCATACGAGTTTTGGAAACTTTGAACTCACAGGTGCCTTGCCCGCACGGAGCTCAGCCCCAGGTGTACAGCTGAGTGCGCTGGGGCTCCTTCCCTTGGCGCTGCCGCCGCCGCCGCCGCCGCGTGTGTTCCCCTTCTTATCAGATCAAAGAATGAAAATCATTACAGCGTTGCGTCACCCGCACCAGAGCCTCTGGCAGGTGCCAGCGAACCCCACGGCTCTGCCCACCCCATTTTCACGAGCTGAGGACGCTGGGGTGGGGGTCCTAAGTTTGCACAGTGGCAAAGGAGCACCCCCATGCAGCCTGGGGGCTCCTGGGCCGGCGCCAGGACAAGGGGGGGGGGCGCGACCGCATCGGAGTGGGGCGATTGATGTGTGCGTTCGTGTCGTGCAGATCCCGTGCCAGCTCTGGACCTCGGGCAGCAGCTCCAGCTCAAAGTACAGCGCCTGCACGATATTGAAACGGAGAACCAGAAGCTTAGGGAAACGCTGGAGGAGTACAACAAGGAATTCGCCGAAGTGAAAAATCAAGGTTGGTGGGAAGCGCCCGCTTTGCTTCTCTCTCTCTCCCTCCCCTTCCCTCCCCCTCCCTCTCCCTCCTTCCCTCCCTCCCTCCTTTAACGGGCTGCCCTGTGCTGCTGGGACAAGCTGGGACCGCTCTCTGCCCGTCTGGGAGCCGGGATGGGGCGAGACCGAGCGTGTCGTTAGAGGGAGGTAATGATGCTGCCCTCTGCTTCGGAAGTGAAACCTTTCCCGGCACAAGGGCTGCTCTGCCGGGACCGAGGGAGGCTCCCCAAACGCCCCTCCTGTGTCATCAGGGGCCCCGGGCGACACCTGTCAGGAAGCCGGCCCCTGATCACAGGGTCCCACACGTAATTGCCGTGGGGACAGGAAGGCGGCGGACGCGTCCGTCCTCGCAGGCTGCGGGCTTCGGCCCCGCCTGTCCCTCGTCAGCCTCACCTGTTCATCGCACAGCTCATGAACAAAAACCCGCCCTCAGTGTGGCGGCCCAGCCGGCCACAGGCTGGCCCTTGGCATCGCTGAGGGAGAGCAAAGGCCCCGCTCCTGCCCCGAGAGAGCCCTCAGAGTCCCCGCGCCTGGGGGCTCCCATGGCTCCGAAGCGCAGCAGCTGCACGCTGTCCCCAGGTGTGCAGCCCTCCTCAGACCTGAGGGGGAGGGGAGGCAAGGCGGCTTCCATGCCCACCCCACCCCCCACCCCCCGCCCCCCTCCACGGCAAGGGGTTTAATAGACGCCCAGGGCTCGGCAGCGAGATGGTTGAGGGAGACTTGTTCTGAAAGCACCCTTGGCCCTGAGAACCATAGAGGAGGCCACTGCAGGAGGCAGGGTTGTCCCCGGCAACATCTGGCTCTGAGCACTGCGGGGGGGCCCCCAGGCTCAGGGTCCAGCCGGGCCCCACCTGCCCCTGGCCGCACAAAGAGGGTGCTGAGCCCTCCACCTGACCTGTGGAAGGTGAGCCCCTGGGCTTCCTCCCCCCAAGGCCCCTCTGAGAGAAGGCCCTGCCCTGCCCCCCACTGCTGAGTTTTCCCAGGACCACTGCACGCGCACACACACACACACCCATACATACACACACACACACGCACACCCCGTACCTTTTTTTTTTCCGATTTCCCTCAGTGCCCCCTGGCACCTGAACTGGACAGATGTGCTCCGGGCTCTCCGTTGAGTTTGCCTTTGTTTGCTTAGAGGTGCTGCAGGTGGCCCCTTGGGGTCAACCTATGCCAGGTTGTCTTGCCCTTCCCCTCCATGTGGCCAGCACCCCAACCGCCAGGGCTGAACAGCAGCCATGACGGAGTGTGGGGTGTTCTCTCCCACAGAGGCCTCTCCATCGAGCTTTCAAAACTGAAATCCAGGGGCCGGCACTGTGGCTCAGTGGGTTGAGCCACCACCTGCATCAGTGGCATCCCATCTGTGTACCGGTTCGAGTCCCCGTTGCTCCTCTTCCCATCCCGCTCCCTGCTGATGCACCTGGGAAGGCAGTGGAGGTTGGCCCAGGTGCTTGGGCCCCTGCCACCCACATGGGAGACCTGGATGGAGCTCCAGGCTCCTGGCTTTAGTCTGGCCCAGCCCCAGCTGTTGGGCCATTTGGGGAGTGAACCAGTGGATAGAAGATTCTCTCTCTCTCTCTCTCTCTCTTTCTCTAATTCTGCCTTTCAAATAAATATTTTTTTTAATGAAATCCACGGCTCTCTAGAGAACGGAAGCTCTGGGGAGCCCAGGGGCCTGGCTTGAGTCCCTCTGTCACCCTGGCCATGTGGCCTTGGGCACAGCATCTAGCTCAGTTAAAAGCCTCTGTGTCCCGGGGGCCGGCGACTCGGGGCGCAGTGGGCCTGAGGGCGACTCCGCGTCCAGGAAACGCCCCTGTCCTGGCCAGCCTCCCCATCTGATTGTCTGAGGTCTGCCCGTCTCAGGAAGGATGCCTTTGTCCTCTTCCTCTCTCCAGCACCAACTATCAGAATTGAGAGGGGTGGGGGAGGCACGGTTTTAGTCACCGCCGTAGCGTAGGTGGTTAGAAAGTTAGAGAGAGGAATTTCTGTGTCGTGAGCACACACACACACACACTCAGACAAGCGCTAAAAAGATAAGTGGAGGCCCCGGGCATCGCTAGTGAGGGTGAGCTTGTCCGTGCCCTTCTGCCATGCGGGGCACCTGCTGAGATGGCCAGGGGTGACCTGGACACAGGCCTGGCACCAGCAGGCCAGCAGCTGCAGCACGATGAGCCCCCAGCTTGGGCTCAGCCTGCCCGGGAGTAGCACCCCATCCCCTCCCCCAGAGACCTCATGAACACAGAGCCCAAACGCCCTGGGAGGGGCACGGGTGTGCCCATGGAGACCAGCCTCAGGGTCCGGCTGCCCAGAGCCCTGACCGTCCGGGAGGGGTCCCACTCCTCCTCACCGCCGCCCTGGCAGCCAGGCTCGGGGTCTCGTGCAGGCGGAAGGCCCCAGTTCTGCCTCCGCACTTCCGTCTGCCTCTCTCCATCCAAGCAGAGCTCTCTGGGTTCCCCTAAGGCGGGAGGCCAGTTTCTTAACTCTGCCAGGCCACGGCTCCTGCATCCATTGGAGCCACAGCCTTTGCCCGTGCACCTGTCTACGCCAGCTACCAGGAACACAAGAAACCCAGCCTTGTGCTTTCTGAGCCGTGGATCTGTAAGCAGCCGCAAATTCTCCATGCGTGCGCTGCTGTCCTCATGGCTGCGGCCGAAGTGCCGCTGCCCCAGGCCGTGCAGCTCGCGCCGCAGTGCAGGTGGAGGGTTCCTGCTCTCAAGTGACCCCCTGGTCTGAGTTAGGCTCTGCTTCGTCCATGGCATCCACTCTGCTGATCTGGGTTTGGACACTTGCCCGGGACCATGCAGCGAGTGGGTGTCAGGGAAGCCACTGCCAAGAGCTGCATGGCCCTGGGCTTTGCCTGGACAGCCCTGCCTCCTGAAGGGCCCTGGGCCTCGGAGCACTGAGTGTCACAGGGTCCCCTTCAATACCCAGCTGCTGTCCAAGGCCCTGGCTCTCTTGCTGCAACCCCGGGTACTTGTAGGCTACTCTCCAGGCCCCGAGCATCTGCCCCCAGGCCTTACTCATCCATGCGCTCCGCACGTCCACATCCCCAGCCTGGGGGAGGCCACTCCCCACACCCACGCTCCAGGGCAGGTCCTTGCAGCCCGGGAGATACCTCGCATCTCCAGGCACTTGGGAAAGAGCCCCACCAAGATGGCTTCCTTCCACGAACCTCTGTGCGAGGGAGCACTTAAATCCACGCTCACGGTCGATGCTTCTTCACCAGTGAGAGCCCGCCCTGCTGTCTTTTTTATTTTTATTATTATTTTTTTTTTGAATTGTGCTGGAGAATTCATAGCCCTTCTTCCCAGCAAAGCCCATCGATCCTCCCCAGCCCAAGCGTTGAAAGTTCAATTTAACATTTAGGGAGTAAGAGGTTCTCCAAAGGGACTCGTAGCCATTGATTTTGTGTCGGGCGTTGAAGAGCTGAAGTTTTGAACGCGGCGGCCCCACTGGCAGAGGGAAACCTCGCGCACGCAGCCACGGGGCCCCGCGCTTCTCAGACACGGCTTCAGTTCTGTTTTTTGTTTGTTCCCCTTTCCGCAGAGGTTACGATCAAAGCGCTCAAAGAGAAAATCCGAGACTACGAGCAGACCCTGAAGAACCAGGCCGAGGTCATCGCTCTGGAGAAGGAGCAGAAGTTACAAAATGATTTCGCAGAAAAGGAGAGGTGAGGGCACGCGTGGTACGGCGGGCGCGGCGGGCACGGCAGGCGCGGGCGGCAGCCCTGCGCCCTGAGCCCCGGCTGCCAGCAGGGGCGTGGGAAGTGAAGGTGCCCCTTTGTGCTGTGTGTGTGAGGTTCCCCAGAGGGAAGCGCACAGGTCTCTCCCTGTTGCTGGGTGTGGTCAGGCGGGCGGTGAGCAGAGGGCGTCTCTCAGGGCCCTGCGGGTCCACGCTGGAGCCTGAGGCGTGCGTGGCGAGCAAGTGGCACCAGGGATGTGTCCCCGTGTGGCCCTCCCGGGAAGCCCTGGGTGCCACCCGAGCTCCCTCCGTCTTCATACCCGAGTTCTGGTGGACAGCATCACACGCACACACACACCCCTACACACACACCCCCCTATACACACACACACACACCTACACACACACCCCTATACACACAAACACCCCTACACACACACACCCCTATACACACACACCTACACACACACCCCTATACACACACCCCTACACACACACACCCCTATACACATACACACCTACACACACATGCACACACACCCCTATACACACACCCCTACACACACATGCACACACACACCCCTACACACACCCCTATACACACACACACCGCTACACACACGCACCCCTATACAACAAACGCACCCCTACACACACACACATGCACACACATGCACACACGCGCGCACACACACACGTGTGCCAAGTCTTGGCGGTTGCATTGGTTTGGTTTGGTTTGCTCCTTTCCACTACTCCACAGCGCCTCATATATCGCGGACTTGGCATATGGTGTCCCTAACTGAAATCCCGAAATCTGAAATGCTCCAAAGCCCAAAACGTTTCCACTGCCATCATGACGCAGGCATGACGCAGGCTCAAGTGGTTGGGTCCCTCCTGCCTGTATGGGAGACCCAGATTACTGAGGTCCTGTGCTCCTCGCTCCTGCCTGGCCCAGCCCTGGCTGTTGTAAGCATTTGGAGAGTGAACCAGTGGATGGAAGATCTCTGTCTCTCTTTCTCTCTCTCTCTCTCTCTCTTTCTTTCTCTCTCCCCCTCCCCCTCCCCTTGCCTTTCAAGTAAAATAATGAGTGAAAAGTTTTGGGTTTTTTTCATTTTCAGATAAGGGTCGCCCAACCAGTAAAATCTGTGCAAATGCCCCAGAGCGTGAGCCCCTGTGGTCCCAGGCCTCACAGCCTGTGTCGGCAGAACATGTCCCTGCACTGTGGGGTTCATGTGGGTCTGGAATTCCCATGGCCTCCTTACCCAAAACTTTCCTCACAAGAAAACAGTTGGTGTGATGGCTTAATGAAAGTTAGGTTCCTTATATAAACAGAAATCTTTAAGGGCTATTGAGTTTACCAGTTCCAATGTAAGTTGGATTTTTTTTTTTTTTTAAGAACTCTGGTTAAATTGAAATATAAAGACGTAACCGGGGCGTGCTATGTATAGTTAGAAGTAAGGTGCCTGGTTTGGTGCTGGATGGGATGGGGTTTTGCTGTGTTGTGCTAAGCAGGCGGCCTTTGGAAAGAACAGAAATGGCACTGGCTACTCACCCAGTGCCCACCACGCGTCCAGACTTTGCCAGGCCGAGCGCCCATGACACAGCTGCCAGGCAGACTGCCTGGGTTTACAGGGGGAGAGACCAGGCCGTGGATGAGGTGCCCGCTCAGCCCCCACCTCGGGGGGCCATGGAGGAGACCCCCACCCTGCCGATGCAGAGTGGGTCCCAAGTTACTGCCTCTCGGGATCTAGCTCTGTATGCCCAAAGAGGTTGCTCTCTGCATTGTTGCTGTGGATTCATTCTGAGAGGAGGAGCACAGTAGGGGCAAGAGGCGCGGAGTCACCACACAGACCCCCGGGAGTTGAGTGAAAGCAGTCCAGAGGTGAGCAGCCGCAGACTCATTTATTTCAGTGGGTACAGCAGCTTATATAGCTGAGGCAGCCAATCGGTCAAGGGGCGGTCTATGCCTTAACCAATCACAGCCTGTTGCCAGGCAGTATTTGAAGCCATCCAATCACAGCCTGTTGCCAGGCAGGCTCCGTTGCCAGGTGGTTTCTGAAGCCATTCCTGAGTAACTGATACTCACTTGCCGGCGGCCATCTTGGCATGGCCTTCTCATTCCACCACACTGCATTACTGGCTGTGGGGAGCAGGGGTGCGAGCAGTGTTGGCGCTGCCATGAGAAATGGGGACGTGAAAGGTGGGCCACCCCCGCGTGCTGCAGCATACAGCCTTGGAGATGCCCAGGGCCCAGAGAGGGCCCCCACCTCCAGTGTGAGACACACAGGAGGAAGCTGCACGCCACGCTACGGCGTCTGCCCAGAGCGCACCCACACCTTGCAGAAGTGTGGAAACCAGCTGATAAGCAAATCAAACTATGTAAGTTTTCATAATAGGGAAAAAGAGTGAGATTACTGGAAGATTAGAAAACCGTTTGGAGGGGAGGATAATGCTAGATTGTTCTTTGTATGAAGATACTGAGGTGAGTCTAGAATTCCACTATTAATAATTAAATCACATGCATACCAGAAGAAAGCTTGGTGCATATTTATTCTTAATATCGTGGGAGTGGGGAAATCTTTCTAAGCATACAGGGAAACTTATAATACTATTTAAAACTTCAAACAGGAGCCGGCATTATGTCACAGCAAAGCCCCTGCCTGTGGCCCCAGCATCCCATACAGGGGCTGGTCTATGTCCTGGCTGCTCCACTTCCTATCCAGCTCCCTGCTAATGCACCCTGGGAGGCAGGAGAGGATGGCTCAAGTGCTTGGGCCCCTGCATCCAATGTGTGAGACCCGGATGGAGTTCCCGGATCCTGATGGCATCCTGGCCCAGCCCAGGATGTTGCAAACATTTTAAATAAACACTTAAAAACAAACAAAAAAAAAACAGACTCTTAATAACCTTTGACAATAAAACAGAATTCCAAGAGCATTCACAGACTGGGAAGAATATTTGCAGCAGCTAAAAACAAAAGGGCTGATTTTCTTTATATGCAGAGAGCTCTTTCAAATTACTAAGAAATCATCAATTCTACCAAAAAATGAGCAAAAGCGATTAGCATTTCACAGAAAGAGAAATGTGCAGCTTTCCTCGGCAGTGCAAAGTTAAGTGTGAGGCGCTGGTGGTGTGGCCCAGCAGGTAAATCTGCTGCCTGTGACGCCGGCATCCCAGGTGGGCGCCAGTTCGAGCCCTGGCTGCTGCACTTCCAATCCAGCTCCCTCCTAATGCACCTGAGAAAGCAGTGTTAGATGACCCAGGTCCTTGGGCCCCTGCACCCACGTGAGAGACCCAGATGAAGCTCCTGGCTTCAGACTGGCCCATGGCTGGCCGTTGTGGCCATTTGGGGAATGAACCAGCAGATAGAAGTTCGTTCTCTCTCTCTCTCTCTCTCTCTCTCTCTCTCTCTCTTTCTCACTGCCTTTGAAATAAATCTTTTTTTAAAAAGTTAGGTTAGCAAGGTGAGCATGCTGTCAGCAGGAGTTTAAATTGGTGAGGGTTTCTGCTGGGAAAGTTCTCGATACCTTACCGTGCATCACTTTTGACAATACACATTTGCCAAGAACTTTTTGAAGACCTTTGGTTTGCACCAATTTCAAAAAACTGTGTAGTCCGTTTTCCGCAAACTTTTTGAAGCAGCCACGTATGCCTGGAGTTGAACATTTGAAGTCTGGAGGTGAAGGCACCCAGCAGGGTGTTGTGACCCCCTTGGCACAGGAAGGAAGGAGCGGAGTTGGAGTTCGTGTTTGACCCTGATGTGCTACACTGTAGTACAGCACCTGCTAGTTTGTATCTCACTGGCCTGTTACCTGCGGGCTTGCGGTTCATTGTGCTGTGGTACCTACCTTACTCCACTGTACTTCTGTACACCCAGAAGCATTCTAGGAAGATACAAAAGAACTCGATCCATGGCAGAGAAAGGACGTTATACTTAACAATAGTCTCGGGGCCAGCGCCATGGCTCACTTGGTTAATCCTCCGTCTGCGGCACCGGCATCCCATATGGACGCCGGGTTCTAGTCCCGGTTGCTCCTCTTCCAGTCCAGCTCTCTGCTGTGGCCCGGGAAGGCAGTGGAGGATGGCCCAAGTGCTTGGGCCCTGCACCTGCATGGGAGACCAGGAGGAGGCACTTGGCTCCTGGCTTCAGATCGGTGCAGCGCGCCGTCCATGGCAGCCATTTGGGGAGTGAACCAAAGGAAGGAAGACCTTTCTCTCTGTCTCTCTCACTGTCAAATAAATTTAAAAAAAAAAAAATAGTCTCAAAGTATTTGATTTGTTCTTTAACTCTGAGCATACGATTGAAATGCATAAAAACATTAGCAATACTTTTCCATAGGTGATGGAAGTTTGGGTGTTTTCTCGTAAGCTGTGTCGCTTGCTCTTTTCCATACTCCCGGGTTCGTAACCAGGAGAGCGCGTGCGTCACACTCCTATAATGTAAATGAATGACCTTATTTTTAGAGCTGTGCTCCAGAGCAGGAGAGAGCAATGCTATTTGCCGACTGGGGAATTCACATAGAGACCAGGGGGACGTAAATCCGTGGGCCGCAGCGTGAGCGTTGAGATCATCCCCATTAGGGCTCGCATGGCACCTGCACTGCACGGTAGCGTGGATGAGCAGCTGTCGCGTCTGGTTAGCGCAGCCTTCGTCCCAGCCCACCGCTTCCTCGCGTCAGCAGAATGGAAATGCCCCGTGCTTCGTGGGCGCGCGTCAGCAGACAATGGCTGTGTGATGGTGATGGTCGCTTTCTTTAATATCTGCCGTCTCACAGGCAAGATGGCTTTAGAATGAACTCCTCCTCCCCGTCTCCCCGTGTCCGGCCCTGCAGGGTGTGCCCCTCAGGTTCTGCAAAGTCAGGGTGAGCAGTCCCACACCCCGCAGCGTGGGCAGCCCCGGGAGCAACAGGCCAGCGTGTGCCCGCCACCGGCTGTGCCTGGCAGCCGGGAGAGCCACTGGGGGTGGCACAGAGGCTCCCCCTGCGTCTCCGCCCATTACCAAGATGACCAATTGGACCTCGTTGTCTTTCAGAAAGCTGCAGGAGACGCAGATGTCAACCACGTCGAAGCTGGAGGAAGCGGAACATAAAGTTCACACTCTGCAAACAGGTTTGCTGCTCCCTGTCCCGGCTGAGGCCCCGCGGGAAGGCAGACGGGGCAGTGTGGGGGCAGCTTCCTCACCAGACGGACGGGTCCCCTGGGCTACCTGCTGGCTGAGGCCTGGGCAGGACCCCCACCCCCAGCCAACCCCGAGCTGACGTCATCAGTCCTGACATTGAGTTGTTAATGGGAGGTGGGAGGATCTGAATTCCATTTTCATCCCTTCGTGCTCTTTTTCCAACAAACACTTCCAAATCACCACACTGTCAGAGGCTGACATTTCATTTGCAACAATAATAGGCCAAAAAAAAAAAAAAAAAAAAAACTTACTTCTCCCCTAAGTGAAGTGCAGGAGAACAGTAATAGCAAAACTTTAAAATTTAAAAGACACCCAAAAAGGTTATGCTGCAGTGGGTATGGCTTCTTCCAACTTTTTTTTTCTTCTGAAGAGGGAGCCGCAGCGGGCATGTCAGAGCTGGGAGAGGCACCCGGAGAGCTCCTAGTCCCCAGTGCAAACATGAACGACGGGGCCAGAGAAAGCAATGACAACACATTGACTCAGAAAGTAACCAGGCCCACCTGCCGATGGGTGACAGCAAAGCAGCCCCGAGGGACGTGGGCTGAGGCCGGGAGCAGGCAGTCCCCAGCAGAGACGCCAGGCTCGCACACGCGTGACAACGTGCCGGCTGTGCTTGGCCGCCAGGGAGAGGCCCGGGAAGTCAGTGGAAGGTGGTCTGGCCTCTCAGACTGTCAGGAAGTTCTTAATACCCAGTGCCGGTGAGGGCACGGGAGGTGGTCAGGCTCGCACGGAGTGGCCGATAGTGATGAGGGCCCCCGGGCAGCTGTGGGGCTTCAGCTCGGGGGTGTCCTGACGCAGAGGTGCCCACGCCACACTGCTAAGGGAACAGGGCAGGTGTCAGGCAGGCTGCTGCCGTCCGTTTGTGGAAGGGAGAGGAGAACACGCACACGCGTGTGCACACGGTCACGGGTCCCTCGGTAACAGCACACCGCGAGAAGCACCTTGCTAGGCAATTTCACCCGTGTGCAGACTTGAACCTGGGTGCAGCGGGTCGGCCGCTCCACGTGGCCTCTTGATGCGGACACTTGTGGGGCGAGGCTCTGCTGGGCTGTACAGCTCGCTTTCCCCACGGACATCTTTGCTCCTGTCAGCAGGAGCGCACTGTAAATCCTGACAGTCCACAGCCAGAGTCGTGATCATGGTCAAGTACACGCGTGGGCTGCCCAGGCCAGCAACGCCTTGGACGCCTGAGCAGCGTGTCACCCAGGGCGCCTGCAGGGTCACGAGGTGACAGGAGTCTGTCACACATGGGGCCCGGCACTCTGCGAGGCGTGAGTGCGTGTGCAGCTGTGTGTGGGATTTTTTAATAACAAGATGTATTTCAGAGCCCCAGGTCTCCACAGGAAGCTGCTCCCCAGGGTCCTGTCTCGGGAGGTGCGGAGAGGAAGGGGCCTTGCGCCAGGCGTCTCTGCCTCCTGTGCACGTCCCCTTGCTCCGTCTCCACTAGAGGACCCATGGCTCACATCACGGTGTCCTGTCCTCTACCTTTCAGCCCTGGAAAAAACTCGAACAGAATTATTTGACCTGAAAACCAAATACGATGAAGAAACCACCGCAAAGTAAGTCTCCACGCAGCATCCCCCACCCCCACCAGCCGCGTGCGCTCGCTCTGGCCACACCGGGCGTCGCCAAGCAGGACAGGTTGTCAGGGACCCCGAGCCGTTCCTGTGGGAGACTGGCGTCGGTCCGGTCCCCGAGGGGCGACAGCAGCTCTGGCTCCCTCCGCCGCGGTGGAGGTGGCTCAGCGCCCTGCCTCGGTCTGGGGCAGCTTGGGGAGGAGGGGGCGTGGATGTGGTTATGGAGGTCGGTCTGCGCGGGTCAATTCTCTGTTACCTGTGCCGGACCCCTGGGCAGGCCTGTGTCAGGATGGGCGCATTCCCCGCAGGTGTACTGATTTCGTGTCAGGACACACACCCATTTGGACAGGCAGAGTCTCCCAGGGCTGGCTTCCTGCCCGGCTCTCATCAGCAGGAAGGGAGTGTGACCCACCGCAGGCGCACTCCGTCCCGGCCCACCACAGAGGCGAGCGTCACATTGCCACAAATCAGGAAAAGATGTAGAAGCGACTGAGGCCGCTCCTGGCCATGGCCTCCTCTGCTAGCACCCAGGCAGGCAGCAGCGGGCGAGGGTCTGAACCACCGTGTTCTGTTCTGGAAGGCGCTCTGGCTTCTGTAGACACCAGCGGGGTGGGTCTCGGGCTGTCCGGCCCCAGCACTGAAGGCTCTGTTGCACTCCCAGATGCCTCTGCAGGCACTGAGGGGCCTTCAGGGTCGCACCCCCCATCCCCGGCTCCTGTGCCACCAGGGGTGCGGCACTTCGGCTCCCCTCTGCCCCCGCACACTTGCCCTTGGGTTTGAGGGTGCAGCTGGGTCCATTAACCACAGGACAGTGCACAGGTGGGCTCTTGGAACCCCTACGCTGGCCGGTGCTGCAGCTCACTAAGCTAATCTTCCGCCTGCGGCGCCGGCACCCCGGGTTCTAGTCCCGGTTGGGGCACCGGATTCTGTCCCGGTTGCTCCTCTTCCGGGCCAGCTCTCTGCCCAACCCAGGCAGTCAGAACTGGCTTTGATCGTGAACAGGAAACTCGGGCATCAGGACTAACATATCCCGTCCATCTGGGTGACTCCACCTGGCTTGCTGACGTGTCTCACCCCGTGGAAACCTCCAGATCATGGTGCTCCCCCGCTGTGCTGAAACGTGGCTTTGTGTATATGGGAGGAGCTGGTTCTGGGGCAGGCTGGTGGTTGAAATTTCACCCTGAAAAATCGGAGACCCTGGTGTTAGCTCCCTCCCCCTTAGGGCCTCCCTGTCTGAACACGACGCGGCTGTTGATGGAACCGTAGTCAAGCACCTGTCCCGGCCCCCCTTGGTAACCCACGGCCTGGAAGTCATTCACCCCCGGCAGTAACCACGCGGCCAGCACCTGCCAGGCCGAGAACTCGGCACCTGGACGTGGCCGCCTGGGCTCTCCTCTGCCAGCGCAGTGTCGCTGGGTGGTGATTGCCGCTTGGCTTGATGGCACTAAGTGGGCGGTTTGCTCGGCGACTCTGGAGTGGTTGCATCCAGTCTGATGCCTTCGGGCCTGCACCCCTTGTCCGCGGCGTCTCCGTCTCTTTCCCGGCACTGTTTGGTGACAGTGTGTTGGCGCCCCGGTGCACCCTCTCTCAGCCACGTGTCGTCTTGCTGGCTGACCCGAATCCTCGCAGCTTCGGTGGGCGTACCCGATGGCTTCGCTTGTTTTCGCGAACCTTCTCTTTAGTAAGCCGCACTTCTTTCTAAAGGGCACGGGCACCTCCGGCGTACCCGTCATCACCCAAACGCGGCTTGATTGTGTACTTTGGAAAACACTTTGGTGAAGACGAGTGTGGGCGGAGGGGTCCCTGGAGAAGGTGTACTGAGACGCTAAAGCCAGAGCCACCGTGCGACCCAGCAGTCCCACTTCTGGGTACACAGCCGGGGACTGGAAATATGCAGGGGGGACGTCTCTCCCTGCTCACCGCCACGCTGCTCACAGCCGCCACGGCAGGCGGACAGCCTGGGCGTCCATCCGTGGCCAAGTGGACAGAGTGTGGGTGGTGGACGTGGCGGGGCCGTCAGCCTGCGTCCTTTGCGACAACGTGGGTGGGCCTGGAGGCCGCTCTGCTGAGTGAAATAAGCCAGGCACGCAGCAAGGTGAGCACTGACTGCATAATCTCCCTGGTATTTGGAAATTTTAGCAAGTCAGACTCGGAGCAGTAAAAAAAAGCAGCACGGTGATGAGGAGGCGGGGGTGGGGGTGGAGAGGGGACAGGGAGCTGTGGTCGAGGGGTGCAAAGTTTCGGCAGGAGGAAGAAGTCTGGACGGGAGGTCACCCCCAATCGTTGCAAATGTATACTGCAAAGTAACGCGGAGTCTGTTTCTAGCAAGCCTTTGCCAGTTTAATCGGATCACTCTGTGTTGTGTGCGTTTCCCGGAGCGTCACTTTGGACCCCAGAAATGTATACAGTTATGATTGGCCAATTCAGATGTTTTTTGTTTTTTGTTTTTTTACAAAACACAAAAACGCAAAGCACCCTGGTGTGAGCATCCCCAACGCGCCTTCTAGCCCGTGGGTCACTGTTGTGAGCATTTCAAGAGGAAGGGGCCTTAAATATTTGTTGTCAGACAACAGGGAGGGGGCGGGGCGCCGAGTGGAGGATGTGCCTGGGAGGCAGAGTGACCTGGGAGTGGGTTACCCAGGGACCTCGACTTCCTCCCAGTCAAGTCGCTGGAGGTCGTAAAGGGCAGGACATGGTATGCCACCCCCAGACGCTGAGGGGCCGAGGTCGCTGTCCCCACATGGTGGGGCTGGCGTGCATTGCTTTTTCTTTTTTGAAAGACTTAGTTTGTTTTTTGAGGGGCAGAGTTACAAATAGAGAGGCAGAGAGAGAGATCTTCTATCCGCTGGTTCACTCCCCAAATGACTGGAGCTGGGCCAGGCCGAAGCCAGGAACCAGGAACCAGGAGCTTCTTCTGGGTCTCCCACATGGGTGCAGGGGCCTAAGCACTAGGGCCATCTACTGCTTTCCCAGGCCATAGCAGAGAGCTGGATCGGAAGAGAAGTAGCTGGGACTCGAACCAGCACACACACGGGATGCCGGTACTGCAGGCAGTGTCTTAGCCCACTAGGCCACAGCACCGGCCTTTGGGGCGTGTTTCTTCAATGAGCTGGAGGGCATCGACCTGGACATCAGCGGGCACACGGTGCCTGTCTTGCCAGGAGGGCTCACCGGCGTGAGCAGCCCGCAGCCGGGTTTGGCAAGAAGCGTGCAGGTGGAAGGTGGTGGGGCCGCGGCAGGGCCCTGCTCGTGGTGAGCGGCCCGCGCCGTGCGTCAGCTGGGCCGGCGCGGGCTGCTGTGCCGGGGACCGCAGCAGCAAAGTTGTCCGTGTGTAGGCTTGAAGCGCAGCGTAATTAGCCTTTATGCGCGGAACAAGGCCCCATTGATGACTACAGCTGGTCTTTGTTTGGTCCTGTCATTGCGAGTGGGAGGTAAAAGTGTTGTTCTTCATGTTTATTAATGCAAGATTCCTGAGACAAATGGCGAGCACGGTTTCATATTTGCCGGAACACGGCGGGGGGGGGGGGGGGGGGCCGCCCAAACAGTTGTTGTGTAAGAGGATTGCAGGGGTGCGCCTTAGACCCGCCTCTGGGTTAGATACATGAGTGATGTCTGCTCGCCCTTCTGTTCGAAGGGTGTCCCTGCGCTCAGCTGTCGCGATCTTCCCTCTCCCTGAAGCCAGTGGAGCCCTTTCGCCCCCTGATCCGCGTTGCCGCGGAGTAGAGCAAAGCAGGGTGGGTTTCAACCGTGAAACGGTTCCCTGAGACAACCTTGGAGGCCACCAGCGTCTTTGCCCTACGCAGCAGCAGCAGCAGCAGCGGAGCCGCCCAGGCCGCGGCCCCGCCCTCTCGGGCCTGCTCCCACAGCTGTTCGAGGGTTCACTTGCTCTTGGGTTTAGGTCAGTGCCACTCGCCCCCACCCCCACCCCCCGGCCAAGCGCTCTGGGCAAGAGTGTAGGGATTCCCATCTTCGCTGAAGTCCATGGCCACCTCTTTGCTCCGGCCGTCCGCTTCTGGGCTGGCAAAGGGGCTGTGGTTGGTGCACGCACGGTCAGCGCCTTAACATTCCTCAGAACGTGGGGGCCGAGGCTCTGCGCTTCGATGAAAGGAAATATTGAATTGCTCTGAAATGCTGCATTTTTTATAGCTAATGTTAGTCTTAGGAGACTTTGCACCTCCCAAACCAATCCTGCCAGTAAAATTCATATTTCTTCAGGTTCCTCATGTTCTAACCTCCCTGGCCTATATGCCTTTTTCAAAGAACAACATTGTATACACTCATGCCCATGCGGTCCATTACAAAAGCTACTTTTATGGAGAACTTCACTCGGGTTAAAATTTCCTTCTTAGTGGGTCTATAGCTCGCGTTTTACAGCTCACGTTCCCCTCGCTAGCTCAGCTCGGGGTTTTTCGGGTTGTTTAGGGGAGCCTGCTTTCTGCGTCATGGGCATTGGGAACCTCACCTCCCAGCAGAGGAGCTAAGACAAGGCTTGTCGCGGTAAGGAAGCCGGCAGCTGAGTCACGGCACTCCGCGCAGCAGGTGCAGCCGGTGAGGGTGGATGGCATGGGCGCGGCCCTGCACGACTGCCCGCTGGGTTCTTGCGTGCCAGCTTGTATGACCATCCCGGCAGTCCTTGGGTAGCATCCGTGGTGCTCCTGGTGTTGATGGGAAGCTGTGCCGGGAAACACAAGGTCAGGCCCCACACCTTGTCTCCTGAGCTCGCCCTCCAGAGCTCTTCGCTCTCTGCCGTGCTGGGACTCTGTCCTGGAGCAGACTTCGCCATGTGAGGGCACTCGGAAGGGTTTCCCCCTCCTCTCTCCTGCCCCTGGAAGCCCCCATCAGAAGTGGGCATTTCAAAAAGTTGATGGAAGGGGCTAACGCTGTGATGTGGCGGGTAAAGCCGCCTCCTGGGGCATCGGCATCTCATATTCAAGTCCCAGCTGCCCCACTTCTGATCCAGCTCCCTGCTGAGGTACCTGGGTGGACAGCAGAGGGGGCCCCGGCCACCTGCGTGGGAGACCTGGCTTAGGCATGATGGTGCCTGGCCACTGCATTCTCTCTTACCCTTTCCTTCTCTTTCTCGTAACTCTTTCAAATAATTCTTTTTTTAAAAAAAAATTAAAAATAAAATTTAAAAATCCGTGGAAACAATGACGATGAAAACAATGGAATGAATGAGACAACGGTGGCCGAAGCGTTTTGAAATCCACGCAGATTTTTTTCGGGACCCGCGCTTTCCGTGAGCTCTTTGAAGACCTCCCGCGTGCACCCCCGCAGATCCGTTTCTCCTTCGCTGTTTTATGGGTCCACATAAAAGTCAGGAAGCCGGGCCAGGCGGAGCCCAGGTGTTGAGCCCTGAGAACCGTCAGGCGGCTCGCGCTTTCCCAGGGTTGAATCGGAACAGCCCAACTTGAGTGTCCTGAAATATTCTCCCTGCTGTACCCAGAAGAATGTGGAATGTTCTAGTTCCTGTCCTTTTGATGAGTCATCAGTTTCCAGGACGGAGTTGCTGTAATTATCCTGGTTAGATTAATTTCCCTAAAAATAGAGAAGCAGCTACTTTTACGGTTTCCAGGGTGTGGGCTTGAATAAAGAACCCACTGTCCCTTCCCCACGTGGGAGAGCCCTAAATCAGACGTGGAGGCAGAGCCCGATGGCGTCTGTTCCCCCTGTCCTATCTCGAAGAGAGCGTGGGTCTGGTCCAGTTCCCGGGATTTTCCACCCCCATGCAAGTATTTCTGCTTCACACCTAAAATTCAGTCCAGGGCGCGGGTGCGCCCTCCAGAGGCTGTCCTTGGCATTTGCACCCAGAGCAGCTGCCCTGACCCGCTCCGCACAGGACCTTGTCCCAGGCCACCCCAGAGCACAGGAAGGAGGGCAAAACCTCGTGTTTCTAGATCCGGGTGGAAAGTCCCCCGTGGAGCCTGAGTTTCTCCCCCAGCCCGTGGACCCTCCACAGTAGGTCCAGGAGTGATGACGCATCAGTGAGAACCAGCAGCCTCGTTCCCCCTCCCTCCTAGCCTTCCTGGGACACCTGCCTTGCCCTGGTGGGTGTGGCAGCACCGGGACAGGGAGGCAGAGACATGATGTGCACACAGACACGCGTGCTGTGCCCAGACAGGTACACGTGTGTATACCTAGGTGCCAGGGGGCTCAGATTATTTGGGTACGGAAAATGTTTGGAGTCCATGCCTAATGGCATCTTCAACAATAAGGGTAAAATGCGATTTTGAGAAATCTCTGTGTGGATTTCAAAGTTTTCTACTATAGTTCTTTGGAACTTCTTTTCTTTTTTTAAGATTTATTTATTTATTTGAAAAAGTTACACAGAGAGAGAAGGAGAGGCAGAGAAAAAGAGAGAGGTCTTCCATCCACTGTTGCACTCCCCAACTGGCCACAAGAGCCGGAGCTGCGCTGATCTGAAGCCAGGGGCCAGGTGCTTCTTCCGGGTCTCCCACACAGGTCCAGGGGCCCAAGGACTTGGGTCATCTTCTACTGCTTTCCCAGGCCAGAACAGAGAGATGGAAGAGAAGTGGAGCAGCCGGGTCTCAAACTGGCACCCATATGGGATGCCAGTTTGAGACCTGGGAGAGGGAGCGGGAGAGGGAGAGGGAGATGGTGGTGGCTTTACCCACTATGCCACAGCGCTGGCCCCAGAACTTCTTTTAATTATTAAAATTTAGCAGACATAGAAGTTGTACATTATGTGTGTGTCTATGTGTATGTGTGTTTAGTCACATATATATATATATATATATATATATATATATATATGGATGGCTGCTATTCCTTGTGGAGTTTTTTTCTAATTTGAAAAAATTATAAGGCAGTGTTTAAAAAAAAATTTCATACCAAAGAAAACTGGCCATTTAACTCCATTTCTTTTTAAGGTTTATTTATTTATTTATTTGAAAGCCCAGGTGATAGAAGGAGGGACAGAGGTCTTCCATCTACTGGTTCACTCCCCAGATGGCCTCAGCGGCCAGGGCTGAGCCAGCAAAGGCAGGAGCCCAGAACTCCATTCGAGTCCCTCATGTGGGTGGGGGCCGGGCCGCCTTCGAGTGCCTTCCCAAGCACATTAGCAGGGAGCTGGGTTGGAAGTGGAGCAGCCAGGACTCGAACCAGCATTCCAGTGTGGGTGCCAGCCATCACAAGTGGCAGCCTAACCCACTGCACCACAAGGCCAGCCCCCTTAATTCCATTTTTCCACAAGCCCTTATCACGTGCCTTTGTGTGTCTGGAGTCACGTTTAGGATCACACACAAGACTCCCATTCACTCAGCCTTAGAAAAAACCATTATTCATCGGTGTGCACCAGGTTTGACTTTCGCTAAAATCGTGCCTTGTGTGGAAACGCTTGGTGTTTTCCTGATTGTCTGTTACGGTCAACCTTGGGGAAGCTGAAGAAATGGGTGAAGGGCAGCAGCGGTTAGCCAAGATGGCGGCACAGCTGGCTGAGTGTGGAACAGGCGCCAGGTTACGCACCTCCTGCTTCCCCGGGCGTGAGCTGGAGGCGGGTCCCGGGTGGGTCTCTGCGCCTGCCTGGTGGACCCCAGCCACGCAGGTCACGTGACACAGCACATCCTCGCCTCAGAGATTGGAGAACCCAAGGGAGTTGCCGCCTGCTGACGGGGTCCCCCGAGGGCCTTGGGCAGGAGCTCCAGGGGGTGGCACACAGAGAAGCCCCCCCCCCCCTTCCCACAAAATCCTCTGTGGTCAGTGAAGACAGATTCCTTTTATGGGGCCTTTTCTTCTCCTTTTTTTTTTAAATTTGAGAAACAGAGACAGGAACACAGAGATTCTCCCCATCTGCTGGTTCACTCTCCAGAGGCCCGCAGCGGCCGGAGTGAGGCCAGGTGCCAGGTCTCCCACATAGGTGGCCGGGACCCAAGGACTTGCACCACGGCGGCTTTCTCCCAGGGTGCACACTGGCAGGAAGCTGGATCGGGAGCTGGGGAGCCAAGACGGCTGTGGTGGGCAGCGCCCTGGGGCCTTCTGCAGCGTTTAGCAAGTGCCGCGTTCCTCTCGTGGCCCGAGGCCAGTCTCCACTCGGAAGAGCCCCCTCGTTGGCCGCGCTGGAGCCGTGCGAATCGGAGTCTGGGTTTCCAGAACCACTCCGTGTTGCTGCAGTCCTCGGAGCCTGGATTGGTAAACCCCAACTAACTGCCATCAGGGGCTGCCGACGCGGGAGCTGGAAGTTCCACATTCAAACCGCCGCGGCGCTGTGGGTGCCTGCCGAGCCGGCCCGGGAAGAGCAGGTGTGGTCGTGAATACCTATACAGCGGCTGAAAGGCAGAAGCCACCACCCCTGTGCGGGACCCAGGTTTGAAAGCGAGCTGTGAAGTGCGCGATCTGCTCCCAGCTGACCGTGACCCTGTGGAGAGACCCTGCGGAGCAGAGATCTGGATCCATCCAGCGTGGAGACTCCGGAGGAACGGGGGCTCGCCGGGCCGGTGTGAAGCCACCGCAGGGAGGTGCCAAGCAGCTGGGGCGGCAGCGGCGACAGCGGCAGGCACAGGCTTCCTGGAGGAGCAGCCGTGAGAATGTGAGACGGTTCCTGCAGGAGAGCCGGAGCCAGCCCCGTAATTGAACTCATTGATTTCCTTCACGGCTTGTTGGCCCCTCCGTTGGCTTCCCGAAGTGCTGCTTGTTGAGGAATGGCTGCAATCGCCCGCCCAAAAGCCGGTGGGGTGTCTCAGCTCCCCCCACCCCGCCCCGCCCCGGCAGCGGCCGCCCCCCAGCCGGAGCCTGCGCCCCCCAGCCGGAGCCTGTGGGTTAAATTTTTAATGCGGAACTTTACAGCCCTGTACGCGGCCCTCCGAGCTGCCAAGCTGCAGCATATTTAATGCTCTGATGAACAGAGGACCCGGGCAGCGGCGACGTCAGCGAGAATTAACCCCCACGTGACCACACCGGTGCCCCTCTGGTTCCCCTGCAGGTAGCCCTAAGGAGTTCGGAGGCAGCACTAAGAATCGGTAGCATTGTAAGTTGGCCATCTTCTTGCTTCGATGCGTTTCTCTGAGCGTTCCACCCTGAAAGCCTTGTGATCTGTGGGCTTGGCCAGACTGGAGAAATGACCAGAGACTTCCGCAGTTTCCACGGAGAGCAGAAATGGAACTGAAATCCGGAACAGGCCCTTAGCAGCGGGAAGGGGACCCGTCGTGTTGAGCGGCTGATTAGGTTTGTAGGCACACGGCTGCTTCCCCACACTGCCGTGTTCTTGGAGTTTGCAAAATTAAGAAAAGTTATACGTCAAAGTCGCTTCTGCATACGTCCTTGTGTCTTCCAGAATTTATACACGTGTAGTTGTACGTGTATACCTGCAGGTGTGTAGTGGACCTGGGCAGGTTTAGATACGGGTGTGTGTGTGTGTGTGTACACATATCTCTCTAGTTGTTAATAATAATCGCTCTTACTGGTACCCTGAGAAGTGACTATACAAAAAATTGCTTGTCTTTAGATAAGAGAGGATGGGGTCTCCCATAACGTGGGAGAGTAATTGGCCCACAGGGCAGAAGATAACGGTCCACGCCAAGCCCCGTGCAAAATGAAGTCCAGATGTTCAAGATGTGTGAGGGCTGGGGAGGTCAAGTGCCGGGCGGCTCTTCATGGCAGTCGGCGGAGCAGGGCATTTTAAAGCAGCACCAAAAGTCGAAATCACAGATGGACGTTCCGACAGACGGACCGGCATTCACAGCGTATACGGCCGAGGGAGCCCTGACAAAGCGGTCAGAAGCCGGGGATGCCCCCCACTGCACAGGACACAGTCCTTCCCGGCACAGCCCCGAGGCGGCCGCTTGTCCTCCGGAGCCTCCCCTCCCCTCCCCTCCCCTCCCCTCCCCTCCCCTCCCCACGACTGAAAGTGTCTCTCAGCTTCGCTTCTTCAGCGCCCTCCCCACTTGTCTCTCTGCTGCAGTGTCTGTGGGACTGGTCCACGCCCCGTGTGTCTGCCTGAAGTTTCTTTCTGAAGGAAACTGAGCTGGGACCAGGGTTGTGGCGCAGCAGGCTAAGCTGGTTAAACTCTTTCCATGGCCCTCTCTTCCCTCCACAGAAAAACCCCAAGGGGTAGCAGGAGCACAGGGCACTTGGCGATCCAGCTCTGCCCACAACGAACTCCTCCCTGGGACTCCCCAGGCTCACCCACTCCTGTCCCCGAACTCACTGGCAGCTCTGGCCTTTCCCATTCCAGGGGTCCTGCACGTAGAGTCCTTGGAGATAATTTAGAGGTAGGGGGTCCCTGAATTTCGGCCTAGAAAAAAATCCACCTATTTTTCCTAACGTAATGTGGCGTTTCCTTCCATTGCAAGTGAAGTCCGCGAGCAGGGTCCCTGCACCCCTGTGCCCTGGTTGCAGGTGACGGCCACCGATCTCTTTGCATCACACTGTGAGGGCCACAGGGGTCACACGTGCAGCCTCAAACCGTCGGTGATTCATAGACCCTCCGTTACGTCATCGCTGCTGAAGTTCAGCTGGTTGCGCCACCGCCAGTCGGTCTGCACGTTACGGGACCCGCACTTGGGAGCAGTCGTCCTCCTTGGTAAAGTGACGTGCTCAAAGTCCCATCTGGAGACAAGGTCCCCGTTCACTAGACTTCTGGAGGGGACCGTGGTGCGAGAAGGGCCAAGCGGCTTCAAGTTCAAGCAGCCCCGTGTCATTCTCGGCCCAGCCTCGGTGCCCCCACCCGGCCTGGGCGTCTGGTCACCGCTTGTCCCCGTGGTTTTCATGAGAGCCACCTCTTCCGGGTGGGAGACAGTAGGGGCAAGGGCAGGTGTTTGTCAAGATCCGTGCAGCCGCGGAAGCCTCTGGTCCCTGCAGACGGAGCTCAGCCCCGGACGGGGTGAGCCCGCCTCCTGCCAGCTCCCTGGACACCCAGGCGGCAGGCGGCCTCCCCCAGATCACAGCGTGGAGGGGCGCTTTGGGTTCAGCAGCGAACCCCATAGGCCACAGATTGAAGGAAGCCTGGGGTCAGTGGAAACCCAGGGCTGATTTTGATAACGAACACAAGGCCCAGGTGTGGTTTCAGTCCCGGCTAAAGACCATTTTCTGTTTGTAAAAATGAGGGCAGGGCAGGCATTGTGACACAGGGGTTTGGGACGCCTTCTTCCCATATCCCGGTGCACCCTGGGAGGCAGCAGGTGACGGCCCAAGTAGCTGAGCTCCTGCTACCCACAAGGGAGACCCAGGTGGAGTTCCTGGCCCTGGCTGCAGCCTGGCCTCACCCCTGCTGTGGGCATTCAGGAAGTGAGCCAGCAGGTGGAAGATCTCGCTCCTGTCTGTCTATCTGTCTCTCTCTCTTCTTCCCCCCTCCAATGTCTGTCCATCTAAAATAAGCTTTAAAAATAACAGGGCAGGATGTCGGGTTAATTTGGAAATACATTGACTTGTCTGCCCTCTGCCTCTCTGTTGGGTGCCCGTGGTGTACTGGAAGCTGTTCCAGGCCCAGGTGGCTCTGCAGTGTCTCAAGTTCCGTCCTAGGCTTCTGCTGTCTCTCCCAGGACGTCGGCTCACCTGCCGCGGCTGCGCACTCGGCCCTAGCAGTAGTGCGGTTTTCAGTGGCCCCCAGTGGCGGTGCGTGGAGGCTGCACACCTGGTCGCTGCCAGCCCTGTCGAGCATTCTCAGTGTGCCAAGCTCTCCCCGAGCTCCAGAAGGGCTGGAGTTGGGTCAGCTACCCCGTGTCACCCAGGCACTGAGCTTGTACAGAGCTGGGACAGGCATGTGGCATGCCGGGTGAAGCTATAGCTTTGAACACCGGCATCCCAAATCACAGTGCCTGGTTCAAGTCCTGCTACCCTGCATCCCATCCGGCTTCCTGCTAACGCACGCCCTAGGAAGCAGTGATGCTGGGTCCCTGCCACCTACATGGGAAACCGGGTTCAGTTCACAGCTGCCAGCTTCAGCCCCAGCCGTTGTGAGCATCTGGGGCGTGGAACAGACAGCATGAGCGGGGACAGTGGGACAGCAGTCTTTTGCTGCAGCCTTTGCTGCATTTTGAATAGCCAACTAAATTAGAGCCCCCTTAGTCCTTACTGTCACCTTCAGCTCGGGGACTCCGGGAGCAGGAAGTGGCCCTGGTGGCAGCAGGCCTGCCTCCTGGGAGCTGGCCGCCCCACAGAACCTGGTGCAGGCTCTCTTGCCCTACGGTTTCTCCTCTCTGGAGCTCAGACTCAGCCCCAAGCATGTGTATCTTTCAAGCAAATATGAGGGCTTCAGAAATCTGTGGAAAGCGAAATTGAAAGAGAATGCAGGGTCCAGGAGCTTCCTTGTTGACACCCCTCATCCACCTGCAAACCCCGCGGAGAGGAGGCACAGGTGCAGAGGCCAAATCCCACCTCTGCAGGCCAGGGAGTCCCCACCGTGAGCTCCCCGGAGTCCATGGTGACAGGTGCTCCTCCACCCTTGCCCAGGGCCCCGCCTACCGCTGTTGGCCCTCATCACCAGGAGTCACTTCTCGGGCACCCCCACCCCAGGTCTGGCTCCTGTGTGAAAGCTGCCAGGCGTGCCACTGCAGCACCTGGCTGTGTTCTGTGCTCTTAAAATGAAGCGGAACATCTGAGCTGTGAGTTTTGCTCAGCCCAGCCTGTCCCGTGATGGAGAGCACATGAATCCTGCCCCTCCCCGCACGTCAGAGTCATTGACCCCGAGCCACTGCAGCCTGGCCCACCCAGGAAAGCACGGGGGCCTGAGGAACGTGGCTTGGCTGAGACCCTGGGTTCCAAACGCAGATGGTGAGGGGAGGCCGGGCCAGGTGGGACCCCAGGTGTGTGGCGGTACACAGCTCCACGCCTCCTGTCTGCTGGTTTGTTCTCTGCGTGTTTCCTTGTGGCTGGGGACCTGGGACTCGGCGGGAGCGAGTCGTGGTTGTGTCCACATTCTGGCTGCCACGCGTTATTTTATCTGCCAATCAATGCCTCTGCTTTTCGCTCGAGTTTTGAGTGATTTGCATTACCCAGCAAATGCTAATGGGATCCACCTTATAAACGTAAGGCAAGCAGGCCGGCGCCGCGGCTCACTTGGCTAATCCTCCGCCTGCAGTGCCAGCACCCTGGCTTCTAGTCCCGGTTGGGGCGCCGGTTCTGTCCCGGTTGTCCCTCTTCCAGGCCAGCTCTCTGCTGTGGCCCAGGAAGGCAGTGGAGGATGGCCCAAGTCCTTGGGCCCTGCACCCGCATGGGAGACCAGGAGAAGCACCTGGCTCCTGGCTTCGGATCAGCAAGCACACTGGCCACAACACGCCGGCCGTAGTGGCCACTTGAGGGGTGAACCAACAGAAGAGGAAGACCTTTGTCTCTCTCTCTCTCTCTCACTGTCTAACTCTGCCTGTCAAAAAATAAATAAATAAGGCAAGAATAAGATCCATCCTGGCAGATTTAGAGATTAATCATCTCTAGTACGGTTTACATCCTAGATATTTGCTTTGTCTTCCCGGTCCATTTTCTAATTTTTGCCTGAGTTATTGCCTGGAGTTTAGGATAGCATATGGGTTAGTAGAGCTGTCTGTTTTATCGTTGTCTGTGCTAATTCCCAGTCTGCCCAGTGGTGTTGATGACTCATCTTCCAATATTTAACATTATTTCTGTGTGCCTCTGGGTTTCTGTAGCTCTAATGTTCCATTCTAATAATTACTGGACTAGCTCCATAATGTCTGTTTCCTATTTTGATAACAACTGCTGTTGTTTAGGTTTTTTTTTTTTTTAACTCTTTAGTATTTTGGTCACCTAATGTTTTTATATGCATCTTGTCATTTTACCCAGCTTTATAAATTAGCCTGGGAGATAAATTTATCCTTATTTATATTTAATGCAACCGCAAATAGATGTCACCGTTAGCTTTCTTTGCCACTAGCGTTTGGTAATTCGATTTTCCATAGATGGAATTTAGACGGTGTTATTTTAATACCCACGTGTTTAATATTTACACTCCTCTTCTAGATGAGACAGATCTTTCATTCCGTTCTCCAGATATTTGTTACTAGTTTGGGGTTTATCACATCCCTGTGCTGGCCAGGAAGCAGAGTGCTTGGCTGAGCTCAGGGCGCGCTCTGTGCGTTCGTGGCAGTGGACTCCTTGAGTCCTGCGTGCGTGTGACCAGGGCACCCGGGAACGGTGGACGTGTGCCCTCTGTGATGCCCAGGACGGCCGGTCCTCTCCCTTCCCTGTTGAGAGAAGGAGTGTCCCTGCTAATTCCCCACGGAGGATGAGGGAGGCCGATGGCCTCAGGTGTCCACCCCACCCCCGTGAACCCAATGGGACCGGCTTTGCCAGTCCGTGTGCTCGGAAGCCCTGGACCGTGTTCAACTCTCCTGTCGGAAAAGCAAGTTTCAGGGCTGCCCTCGGTCTGCCGCTCTTCATTCTCATATCCTATAGAGGTTCTCGCTTGTCACCTAAGACAAGCCCAGGCTTGCTGTGTGTTTATCTCTTTGCCTCTCCTGTTACTTCTCCCTGTCACTGCACTCCTTGGTATACCCGTGAGCCCGGCCAAAAATTGGGCTTCAATTAGCCTCTTTGGAGAATTGAGTCTCCCTCTGCCATTTCACTCCAGGTTTGTTCCTACTGGGTTTTGTTAGATTTGTTTTTCCAAACGCGCATTTTATTTCTGCGGGTGAACTCGGCCTGCCGGCTCCGTCCGCGTTCTCGGGTTAACCGCGTCTGTGTCACGCACCCCCGATCGGCTCCCGGTGGGGGGCTGGCTGTGCCGCCCACCCACCCACGTGCGAGGGTCTTCTGAGAACCAGTGAGCCCCAGGCAGGCTGGGAAGAACCCCGGGTCTGAATGTTCTCCCTGCCCTCATGCTGTTATTACACGTCTACCACGACGGCAAATTACACCCGTTAAAGCCACCACCCGGCGCGCGCCTGCACATCCACAGGCAGTGGCTGTCTGGCCGGGTAACCAGCCGGCGACAAGAAGCCTCCGCCACAAGCACATGCCACAGATTCTGCACACACTTGAGGTGTGCCTGGTAGAGCCCGGGGTGACCCACGTGGACAAGAACGTCCTTGTCATCATGTCTCTGTCCACTGTGCTAACCCCAGGGTCCTCCGGTAAGCTAAGCCTGGGAAGCACCCTGCCCCTGGCATTTGAAAAGCGACTGAACCCTGCTCCGTGTGCGGAGCGAGGGATCGGAGGCAGGGCTAAGCCGCAGCGAGACCGCCCGCGTCCCAGGCGGGATGGCTGCGTCACTGAAGTCGCCCAACCAGGAGCTTCCAAGAGGGTCCCCTCCACAGGGAAATTTCCCCAGGGCACCAGGAAGGCTGTCTAGGTCGCTGCTGTTCTGTGTGGACTCCCATCACTCCTCCTCCACAAAGTCTTGGAGGTCAGCAAAGGGGTCCACCCCAGGAGCCGGCTCCGGAGCCTGGGGGCGTGGATCCAACAGCTCGGTGAGCCGGGGTGGCTGAGACGGCGCCTGCCAGGGACCCTTCTCAGACTCCGCTTTGTTCCGACAGCCCCGTCTCCTGTTGGCTCGGCTACAAGGGAAAACTTTATGTTTCAATTAACCTTTCTGGTGTTTTTTCTTCCCCCTCCAATGTCTTAAGTATCGTGAACTTCCTTTGTGGTATTTTAGTGATTAGACAGGATGGAGGGGGTTCTTAAAGATTCCTGGCCAAAGCTGATGATGTCAGGATGAAGGGCAGGGGCGGGCCTGGTGGGGCCAGCAAGTCTGCCCCGTCGGAATTGTTTATCTAAGACTCCTCGAGTAGAAGAGGAACCGCTGAATTATTCATTCTCATGCTGCCCTAAAAAAGGCACTTAACGCGGCCGGACTGCAGACTCTCGGTGCCAGCGAGAGGAAGAGGAAGATGCGCAGTGTCACTTCCCAGCCCAGCCTGGTGGAGGAAACCGCGGCGGACTAAAGTGCGGGGAGGCGTGGGCCCTACAGCGGGTGGCGCTGGGAGGGGCTGCCGGGCAAGTCTCAGGCTGTCCGCGTCACAAAGCGGCGTTCGCAGACGATGGGACAGCCGGCCTTGGTTAAAATCTCTTAAAACTGTGCGACCCTGGAAACAACGGCCTGCCCTCCCGTCCCGCCGACCCCACTGTCTGTCCCTGCTCCCCAGCGTAGGCTGGCTGAGCCCAGGGGACAGGAGCCAGGCCCCCTGAGTCCTTGTAGCTGCCCGGTGGCCTGGGCTCTGGTGGGCAGGCAGGGAGCACCGGGCGCCTCCATCTCCTCCCTTCCCTCGACGGAGCAGCCGGCCAGGAGGGTCCCCGTCCCGCCCATGGAGCGTGGGACTGGGCTGGCCCGTCAGGAATCGTGTTCTTCCTAGTCTGAGCTCACCGTCGTCTTGCACGTCCTAGAACATGAGCATGTGTGAGTGTGCACATGTGTGCCCGCGTATGCGTGTCAAGTTTTAAAGCCCCTCCCCCTCGCAGAGAGGGCGCTTCTCGTGCCGTGTCCGCCCCCGACAGGTGGCGTCTGAAGTTAGCAGAGTGTCCTCCCTGTGGCCCTGGCCGCCCCGTCCTCCTGCTCCAGTGTCTTCCCGTCTCTGCAAACCACAGCGGCAGCTGCTTGGCTAGACTGGCCGGCTAACAGGTGGGAAGGGGAGCGGTGAGAAGCTGCGGTGTGGCCTTTGCTGGTGTCCTTGTCCCCAGAGGGTTTTCCCAGATCCGCTTCTTTTATGTTGAATTCCGGTCACACATGGGAGGGCAGACTCCCGCGGAGCGACCTCAGGCCCCTAGCTGGGCGCTGCCCCGCCCGGCATCTCCCGTCCTGGGCGGGTCCCGTCTCACCTGCCCCCGCTCCTGTGTCCACGGTGGCTCCCTGCAGATCCTTGCGTTTCATCTCCAAACCGCTGAGCGCCAGGACTGTGCTTTGTAAATACAGCCGCGACCTCGTTATCTCATCACACAGTGACTGTCACGTGTGGATTTCCAGCAGCCCGCCTGTGCCTGGCCAACAGGCGGCCCCGATGGCCGGGAGTGGCTCGCGTGCTGACGGGCTTGAATGGGGTCCAAGTGAGACCTGTGCATTGCACTGGGCTGGTTGCCGCTAAGTCCCATTCCTCTTCTAGATCTTTCCCGCTCCCCGTGTCTTTCTCTTCTCCTGTGACCTCTCTGTGCAAGACTTCTCAGCGTCGCTTGCCCGCAGGAGGTTCCCCATCCCCAGATGGAGTCCCTCGGGCTCCTCTCTGGGCTAAAAACTGTTGGCTTGGCCGCGAGCGTCCCGGGTCCTGGAGGTTGGTTCTGTCTGGAAGAGAAAGGCGCTGACTTGCACCTGCCAGCTGTCCGCGGCCTTTTCCCGCCATCAGGGTTCTCAAGGCTCCCAGGGAGAGGCCGAGAGGCAGCCATGGCTGCGTCGCACGCCGGTTACCCAAGGCCTGGGTGGGTCTCGGGCACAGAAGCAGAGTGACCTGGCCAGTGTCACGACCTCATGCTCGGGGCCACCGCTGTGCCCGAGTGACAGTCACAGGGACCCGCTGGGGGTCGGACCAGCCTGCCCGCACTGCTTAGTGCGGCGCGTGGCTTCTTCGTGGGTCTGCGCAGATTCAAATTGAGCTCCGCGGGGGTTTTATTCATTTCACAGGAGCGAGTCTGAGCATGGGGCAAAGAGCACTTTTCTTCCCATTTGGGGCTGAAAGGATCAGAGGTAACTAACCCTGCTTTTCATTGATATGCTCCATCATTTAAATTTAATATGATGGTCATTTAAAAAACAAGCCGTGGTTCTGACCACTTAGCTGTCTCTCGGCACCCACCTCCGGCAGAAGTTAAAACCACTCTTTTCCTGGGAGGTCAGGCTGCGCCCCCACCATCGTCAGGGAGGGGCTGGGGACCCTCCCTCCACTCCTGCCCGCAGAGGTGGCCTAGCTTTGCCGGTCACCGGATTGAGGGTTGTCAAAAGCCCCCTCCTCCGCTTCCCCATCCGCAGGGGTGTGCTCAGACCCCGCCTCGTGCCCGGCACCCACTGCAGTGGGAAAAAAACGTAAGCAGTGGCCAGGTCACCAAGCCCCTCCTCCAGTGGGCAGAGGGAAGCCTCGCCCCCGAGCCTCGTGTGTTGTTCCCAAGGCTGCCATCGCCTGGTTTCTCACAGACCGTGAGAAGTGAACCGTAAGTGCGATAAGAACACAGCAAGTAGAAGGCACAGAGCGGGGCTGTGGGGGCCTTGCCCAGGAGGGCCATGGGGCTGAGACCTGGTGGGGACAGAGGCCACCGTGGCTGCAGGGACCTGCGGCTGGGGACAAGCATGGCAGCGTCAGGACTCAAGACGGGGAGCGTGCTATTGGCTGAGCTGCAGGAGGAGCACGCGTGGCCTCAGTGCTACTAGCAAATGATGGAGGAGCACGTGCGGGGGCAGAGGCTGGGTCACAGGCAGGGGTGGGCAAAGGCGGTGCTGTGATCATCCGTGGCCCTGCCGCTCCCTGCAGGTCCGGGTCCACAGCGGCTGTGGGCATCCAGACCCCCTGGCGGCACGCTGAGGCTCTGTGGTAGAGCAAACTGGCGGCTGGCAGGCTGGATTTGAACCTTGAGCCCTGTGGAGATGCTGCTCAGGGCAACCCCCCCCAGCCCCTCCCCCAGAGGAGGAGCTGGTGAGCGGCCCTTCCAGGGCCCAGTCGGGGTAGGGCACTTGGGTGGGGGGGGCCAGCCTGCAGGCCCAGTGGGTCTCGGGTTTGCAGGCTGGCACCACTCACTCTGTCCCCGAGAGCAAGAAATCTCCTAGGACAGAAGAAACCTGAAGGCCAATCTCATAGATAAATATTTGTGACAAAATACTAAATAGTACATTAGCTAAGGAACCCAGGAGCTGGTTCAGTGCGTCCTGTGCCACGGCCAGGCCGGACCGTGCAGAGACCCGCCCACCTCATTCACCACGGGCAGGGCCGTTTCTTTAGCTCTGGGAGTGCTTCCGAGACACTTAATGGAATCGATACCCACCTCGTATGAAAAGTCTTAATAAAATAGGAGCAGTTGGGTATTTCATTAGCAAAACTAAAAGCATAGTTAGTTCAAGCCAGAACCCAGCCACATGATGAATGGTGAGCCATGAGACCCCCTTAGCCTTCCGGTCAGGTCGCAGACAGAGGCCCCCGGGGTCATCCTCGTGTTGAAGCGCGGTGCCGTCACCCGAGAGAAAGAAAGAAGGGGTACGGAGCAGAGCGTGGGCATCTGGCCGGGGGGTGACCCTGCCTGCCGGGATCCCGCACTCCGTGTCAGGGGGCCTGGCTTGGAGTCCTGGCACGGCTCCTGACTCCAGCCTCCTGCCGGTGCACCCTGGGAAGCAGCAGCTGGTTGCTCAGGTACTGGGTCCCTGCCACCTGTGTGGAGACCTGGATTGGGTGCTGGCGCCCAACTGCAGTGCAGGCGCGCCTTCTCCTCTCTCTCTCTCTCTCTGACCCTCCCTCCCTCCCTCCCAAATATTTTTAAGTAGAGTGGGGGCGTTTGCAGATGAGGCTTGGGCTGCCCAGAACCCAGGGAAATGAGCAGGCCCCCTCCGCCACACGTGGCCCGCCCTCCCTCCACCCCGCTCTTCTCTGCCCAGCAAATTCACCTCCGTCCTCCAGGTGCAGACAGATGTCCCGTCCTCTACGACACTGCCCCTCCCCATGTTCGGAGAGCCCACTGTGTCCCCTCCTGGGGGTCGCAGTACCAGAGCGCCGTGTCCCGCTGAGCTCCCAGAATGGCAGGGGTGCCCCCATGCACTCCCCAGAAGGCAAATGCCAAAGGCCATGGTGCCACTGCCAACCCAGGGCCCTGGGGGTGTCCAGCAGGCCCAAATGATCGGAGACTGCCCCCACGTCTCTCCCCCGGCACGTGATTGGCCCACACCCTTCCGTGGGGGACAGTGCCATGTGGAGCAGGACCCAGGACCACCTTCTCTGTGTCCAAGCTTGGTGCAGGGTGCATGAGGCCACAGTCCTGCCCTGCCTCTGCCCGTGGGGAGTCTCTGTGCCCGGGTCAGCTTTTCCTGTGGGTTTGTCCCAGCCCTTGTCCAGCTCCGTGTTCATGTGTCCACATGGGAGAGGCCACTCCCACATACGCTCCATCAGGGAGAGCCCAAGCCTGGCCTCCGTCACCCCTCCACCCATCTGGTCCTTCTGAACTGAGCCCAGGGAACCCAGTCTGTCTCCTCCATGCTGAGCGAGCCTGGCTGAGCTGTGGGTCATCCTGAAAGCCCACGGGTCAGCCAGCACCCCAGCGGAGGGGGAGACTCCACTTAACACACTGGAGCATTTTAAAAATGTGTTTTGTGGGGTTTTTTGTTTTTGAAAGGCAGAGAGAATGAGAGAGCTTCCTTCCTCTGGTTCACTCCCCAAATGGCGGGGCCTGGTGGAAGCCAGGAGCCTAGAACTCCACCCTGGTCTCCCACAATGGGGGGCGGGGGCCCAAGCACTCGGGCCATCATCCGCTGCCTTCCCGGGTGCGTCAGCAGGAAGCTGGAGGGGAAGCGGGGAAGCCAGGACTCAAATCGGGGCTCTGCTCTGGGACGCGGAGGCCTGAGCAGCAGCTTAACCTGCCGTGCCCCAGGATCTGCCCTGCCCAGACCCCGCCCCCCCCCACCCCGCCCCATGAAGGCCCTCGGATAAAGTGGGGGGGCCTTTGCAGGTGACCTGCGCAGGTCCCCGTCTCCAGACACCGTGTGAACACAGTGAAATCCTTGCTCGGGCTGGTTAGGGAACGATGGCCGGGGAAAAACCACACAGGCCGTGCACACAGTTTTCTTTCTCCCAGGACACTTCTCCCCTGGGGTTGGCTGAGCCCACAGGTGCAGAGGCTGCAGAGACCAGGACCCGGTAAACTTTGTTTCGGCTCCTGGTATCCCTGCGGTCATTTTGGGTGTGGAGATACCGCCTGGCCTCGGTGCCTCGCGCTGGCCCTCGGCGAGCTCGTGTGAAGGTGGCCAGAGCTTCCAGCATGGGTATGACTTCCCTCCAGCCCACCCGGACCGTGGCCCCTTCAGTTCCTCACAAAACGTGTGTGCGTCAGCCGGGAAAAGGCCCTGCAGGGCGGCGTCCGCAGGGACCTGGTAGCGTGAGCTGCGTGTTCGGCCCGGCTGGGGAAGACACAGTGTGGAGTCAGCGCAGAGCTTGGTGCCGCGCGGTTCATAGATCAGGGGAAGCTGTTTTGTCAGCTCATAAGAAGGTGAGAGAGCCGAGTTTTGATAATAAATCATTCTGCTGAGCAGACAGTACGTGCGGCTGTTACAGACTTGGGAGAGTACGTGATTTTAGACCTTTGTCGGGCTGTGGATACCCGTGCGGCCCCCGGCCCTTCCGAATGCAAAACACGAGCCAGCTTTGGAGCACCGAGCCCCACTCGCGGACAGCGCAGGCCCCTGCCTTCCCTACTGCGCTTTCAAGACAGCGGGGTCTCTGGCCGTGGTGCTAAGCCCTGGGCACTCTCGTGGGGTGGGGAGGCTCGTGGATTCACAAGGTCGCCACTAGGGGGCACTCCAGGCGGACCCCACCACCTTGATCTTGGCCTCAAATGCCAGTGTCTTGCACTCCAGCCTTCCAAAGCCTCCCCTCCCATCCCCCACGTTAAAACCCCCAGCCGGTTGGAACTAGTTGTGATTCCTTTGACCTTTTGTAAAGAGTGTCCCCTTAAAAAAACGAGCAAGAAGCGTACACACTTTTAAGATAATAACCAAGGCTTCCCCTCACCCGCGGGATCCCTGGTTCCTTCCACTGTCCCCCTGGGCCCAGCTGCCACCACGGCACCTGGTGTCGAGTGACCCTGCCTTGCGACAGCCCAGCCCAGTGCTGTGCTCGCCCTTTGAGAGCTTGGGAGCCGCGGAGACAAGAGCCGCTCTCTCTGGTGATGAAAGGTGAGCGCCACCATTGTTATCACGGTCGGTATTTTGGTCAGTTGAGCGGTTGCCTAGGAACCGAAGGTAAACTGGCCGGTAGATGGGAAACTGGACACTCGTTCCAGCCTGTGTAGATGGTGCCGATTCGTTGTGAGTGATGTGACGTGTCGTTCTGCATAGTGGACACAGACCACCCCTCCTGCTGCGTCTCCCTGGGGATTCAGGCCCGCACCCTGGCCAGGGGGTTCTCCTGGTGTGAGGACAGCAGTTAGGAGCCTAGGGGCCCGGGGTCACCCCATCCCCTCCCTGTCTTTCACTCAGCAAGAATGCGTGCAGCTGCCACCGGGTACCTGCCTTCCGTCCATGTCCAGGGGCCAGAGGAGGACCGCTCCAATGAAAGACTCCAAACTGGCAGGGTGTGCAGCCCGGGGCCACGGAAGACAGACGCAGCCTTGAAAAACACACCCACAGAGGCGAGGGAAGGTTCTAGCCAGACACCACCCAAACCAGCTCAGCCAGGGGAAATAGGAAGGGCAAGAAATCTAAGGAGCAAAATGGGAAAGATTCCAGTGTGGGTCTAGCTAAAGCACTGGTCACAGCGAGGCCTAGAGCCTTCCAGAAGGCAGCAGAGAGGCTAAGGAAAAAGCGTACCAAAGAAAGGTTGAGTGATGTGGAAGAAGACGAAAGAGAATGGGCCAGCGGCATCCAGCGTGGAGGAACACAGATGGAGACAAACTGGGCCGGAGGAAAGGACGGCGGGAGGGCCCCTGAGGCCCAGACAGGCAGGCTCAGGAGGCCGCCTCCCCGGACGCGTGCTCAGCCTCGCGGCCCCTGGGAACCTCGTTCCGGGCACGCAGTCGCTCGGCATGTCTCCTCTTGAGTCCGCAGCACTGGCCGGACAGGCAGGGGCAGGGGCCCGTGTTGAGGTTAAACCACCATGGGCACAAGTTCTGGTCCCGGCTGCTCCACTTCCGATCCAGCTCCTTCCCAGCGCACCTGGGAAAGCAGCGCAAGATGACCCAAGTACTTCAGCTCCACGTGGGAGACCCTGCTGAAGCTCCTGGCTCCTGGCTTTAGCCTGACACGGCTCTGGCCGCTGGAACCATGTGGGGAGTGAGCCAGCAGATGGGAGATCTCTCTCTCTCTCTCTCTGTCTCTCTGTAACTCTGCCTTTCAAATAAATAAATCTTTTTAAGAAGAAAGAAAAAAGGGGGTGGGGGTTGCCTGTATCCGTTCGTGGCCAACCCTGCGAATTGGCAAACCAGCAGCATTCGGGGGCGGGGGGGAATGAGTGTGTGAATGGAGGGGGGGGGGGGCTTTGAACACGTGACAGGTCCGGAAGCGTGTGGACCTCTGCTGGCAGTTCATGTCCCCTGCAGTCCAAGGTGGCAGTTTTCCGTGTTGACCCGTGTCCCCTTTGTGTCACGTTTGCGACCCCGCACTCTTTAGTGATCCTGGCTTCTCCCCTCTGGAGCGTGTTAGATTAACACCCTGGAGGCTTGCATCTGAGGTGACTGGGAGAAATTTTCCATCACTTAAGCCGCCGCTGCCCGCCCACCCAGCAGGGGCCCAGGCTGGGTTATTTATCTTACCGGGACACTGCTTTCTTCACGAATCCATCCTAAAAATAGCTTCGTTTAACCAGGCCATTGGACGGGCTGCTGGAGACCTTCTCAGAGCCGTGCTGGGTCTGAGCCGGGTACTGTTGCTGACAGATACAGTGAGCCGTGAACCTGAGCCCCGGGTATCTGTTTCCCCATTCAGACTGCTGGGAGTTGATAAGATTGCCCACAGTCACAGGGTGCCGGGGAGGGCTGGAGAGGCCTGGAGCAGGAAACAGCGGGTCGGGGGGCGCAGGTGGCAGGGGGACCGGGGAGCTGGTAGTCAGGCCTGCCTCGTGCCATGTCCCGGGACTAGAGGGCATGGGGCCAGGGCGACCCACAGCACAGCCTTGAGAGAGCTTGCTGTGGAAGTCCAGGAAACAATAACCTTCCGGGCCTGTGCTGCCCATGGAGTGGGGCCGCTGGGGGAGGGGAGGAGCTGGGAGATGGGGCTCCCCGGACTGCACAGGTGCTGCTGCCACACTGGACCTGGCCTGCTCGGGGGGCCAGCTCATGGTAGTGGCCATGGAATGGGCAGTGGGCGGGGCTAGGAAGACAGGCGCCTGGGTACAGAGGGGCCGTGTGTGCAGCGAGGGGTGGGGCCGAATCCTCCTGCCAGCCCTATCCCCAGGACCCGTCCTGCAGGCAGTGGGGCTGAGATTTGCCCCGTTGCTTTGGGGACTGGCCACGCCCCCTCGGTAGGAGGCTGGGCACTGCTGTCCAGCGAGCTGAATGCTGGGACCAAGCGTTTGCCTTCAGCTGACTCTAGGGAGTGCTTCCCCAGCAAAAGGAAAACCAGATGCCTCACGCCACTCCTAGGAGCAGGCCAGGCGAGAACTTCACGCTGGCCCACCGTCCTCCTCAGCCTCTCCCGTGCCCACTGCCTTCCTGGGGGGTTCCCTTAGTCCTGGCATGGTCTCCGTGGCCAAGCGCCTTTTCCTAACAGAGCCTTTCCCCAGCTAGGTCTCAGCCTGGCGAACTTCCTCAAATCCCGGCTCACCTGTTGCCCCCTCTGAGCCTCCCCTGACTGCCTCCCAGCTCCCCCCCCCCCACTGCCACCCAGGTTCCTCTCTCTGAGCCCCTCCTCTTTATCCAGAGCCTCTGCCTGGAGCTGCCTTTGACACACACTGTATTCTATCTGCTGTGGCTCCGCCTCCCCCATGAGCCGGGCGGGCAGGGTGGGGGGAGCTCTGGAGCTCTGTGCCTGTCACCCGATTATCCAAAGAGCAAGGGCAGCCAGCAGGCACCCCCCATCCAAGCCCACCGCCTCCCAAGAGGCAGAGGCGACCCCTGGCAGGTCCCGCCTGCGCGTGCGGACCGGGGCCTCGCTCCTGCAGCCGTGGCCGCTCCGCCAGGCTGTGGACCGGAAACCTGCGTGCTGCTCGCCCCGGAGCCTGCCTCGTCACTCACTAACCCACTCTCTCCCTCTCGCCTCCCTAGGGCCGACGAGATCGAAATGATCATGACTGACCTTGAAAGAGCCAACCAGGTAGGATGTCCCGAGGCGCACACCCGCCCCCGTGCACCCCTCTGGTGCCCCAGAGGCTCCTCTAGTACTTGTCACCTGTACCTGTCAGCACAGCGCCTTGGCGGGGCTCGTGACGAGCAGGGAACTACCAAGTCTTTGGCGCGGTCCCAGCATCTCGGGCATCCCGTGGCGAACCCCCACTGGGAAAGGTTTTCTTGCTTTTGTATTTTGTCGTCCATCTCCTAACCACCCGTCTTGGCCCGAAGCACCTGCTACGCTGGGGTGTATACCACAAAGCTCTATTCTAGAGAATTCTATCGCCCGCCACCCTCCGGCCGGGTGCCACCATGTGCTCTGGCGAGGGCTGGCACTGACAACCCCTCCTGGCTGCAGCTTAGCTGTCTGAAATGTCTCATGTGAATTGCCCAGGCTCGGGGGCTCCTCAGCCACCCCGAAAACCCTTTCCTCCCTCCAGAGTTTCCCAGGACCATGGGACACTTTGACTCAGTGAGAGCCACTGCTGCTTTGAGAAGCATGAGGGCCCTCCCCCCGCCGTGTATTTTCGGGGTTTGCAGGAAACACAGTCCACACTGCGAGGCCTGCCACAGCCTGACCCGGTGTCACCGCTGGGTAGCCCAAGGCACAGGCAGGCATAGGGGCTTGCCCTGGGTCACCCAGGCACCCACAGCCTTCCCAGCCATGAAAGTCCTGCCTGCCGCCCCACGAGAACCCCCGGGAGGGTCCTGTCCCCATCGCTCTCCCAGTGTGGCGGATGCCAGGAAGAGAACTCTTGGCCATGGAGACAGCCCGGGTCCGAAACAGGGAAGTCAGGGGGAAGGGCGTGGAGCAGCGTGGGGGGTCCCGTAAGAAGTGTCGTGTGGGTGCCGCGTTGGGTGCTCAGACGCCACGGAGGCCCCGGGCCCGGCCCACCAGAGGCACCCAGTGGAGGTGTGGACGCAGCCCCTGAGAACCCGCGCGTGGCAGGAGATGTCGTGGTCACCAAGCGCTTTTGCATTGCATTGCTTAGACGTCCCCCACAGCCCCCTCCCGCTGAGCTCGGCGCTGTTAGAATTTCCATTTCACAGCTGGGGAGACTGAGGTCAGAGCCAGGACCGGGAGCCGCAAAGTCTGGCTCCGGAAGCCGTGCCCTTGACCACCACTCCCAGAGACAAGCCCAGCGCACCTGCTGGCCAGGCCCCCTTCACTCCCAGGCGCCACTCCTGGCTCCGAACGGCTGCTGCTGCTTCTGTGACCTTTGTCGTGGAACTCGCAGACTCCGGCCACCGTCACTGACTCAACATTGCTGTGGCCTGAAGTCAGGAGTCCCTGCTGGAAGGAGCAAGCATCCTTTGTCCCATGACTCTCTGGGTCCTGGGTGGGCCTCCCCTTTGGCTGGCCCTGCGGGGCAGGCCCTGGTTGGTCAGGCCCATGGCCTGATCCTGTGACCACAGAGGTCCCCAGAGGCAGAGATGTGGGCGGAGCCGAGGCTCTTCTCTGGGTGCCCCAGGCCCTCCACGGGGTCCTCCTCCCATGCGGCCCCAGGCAGGGCCCAGGGAAAGGTGCACCTGACACTACACTGGCAGTGGTTAGGATGGTAAAGCAGTAGCTGGCACTCCCAGCCAGGCCTGCTGTGAGGACCGGGGGGCGGGGGGAGATGCCTGAGAAGAGGGTGTTTCAGTAGGTAGCAATTCCGAGGGGCACCCCTGGGTGGGGGAGGTTGTAGGGTCCTGTGTAGGAAGTGGTGGTGTGGCTGGGTGGGAGGGGCAAGGAGCCCCAGCCGGCGCCTGGGCTTGGAACGAAGGAGGTGGTGCCAGCGTGGAGTCCCTCCCGGCCCAGGAAATTCTGTTTGGGACTAGAAGCTGCGCTGGAGGAAAACCGCTCCCCCAGGGCACTCGGAGTCCACTCTGTGGCCGGGGCAGGGGCCCAGCACGGGGGAAAGGAAGTTTGGGACTTGACACCAAGCTCGAGTCATTCAGGAGCGTGCGGTGCCAGCAGATGAGAAGTGGGAAGGCCAGGGGTGAGACCTGGTGACTTGTGTGCCTGCAGCCCTCACGGGCCGGCCAGGGGCCGAGGTCTGCAGCTTCTGGGCTTTCCCAGAGGACCGGGGCCAAGCGTGGGGCTGGCGGGAAGACACACGCGCAGGAACTTCCCCGCCTGGCTGTCCTGCCGTGCCACATCTCAGAGAGCCCCCCCCCGCCGCCCGGTCCCCAGAGCTGTGCAAGCAGATGCCAGCCAGCCCTGGCTGGGAGTTAGGCACCCAGGGGACAGAAAGAAGATTAAGCGCGTTAGTCTGATGGGTCCCTTCTCACCTGAGGTTCAGAATTTCACGGAGATGTTGCTGAGCCCTGGGGACGACCCCTGCATGGGAAGGACCTCAGCCCCGCAGTGCTGGGTGCTCCCCACGGGGGTGGGAGGGACAGGAAGCGAAGGCCTGGCAGCCAGGAAGGTGACGCTGGCCTGGGCCTTCTCCTGGGAGGGGGCCTCCCCGGGGCAGGGGGCGGGAGGGCGCTGGTGGGCACAGAGGGGTGTGGCGAGCCCAGGGCAGGAGCCAGGCGGTCCAGGCCTCCACGTGGGTTCCTGCAAAGGATCTGGCCAGGGTTGGGGGGAAGACGTGATCCTGAGAGCGGCAGGGAACCCTGGCTGGCTCGAGGCGTCAGATCGGAGCTGTAGAAGGCACGCTCTTCTGTCGGATTGGCGAAGCCAGTGGGCAGGAAGACCAGGAGCCAGGAGAGCAGTAGCCGTTGTGGCGGTGGGGGTGGGGAGGGGCTGGGCAGGAGGGGGGCTGCCCGGGGAGCGCCCCCCACACACAGTACAGGCGCAGCGAGGCGGACGGCCACCCTCCCATCAGGGGGAGCCCCAGGGGGAGCCCCAGGAGGAGCAGTTTCCCAGTTCACGGGCACACAGCATTGGTTTTGCACTAGGGTTATGGTCAGGACGCTCTGCTAAGACCTGAAGCTCTGTTTCATGGCTGGCGCGCTTCTGTTCTTGTCGGGGAGGAGCAGCTGGGGCTAAGCCGGGGCGTCCCTGGCACCTGTCGGCTAAACTTCGGGGCGTTTGCATTGATCCTCACTGTCTGCATTGGTAGCAGTAAAGGTTAGAGCCTTGGCGACTTGGCCGGGAATAAAGTCTCGACTTGGCCGTTGGAGCTGTGGGTGTAGTCCTGCCCTGGGGGCTTCAGTCCTTCTCCTTCCCTGCCCCCAGCCACCCCCGCAGTGGGGCCAGGAGGAAGTCAGTGAAGTGGGCTGTCTCTCTCCCGCGAGGCCGCCTGGTGTTCAGGGCACAGGACAGCCCTCACGCTAGGGAGCACTGTCAGGTCAAGGTGAGGGCTGGCGTCCATTTTCACCCCCCTCCTACCCCCGCCCCGACCCAGGAGAAGGAGCCAAGCGCAGGGCTCCCAGAAGGCACCCAGAGCCAGGCATGCGTCTCCCACCAGGGATTAGGGTTCTGTTGGAAAGGTCGCTTGGGTTTGGGGTGGGGACACCTGAGTTGGAACTCCAGGCCTGCCGTTTCCCGCCCATCTCCCAGGGCCTTGGTTCTAGGCTGTGGTGTGAGGGTCGTGACTCCTGCCAAGGACCCGCCCATGATTGGCTGAGTCTGCCGTAGGCCGCCGCCATCCGGCCTCCCGCAGCCTTGGGTGCTCCGTGTACAGACGGGGCCCCCAGCCCAGGTCAGGCCCTTTATTGTGAAATGTGCTGGCCTGGGTCTCCTGGAACCCTGGCTTGGCCGCACAGGCAGCGCTCCACGGGCTCGTAGCCACACCCACACAGGGGACTCAGATACCTGGGGACCAAGAAGGGTGGGAGATTGGGCCAGAGACTGCGCCCACCCCTGAACCACCAATAAGGCCAGGGAGAAGGTAAAGCCAGGTAAATCAGGTCAGGGAGGCCGGGGCCCTGCCCTCCAGGGCGCACGGTGAGGATCCCCCCATGCCTCAGCTTCGGTTCCAGGGGAGGAGAAAGGCACCTCCCTGGGGAGTTCCTGCCCCGTGCCTGCCTCTCCATCCTGCCCCAGGGGCCTGTGGCCCTGCCGGTGCTCCTCCGGTGCCCACTCCCGTCTGTCTCTCACCACCGCTGCTGCTTCGTGTTTTACGCATTGAGTCGTTCGGACTTGAAGGTCTGGAACCCACATTCATATCCGTGTGTGCATCACTCCCTG